>NW_016806314.1:587497-611616 GCF_001698545.2 Rhinopithecus bieti
TGTTTTAGTTGTTTTTAAATGTATAATAAATTACTGTTGACTGTAGCCATCTTGTTGTACTATCAAATACTAGATCTTATTCATTCTACCTAGCACATATACATATATACATATATATATATATATTTTTTTTTTTTTTGAGACAGAGTCTCACTCTGTCACCCAGGCTGGAGTGCAGTGGTGAGATCTCTGCTCACTGCAACCTCTGCCTCCCAGGTTCAAGCATTTCTCCTGCCTCAGCCTCCCAAGTAGTGGCATCCACCACCACACCCAGCTAATTATTTGTATTTTTAGCAGAGACAGGGTTTCACCATGTTGGCCAGGCTGGTCTCAAACTCCTGACCTCAGCCTCCCAAAATTCTGAAATTACCTAATTATGTTTTTGTACCCATTAACCATCTCCACTGCTCACAGCACCCTACCCCTGGTTCCACTCCCCCGCTTCCCAGTCTTTGGTAACCATCATTCTACTCTCTGTCTCCATGAGTTCAAGGCAGCGGTTTTTTCAAAGCCCAGGGGAGGGACATGGGATTACTCATGCTACAGACTTTCCAGCTGATTGTACAACTACGCCCATGACATTGACTTGATGATTTATTAACATATTGCAAAAGTAAAAAATTATAAAATGACCATCATTTTGCCCTTTTTGAAACATACTCAGATACTGAAAAGTTATGATAATAACCACTAGTGTCTATTGGGTGACTATTAACTGCTAGACACTGTGCTTTACATATATTATCTCTAATTCTCATGAAACTACTCTCAGGGAGTTATTATTTTCCCTACTTTACTTATAGGGACTAGGCTCAGCGGGATTGAGCAAACTTGCCCGAGATCACACAGCTAGTATGTGGTTGAGCTGGTCTGACTCCATGACTTGTGTTCTTTGTATTCTGTTCCTTTCTCATTCAATAAACAAACACAGAAAATATTATATACCATGGATTTCATTAATATTTTCCTTTCATTGCAAATACTAAAAATGTTATTAAAAAATAGAGAACTATAGTACACGATCTACATTGTATAGAATCTGGCTGGGCGCAGTGGCTTACACCTGTAATCCCAGCACTTTGGGAGACCGAGGTGGGCGGATCATTTGAGGTCAGGAGTTCAAAACCAGCCTGACCAACATGGTGAAACCCTGTCTCTACTAAAATACAAAAAAAAAAAAAATTAGCCAGACATGGTGGCACATGCCTGTAATCTCAGATACTCAGGAAGCTGAGGCAGGAGAATCACTTGAACCAAGGAAGTGGAGGTTGTAGTGAGCCAAGATCATGCCACTGCACTCCAGCCTGGGCGACAGAGCAAGACTCCCTCTCAAAAAATAAAAATAAAATAAAAAAGGATTCTAAATTCTGCTTGCACTTCTTGTTGAAACTTTTCTTTTTCCTATGGTCTTTTAGTTTTTCTGATTAAGGAGAGAACCTTTTTTGTTGCCCAGGCTGGAGTGCAATGGCGCTATCTCAGCTCACCACAACCTCCAACTCGCAGGTTCAAGTGATTCTCCTGCCTCAGCCTCCCAAGTAACTGGGATTACAGGCACGCGCCACCATGCCCAGCTAATTTTTGTATTTTTAGTAGAGACAGGGTTTCGTCATGTTGGCCAGGCTGGTCTTGAACTCCTGACCTCGTGATCTGCCAGCCTCGGCCTCCCAAAGTTCTGGGATTATAGGCGTGAGCCGCTGCGCCTGGCCACCTTTTTAAAGGCGTCTCTATGTAAGTATCATCAGAAGTAGGCACTATCAATCTGAGCTGGGGCAAGAGCCAGTGGACACCAATTTGGAGGCTAGCAGACTGATAACATTTACTTCACAACCTTCTAAAATAGTGTTCAGAGGCATAAGGAGCACAGAATCTTGGGAAACTAAATTAATTTTGTTCTAGAGCAGATCAGCTAGGGCAGTACAGGATTTTGGACCCTCTGTGTTATTAATAACCCTTGTATTTCCTGAGTTACTAATAACAATTAATTATTGATTATAACCTCTGGGCCAGTAGCCTGGGAATATGCATTTAGCAAGGGTCTCCAGGTGCTTTTTAAGCCCTTCGACATTTGGGTACCTAGTTTTAATAATCCTGTTGTTTTCACTTCAGCAGGTAAAATCGGGCAGCATCTTTAACAATTTCCTTCTTACAAATGGTGAAGAGTTTGCTCAAAAAGTTGGAAATAAGACCCAGGGAATAAGAAAAGTAAGGTATTCCCCCACTCTGCATTCCAGATGTCTGACTCCTCAGTTGTTCACTGTTCTTTGCATTTCAAAACTCAGCTGCATAGTCTTTGTCTCATTTTTGGTCACTTGGCCCTGAGAGGTAGGAGAAAGAACTCATGTTCACTGGACATCTATAATTTTGTACTTGTGACTCTGTCAGCACTTTCCAAATACCATCCCACTTAGCCCTAAAACAACCCAGCAGGACAGATATTATTACTTCCATTTTTCAGATGTGGGAACTGAAATTCAGAGTTTAAAGTACCCAAAGTCATCCGCAGCCTTTGACTTGTTGAAGTTTTGCCTTCCCTTTTGATTCACAAACCATAAGAGTCTCTTATATTTTCTTTATAATTTTACTTTTCATGTTTATTATTATATTTTTAACCACCTAGAGTCTACTCTTGTATAGGATATAGAATTGTTGAAATATGGTAATTATACTACCCAAGCCTTGATGTATCAGTTTCTGAGAGGAGGATGTTCAAGTCTTCAGCTACAATTATGCATCTATTTTTCCCTGCAGTTTCTCTCTTTCTCTGCCTCTGTGTGTGTATATATATAAGTATTTATATTTATATCTATATTTGTAAGAGACAGAGTCTTGCTCTGTCTGCACAGAGTGCAGTGGTGTGATTGTGACTCACTGCTGCTTTGAACTCCTGGGCTCAAGCAATCTTCCCACCTTAGCCTCTCGAGTAGCTAGGACTACAGAAGTGCAGAAGTGTGCCACCACACCCAGCTAACTTAAAAACAATTTTTTTTTTTGGCCAGGCACAGTGGCTCACGCCTGTAATCCCAACACTTTGGGAGGCCGAGGCTGGTGGATCACCTGAGGTCGGGAGTTTGAGACCAGCCTGAACAACAAGGAGAAATCCCCATCTCTAGTAAAAATACAAAATTAGCCAGGTGTGGTGGCGGATGCCTGTAATCCCAGCTACTCGGGAGGCTAAGGCAGCAGAATCACTTGAACCCAGGAGGCAGAGTTTGCAGTGAGCCGAGATGCGCCATTGCACTCCTGCCTGGGCAACAAGAGCGAAACTCTATCTCAAAAAAAAAATTTTTTTTTTAAGAGATGGGATCTTGCTATGTTGCCCAGGCTGGTTTCAAACTCCTGGCCTCTCATGCTCCTTTTGTGTTTCAGACTACCTGCTCTAGTGCATTGATCTAGAAGGGAGCTACTGAGCTCATTTTCTTTTTCTTTTGTTTGTTTTGTTTTGGTTTTTGTTGTCGTTGAGACAGGGTCTTGCTTCTTGGCCCAGGCTGGGGTATGGTGGTGAGAATACAGCTCACTACAGACTCAATCCCCGGGGCTCAAGTGATCCTCCTGCCTCAGCCTTCCAAGTAGCTGGGACTACAGATGCATGCCACCATGCCGGGTTAATTTTTCTTTTGACGTTTTTGTAGAGACAGGGTCTTGCCGTGTTGTCCAGGCTGATCTTGAACTCCTGGGCTCAAGCAGTCCACCTGCCTCAGCCTCCCAAAGTGTTGGGATTACAGAAAATAGGCCTAAGCTTATTTTCTGATGGACGGCTACGAGAAAGAAGGAAGGTGATGAGTGCTGTTTACCGGCTTCCCCAGCCTCCTAGAACTATTTTATGGGTGGAGTGATACTTGGGGCAATGGCCTCATGACCCTGACAAGCTCTATGCAGATATCCTGGTTCTGCAGGAAGGTCCATTCAAAAGCAGGCTTGTGGCCAATACTTGATTACCCAATAGGCGGATTAAGCTTATGCTTAGAGCACCCGCAGAAACACAGGCACAAAAAAAAGTTTGCTTGTTTGTTTTTCGAAGAACTTTGATACTTAATATTTCCTTAAAAAAAAAATAGAAAGACCAGGCGTGGTAGCCCACGACTATAATCCCAGCACTTTGGGAGGCTGAGGTGGGTGGATCATTTGAGGTCAGGAGTTCGAGACCAGCCTGGCCAACATGGTGAAACCCCATCTCTACTAAAAGTACAAAAATTAGCCAGGCACGGTGGCGGGCGCCTGTAATCCCAGCTACTCAGGAGACTGAGACAGGAGAATCACTTGAACCTGGGAGGCGGAGGTTGCAGTGAGCTGAGATCAGGCCACTGCACTCCAATCTGGGCGACAGCGTGAGCCACCGTCTAAAAAAAAATTGAAACAGTCATTCTGGGAAAAATTATTTGACCTTGTAATACTTTTTAGTCTGCTTTTGTGTTGTTTTATTTTGGGATTATATCTAAAATTGTTTTGTGAAGCTACTTTTTCATATTGGTTAAGAGTTTGAATTTTGAAGCTAGACTGCTTGAGTTCAAATCCAGTCTGCATTATTTAGTAGCTGTATGAACTTAGGCAAGTTATTTAACCGCTCTTCATCTATAAATGGAGAAAAATGATAGCCTCTATCTTATAAGTTCCTGGTGTATAGTAAGTGCTCAATACATGGTAGCTATTATTATTAAGCCATACATTCACTTGACAAGTACTTGTGTACCTGTTCAAAGCACTGTTTTAAATGCTGGGGTTATAGCAGTGAAATAAAACAGAGAAGTTTCTACCTTCATGGGGCTTACTTTCAGTTTGCGGAGATCGACAAGAAAAGTGTAAGGAAGTCTGAATCTCAGATCCCTCATCTAGAAAGCAGAACAAGTAACACACCTCATACTTTGCTGTGAGGAATGTAAATAACATGTGTAGATTGCCTATTATAGCACTGTGGTTAGCAATGCAGTAGGCATTCAATAAATGTTTGCTAAATTGGAACCAATTTTATTTATGAACAAACTACATACACACACACATTTCTATTCACCCTACACATGTTGAAACTTTGTATATAAATAAACACCATCCCAGAAATCTTAACACTGTTGGAAGGCTGGGCACGGTGTCTCACGCCTGTGATCCCAGCACTCTGGAAGGCTGAGGTGGGTGGATCTCCTGAGCTTAGGAGTTTAAGACCAGCCTAGGCAACATAGCGAACCCCCATCCCTATGAAAAATACAAAAAAAAATTAGCCAGTTGTAGTGGCGTGTGCCTGTGGTCCCAGCTACTCAGGAGGCTGAGGTGGGAGGACCACTTGAGCCCAGGAGGTAGAGGTTGCAATGAACCAAGATGGCACCATTGCATTCCAGCTTGGATGACAGAGTGAGACCCCATCTCAAAAATAAATAAATAAATAAATAAATAAATAAATAAATAAATAAATAAATGATTGTGGGAAGATGTCAGATATCTCTAAAGTTGGTTAACTTTGTTTATACTATCTGTAAATTATTTTGAAATTCCACATTCTAAACAGGACCTAAGAGAAGCAATGGAGAGAACTGTATGAAGAAACTGGAAAAAGAAAACAGGCAGAAGAGGCCAAGGAGAAAAAGGAAATGGAGGAAGAAGAGGAAGATGGCATTTGGGGAATTGAAGAAAAGGGAAACGAATTGGATCCCACTGCAGAGCCAGGAAATGACAGGCAGATGCAGGAACATGATGCTGACAAAGCGTTTCTGGATAAAAATGAAGGAGTCCTTGTTGACCAGAAGGATGAACTGTAACTGGGATTGTAGAGGCAAATGTTAGGAGGAGAAATATTCATGAGGTTGGTACAAATTGGGGAGCAAAATAACTTACTTTTTTGAAATAAACTTTGGATTTGTATTTCCCATCCCACTCCCTTTGCTCTGTGAGACCTGGGGAAAGTCACACTGCCTCTTGGGGCTTCTATTTCCTTATTAGTGGAAAGGGAGTGATTATTTCTCTTTTATGAGGTTGTAGGGATTAAATGAACTAATGTATGTAAAGTGCTTGATACAAATATGTAGTCAAAAAATGGTTGCTATCACTACTATCATTATTATGGAGTTTATGGAATTAGTTATCAGTAAATAAACTTCTGTATAAACTTAATCCTCACTTTCAATTTATCCTAGGACACCCAAGGATTTTATTTTGTTTAAATGTACGGGGCCAGGCACAGTGGCTCACGCCTGTAATCCCAGCACTTTGGGAAGCTGAGCTGGGTGGATCTCCTGAGGTCAGGAGTTTGAGACCAGCCTGGCTAACATGGTGAAACTCCATCTCCACTAAAAATACAAAAAATTAGCTGGGGTTGGTGGGGGGCACCTGTAATTCCGCTACTTGGGAGGCTGAGGCAGAAGCATTGCTTGAACCTGGGAGGCGAGGGTTGCAGTGAGCCGAGATCGCGCCATTGCACTCCAGCCTGGGAAAAAATAAAAATAAAATAAAAAATAAACAAACGTATGTATTAGTATTTACTGAGCAGTGCTGATGGTTATACTTGTGGACAGATGTTGTTTTCCTCTTGCAGACGTATCAAGCACTTAACAACTAGATTTCCTCCTAACATAATAAAAAGTACTTTGTGAAAATCCATTTGCTTTTCTGCTGTTTTGTACCCTATCTAACTTTTAAATAATTGTCACTTGTTTGCAAGTTTGCTAGTCTCATATTTATCTTTTTCTGTATTACCTGCTCACACATCATCACGCGCATTCTTGTAGCTCTTTATAGATTAGAAAGCACTTTGCCGTAAATTCGTGGAGCTTCTGCAATGTGCTCATCTAATCCTCATAGCAGCCATTGTAGAGGATACCATTCTTATCTTCATTTTACTGATGTGGAAACTGCTTAGAGTGGGTAAGTCACTTGCTCAAGGTTAAACAGCTAGTAAGGGACAGGACCAGTGTCTCGAGCTTGTCTGGTTTCGAAGCTTATACTTCCATAAAACAACAACTGAAAGCACTATAAAAGAAAACAGTTTATCGTTCCACTGCACCAGGCTGTGGAATGAGTGAGTGAATATCTATTACTATTGAATACATAAAGTAGGCAACATCCCATGTGGAAAAAAAAATGACTTTTTAAGTGCTTTTTGTTTTGTTTTGAGACAGAGTCTTGCTCTGTTGTCCAGGCTGGAGTGCAGTGGCACAATCTCGGCTTACTGCCACCTCCGCCTCCAGGCTTCAAGCCATCCTCCTGCCTCAACCTCCCAAGTAGCTTGGGACTACAGGTGTGTGCCACCACATCTGGCTAATTTTTGTATTTTTAGTAGAGACAATGTTTTATCATGTTGGCCAGGCTAGTCCCTAACTCCTGACCTCAGGTGATCTGCCCATCTCAGCCTCCAAAAGTGCTGGGATTACAGGTGTAGGCCAGTGCACCTGGCCTTCAAATGTATTTTTAAATGACTATATCCAACAGCCATGGAGTCAGACCCACAGACATGGCTGTCATACAGTTCAGTAAATGATAAGCCCAGGCTCTGGAACATACTAGGTGCAGAATCTGGAACATAGTAGGTGCTCAGTAAAAATTAGTTGAATAAATGAACAAATTTCTGCCTGGTGGTTTTGGTGGTTTGAGAAAAGACTTCATGAAGGAAGTGACTTTTGAGGCAGATCTTAAAGAATGCATGAGTGTGCATCTTTTGGGGAAGGTTAAAAACAAAAAAGAGTGCACGAGTCTGCCCAAAGGAGAAGGGGATGTGTGGACCAGATTTCAGAGTCAAAGAGCAGAGCACCAGATGACAGGAAGTAGGGTGGTGAGGTCAGGGAGGAGCAGCAAGAACTTCTTCCTTCCTCCCTGTAGACTGGTGCCTGGTGTGGTTTCTAGACCTTACAATCTTTGTTCTGGTTTGGAAAACTTGACTTTATACCTATTTCTACAGCCTAAGAGTCTTTCTGTTGTGAAAAAGAGCTAAGCTTCAGGAGCTGAGTCTAAATATTTTGTTTTGGGGGCTGGAGGACTGGTGTGGCTGGTGATTTATATTTTAGGGATGCCAGTCTGATATGAGCATTGTTTACTATAAATGTCTGCTCTGATTCCTCAGGTGTATGCTCTACCAATTGTTACATGATTTCAGTATCACCGGATGAAGATATTTTTAGGAAAGATTTTGTAATCCTTGTTTACAGTAAGGATTCATTTGAATATTTTTTAAACCTACTGCTCTTACCTTTGATAAATTTCTTTTGCCTTTTATTTTGATTGATTGTGCATATACTGTTTCAGAAATTATGGTATGCCAGGCATGGTGGCCCACACCTGTAATCCCAGGACTCAGGGAGGTCGAGGAAGGAGGATCACTTGAGTCCGGGAGTTCCAGACCAGCCTGGGCAACATAGTAGAACTCCATCTCCATGAAAAAATTAAAAATTAGCTGGGCATCATGGTGCATGCTTGTAGTCCCAGCTACCCTGAGGTTAGAGGATTGCTTGAGTCCAGAAGATAAAGGCTTCAGTGAGCTGAGATGATGCCACTGCACTCCAGCCTGTGCAACAGAGCAAGACCTTGTCTCGAAAAAATAAAAATAAAAATCAGGCCGGGACGAGGTCAGGAGATCGAGACCATCCTGGCTAACACGGTGAAACCCCGTCTCTACTAAAAACTACAAAAAACTAGCCGGGCGACGTGGCGGCGCCTGTAGTCCCAGCTACCCGGGAGGCTGAGACAGGAGAATGGCGTGAACCCGGGAGGTGGAGCTTGCAGTGAGCTGAGATCCGGCCACAGCGCTCCAGCCTGGGTGACAGAGCCAGACTCCGTCTCAAAAAAAAAAAAAAAAATCAGGCCGGGTGTGTTGGCTCACACGTGTAATCTCAGCACTTTAAGAGGCCAAGGCAGGAAGACCACTTGAGCCCAGGAGTTCAAGACCAACCTGGGCAACACAGCAAGACTCTGTCTCTATAAAAAATAAAAATAAAAAAAAAACCCAGATCAAACAAAAGGAAATGATAATTTTAACAAGAAGAAAATGCATGCATAATTCTACCCATTCTGCACATAGACTGAAATTTTTTGTGTTTCTTTCCAGGACACATCTTTTGAACACCACCATTCTGCCACTGAAACATACTCCTCCAGATGATTTTTTAAAATTACGATTGTAAACTTATTTTTGCAAATTAATAGGTATTCAGTGTAGAACTCGGGAGTCAACATATGTATTAGGAAGAAAGTTAATATTATTATTGTATAATATACAATATTATTGTATTTCCTTCCAGTTTTGGGGATTTAATCACACTACTTAGTACATAGTACTTTATCATCTTTGGTTGGTGACAATGTCACTTCTAAATTTCATTTTATTTTATATATATATATATATTTGAGATAGGATCTCACTCTGTCATCCAAGCTGGAGTGTAGTAGTGCAATCTTGGCTCACTGCAGCTTCGACCTCTTGGGTTCAAGGCGATCCTCCTACCTCAAACTCCCAAGTAGCTGGGACTACAGCTACAGCTGCACACCATGCCCAGCTAATTTTTGTATTTTTAATAGAGATGGAGTTTCACCATGTTGCTCAGGCTGGTTTCAAACTCCTCGGCTCAAGTGGTCCACCTGCCTTGGCCTCCCAAAGTGCTGGGATTCACAGGTGAACCACCGTGCCCAACCTATTTGTTCATTTTTTTTCTCTTTTATTCCTTTTCTCTTCCCCACTTAGATAACTAAGTTTTATTTAAAGTGTCTGTTATTTTAATTTGTATCTGTTCCTACAAAAGTGAATTTTGTTTTGTATTAATAGATTTTAATTTGTGCAAATAGCATAATGTTTTAATCTCATTTTGTTTCTTCATATTTTTCACTGAGCACTGTTTTAAAATGCATTCATCTTGCTGTGTATGCATCTAATCCATTGCTTTTGATTGTTGCATAATATTTTACAATACAACATCTACCACACTGTAGCTATCTCCTCTCCATATGATAACCAGGTTGTCTTTGAATCCCTACCACCATAAATATCACACAATAAATATTTTAATGCAGAACCCCTATGTGCCTGCATAAGAATTTCTTTGGGATATATCCCAGGAGTCTAACTGCAAGCTCATAGAGTGTATGAGTTCTGAATTTGCATACTTCATGTCAGATTGTGCTCCACAATGGCTGTACCAGTCCATACTCCTACCAGAGTTCCAGCATCCCCAGAACTCCCCCAGCTGGCATTATCAAGCATTCTAATTTCTGTAGCTTAGTAGATGTAAAAGGATAGAACGTTGCTGATTTAATTAGCATTTTTGTGGTACTTTGGGCATCTCTTTATATGCCTTTTGATTTTTGGAATTCCTCTGTTTATATTTTTTTCTGCCTTTTTTTGGTGATAATGTTCATGCCAACTATTTGTATATTTTGCTTTTATTTTTTGCTAAGGGTTGCTGCCCTGTTATTTATTTACCAGAGTTATGTGTGTTGCATATTTCGAACATATTCTTCCATTCTCTTATCTAGTTATGCTGTGCCTTTTTTTTTTTTTTTTTTTTTTGAGACGCAGTCTCACTCTGTCACCCAGGCTGGAATGCAGTGGTGTGATCTCAGCTCACTGCAAGCTCCGCCTCCCGGGTTCACACCATTCTCCTGCCTCAGCCTCCTGAGTAGCTGGAACTACAGGCGCCTGCCACCATGCCTGGCTAATTTTTTGTATTTTTAGTAGAGACAGGGTTTCACCATGTTGGCCAGGATGGTCTCCAACTCCAGACCTCATGATCTGCCTGCCTCGGCCTCCCCAAGTGCTGGGATTACAGGCATGAGCCACCACACCCGGCCACGTTGTCTCTTATCTAGTTATTTTGTTCAACAATGTTCTTTGTTGAACAGAAATTCTTAATTTTAATGTCATTATATTCATCAATTTTTTTTTTTTTTTTTTTTTTTTGAGACGGAGTCTCGCTCTGTCGCCCAGGCTGGAGTGCAGTGGCCGGATCTCGGCTCACTGCAAGCTCCGCCTCCCGGGTTTACGCCATTCTCCTGCCTCAGCCTCCCGAGTAGCTAGGACTACAGGTGCCCGCCACCTCGCCCGGCTAGTTTTCGTATTTTTTAGTAGAGACGGGGTTTCACTGTGTTAGCCAGGATGGTCTTGATCTCCTGACCTCGTGATCTGCCCATCTTGGCCTCCCAAAGTGCTGGGATTACAGGCTTGAGCCACCGCGCCCGGCCATTCATCAATATTTTTGTCTTACAGGCCTGATGTGGTGGCTCCCACCTGTAATCCTAGCACTTTTGGAGGCCAAGGCGGGCAGATCGCTTGAGCTCAGGAGTTGGAGACCAGCCTGGGCAACACGGCGAAACCCCATCTCTACAATAAACACAAAAAATTAGCCGAGCATGGTGGCTCGTACCTGTAGATCCAGCTACTTGGGGGGCTGAGGTGGGAGGATCACTTGAGCCCAGGAGGTAGAGGCTGCAGTGAGCTGAGATTGCACCACTGCACTCCAGTCTGGGTGACAAAGTGAGAACCTGTCTCAAAAAAATATTGTCTTACAGTTTGTGCATTTGAAGTTTTGCCTTTCCTTTTCAGTCACAAACTATAATTATCTCATATTTTTCTTTGTTAGCTTTTCAAATTTATTATGTTTTTAACTATCCTAGAGTCTACTCTTTTGGATGTAGAATTGTTGACATATGGTACTTATACTATTCAAGACTTGATATATATATCAGTTTCTGAGAGAGGGATATTGAAGTCTTCAACTAGAATTATGCATCTCTCAATCTTTCTCTGCAGTTGTTTTGTGTGTATGTGTTTGTGTGTGTGTAGCTAGAGTGCAGTGGCATGATCATGGCTCACTGTGGCCTCAAACTTCCAGGATCAAGCGATCCTTCCACCTCAGCCTCCTGAGTAGCTAGGACTACAGAATAGTGCCACCATGCTGATTAATTTTTATTTTATTTTTTATAGAGATGTGGTCTTGCTGTGGTGCTTGTCTTGAACTCATGGCCTTAAGTTATCCTCTCACCTCGGCCTCCCAAAGCACTGGGATTATAGGTGTGAGCCACTGCACCTGGCTCAGTTCTGTATATTTTTTATTTTTTGAAACAGCTGGGACTGTAGCTGGGGACTACAAGTACATGCCACCACGCCTGGACAAATTTTTTTTTTTTTTTTGTATTTTTAGTAGGGACAGGGCTTCACCATGTTTGTCCAGGCTGAGTTCTGTATATTTTAAGACTGTATGATTATGTGTTTTGCCTGTTGTATCTATGTATTTGTCTGTTGTTCCTTTTAAGAAAAAATAATGACTTTTCATCTCATGTTTTAAAACTAAAATTCCTCTTTGACAGATACTAAGATCGCAACCCAGTTCACATTTGCCTGGTTTGTCTTTCATTTTATTTTTAATCTATCTCTTTAAATATGCCTCTGGGTTGGACATGGTGGCTCACGCCTGTAATCCCAGCACATTGGGAGGCCAAGGTGGGCAGATCACTTGAGGTCAGGAGTTTGAGACAAGCCTGGCCCACATGGCGAAACCCTGTCTCTACTAAAAATACAAAATTAGCTGGGAGTGGTGGTGGGCACCTGTAATACCAGCTACTTGGGAGGCTGAGGCAGGAGAATTGCTTGAGCCTGAGAGGTGGATGTTGCAGTGAGCTGAGATCAGGCCACTGCACTCCAGCCTGGGTGACAGAGTGAAACTCCATCTCAGAAAAAAAAAAAAAAAAAAAAAAATGTCTCTTAAAGTTAGTTTACTGTTGGATATAATTTTTAAAAATCCAACTGGTGAGATTCACTTTTTTACATTTAATGTTATTATTATATATTAAGATTTAGTTCTACCCTCCATTTACTCTACATTCTTTTTTATTTTTAATCTCCATTTCTGCTTTCCATTAAACAGGCTGAATTATCTTCTGCTGGTTTAAAATTTATACGTAATATTTTTTTTCTTATGGTGGTAGCCCTTAAATTCAGACTCACACCCATGGGCTTAAGAGAGCTTCTCCCTCTCAACAGTTTGAATGAAAGCCCACATAGAAGTTCCAAGCCTGATTCTCAAAGAGTCTAGTGTTATGTGTTCACGCTGATAGAGTCAATGTTGCTGAAGCAAGGGGTATTTGATCTTCAAAGGAAATACAGAGTACCAGTCCCAAAAGAAGGGGAAATGGAGGCTAAGAGATTGTAAAACGGTATATGTCCACATCGTTCTTTTTTTTCTTCAGAGATGTGGTCTTACTATGTTGCCCAGGCTGGACTCAAACTTTCGAACTGTCAAACTCCTGGCTCAAGTAATCCTTCTGCCTCAACCTCCCAAGTAGCTGGGATTACAGGTGTGTGCCACCACAGCTAGCTTCACATCTTCTCTCATATGAAATAAACTCCTTTGAGCCTCAGTTTCTTCATCTGTGAAATGGCAATGATAACACCTATCTCCAACGGGTGATATGAAGAGCAAAGGGGGTAACAGATATGAATGCTCCTTGTGAATCATCAAGTGCTATGCAAAGTTTAGTCATTATTCTCACTCTTGCATTCATCACATGATATTACTGACATTTGTTTAGGTGTTGGTATTTATCTATAATGCTGCAAGGGAAGTATTGTCCTAGCCAGCATTCTCCCTAAGTGTGCTGATGCACGTAGGATTGATTTTCATTTATTGAGAATAATGAATAGGCAAGAAGTTAGCACTATGTTTGACCTAGGAGTCAGTTTCCATCCAAAGACGACTACAGTCCTGAGGCAGCATAACTTACTAGCAGACTGGCCAAACTGCGACACAGCTGAAAGCTTGGCTCCGGTGTCTTCTCTGCTTTGAGTTAGATATGTGACTTTTGCCAGGTCACTTAAACTCTCTGAGCCTTAAAGTTGAGGCTGGGCGCAGTGGCTCACGCCTGTAATCCCAGCACTTTGGGAGGCAGAGACGGGCAAATCATGAGGTCAGGAGATCGAGACCATCCTGGCTAACACAGTGAAAGCCCATCTCTACTAAAAATACAAAAAATGGCCGGGCGCGGTGGCTCAAGCCTGTAATCCCAGCACTTTGGGAGGCTGAGACGGGCGGATCACAAGGTCAGGAGATCGAGACCATCCTGGCTAACACGGTAAAACCCCGTCTCTACTAAAAATACAAAAAACTAGCCGGGCGAGGCGGCGGCGCCTGTAGTCCCAGCTACTCGGGAGGCTGAGGCAGGAGAATGGCGTGAACCCGGGAGGCAGAGCTTGTAGTGAGCTGAGATCTGGCCACTGCACTCCAGCNAAAAAAAAAAATACAAAAAATTAGCCAAGCGTGGTAGTGGGCGCCTGTAGTTCCAGCTACCCGGGAGGCTGAGGCAGGAGAATCGATTGAACCTGGGAGGCGGAGGTTGCAGTGAGCTGAGATTGCGCCACTGCACTCCAGCCTGGGGACCACAGTGAGACTCAGTCTCAAAAAAAAAAAAAACCAAAAAAAAAAAAAAAAAAAACTCTCTGAGCCTCATAGTCCTTGCCTGAAAAATGAAGGTTGTAAGAAGACCTGCCTCTTAGAGTTGTGGTGGGATTAACAAGATTATATGTAAAAGACCTTGGCCTAGGAGAACATCTCAAGTTTATCAGACACAAATTCAAAATCTCTTTATTGAGCATTTACTAACTTCCATTCTGATGCATTATGACTAGTTTAAATGCAGGTTCTTTCTCATCTCTGAGGTACATGAAATAGACCTGTTTCCTTGGAAAGACTATTATTTCTCTCTAGGCCTTACGTTTTCAGAATTTGGACCACGAATCCTTGCCCCAGGATTATAGCCTCACAAGAAAAATCCTGTTTCCTATAGGCAATTGGAGTTGATAATTCTGCTTCTTTTCACACATGAAGGATTTAGTTTCAGACTAAACTGAAAGATAGTGTGTATCTGCTCTGTTTACTGAAATAGGTTCTCCCTCTAGGTGATTGTTCGTAAACCTACAATAATCCCATGAATTGGCCCTGATATCCCCATTTTACTGATAAGGAAATGGAAGTTCACATAAATCAAGTGACAAAATCAAGCTGATCATGAAAAGGGAGGTGGGCTTTGGAGTCAGACAGACCTGAGTTAGGATTCCAGCACTGCATTTACTAGATTTTGAACTTTGGTCCAGTGACCTACTTTCTTAAGTTTCAGTGTCCTCATCTGTAAAGTGGGGATTATAATAACATATACCTTACATGCATGTTGTGAGGTTGAATTGAGAGAGTATATGTAAAGTAGAGTGCCTGGCACATGGTAATTACTCCATCAATTCTTGACACTTGATAATTATACTGGGAGCCCAGAGCCCATAGAACCTACCTATAGAGTGCTGCCTTATAGGAAACTTCAATTATCGTCAAGCTGTTTTAGAACTTTTCGCTGGCCATTCAAACGGTTGCCCTTAAAAATCCTTGGGCTGTGATTCAAGATTAAAGTCCCAGGAAGGAAATGAGGGCAACAAGATATGTATAGTGAAAGGAGACCTTGAGTGCGAGTCTAGAGATCTGGGATGTAATGATGACTCTTATTTAGTGTGTGTGGGACCTTAGGCATAGTACTTTACCTTCCCAGCCTCAGTTTTATCACTTGTTAAATGGAAACTATTCTTTACCTCACTGAAGGTATAAATAAGGGGGATATTTATACCTTCCTCCCAGAGAGCCCAGCCTAAGTGAGGCCTGGTTAACTATTTGTTGCAGAGGGATAAAATGCTCTTTTGCAATTTTAGAAAGGCTGTATGTGCCAGGTGCAGTGGTTTAAGCCTGTAATCCCAGCACTTTGGGAGGCCAAGGTGGATGGACTGCTTTGAGCCCAGGAGTTCAAGACCAGCCCGGGCAACATGGTGAAACCCCATCTCTACTAAAAATTCAAAAACTAGCTTGGCCTGGTGGCACATGCCTGTAGTCCCAGATACTCAAGAGGCTGAGGTGGGAAGATGTCTTGAGCCTGGGAGATGGAGGTTGCAGTGACCTGAGATCGTGCTACTGCACTTCAGCCTGGGTGACAGAGCCAGATCTTGTCTAAAAAAAAAAAAAAAATTCTGTGTAAATGTGAGTGGTTTCAATTTGTGTTTACTATTCTCCCCAGAGGGAGAGTAAACTGGACTTGACCATAACCTGAGACCTTCCTCCCAGAGAGCAACTACTGGGAAGACCTTCCTCCCAGAGAGCCCAGCCTAAGTGAGGCCTGGTTAACTATTTGTTGCTTCTGCTGCAACAACTTGTGCTCAAATATCAGTCACCAAGCCTGCTGCATCCTCATCCTTGCAGAAAGACAGCACTGTGCTGACCGTCCCCACCCACACCCTTCTCTAACACAGCTGTCTGGACTAGGACTGGGAATATGACCCAAAGGCAAGCAACCCATGGGATGCCAATGACCTACAAATGTGTCTTGGCTCCTAAAATAGGAGTTGGACAAATCAATGTTTCTCTCTCAGGAATTTGAATCAGGTAGCATGAGGTGATTGAGGCAATTAGCAGCAATAAAAACCATGACTAACAGGATGTAAAGAGAGAGGCCATGAGGTTGAGTAGGGGTATGTGTGGGAGGAGAAGCGTGGATGATGACAAGCCAAAGTGATAAAGAAGCAGAAATTATGAATGAACAGATCTATAAAGTAGAAAAGATAATATATGGATAGACAACAGATATTTCTACAGTTCCTTCTATGAGCTGGAAACTGTTTGTCTCTGAACATAATGAAAGTGACTAAGACACAGCATCTGCCTTCACAGCACTTAATTTTAGTGGGGAAGAGAGACAAACAAGCAAACAAACAAATAATTATAATTTTTTTTTTTTTTTGAGACAGAGTCTCACTTTGTTGCCCGGGCTAGAGTACAATAGCATGATCTCGGCTCACTGCAACCTCTGCCTTTCAGGTTCAAGCAATTCTCCTGCCTCAGCCTCCTGAGTAGCTGGGATTGCAGGTGCATGCCACCATGCCTGGGTAATTTTTTTTTGTATTTTTTTTGAGATGGAGTCTCACTCTGTTGCCTACGCTGGAGTGTAGTGGCACTATCTCGGCTCACTGCAGCTTCCGCCTCCCGGGTTCAAGCAATTCTCCTGCCTCAGCCTTCCAAGTAGCTGGGATTACAGACGCCCGCCACCAAACCTGGCTAATTTTTGTATTTTTAGTAGAGACGGGGTTTCACCACGTTGGCCAGGCTAGTCTGGAATTCCTGACCTCAAGTGATTTGCCCACCTCGACCTCCCAAAGTGCTGGATTACAGGTGTGAGCCACCACACCTGGCCAACAATTTTTTTTTTTTTTTTTTTTGAGACAGTCTTGTTCTGTCACCAGACTGAAGTGCAGTGGTGCTATCTTGGCTCACTGCAACCTCCGCCTCCTGGGTTCAAGCGATTCTCCTGCCTCAGCCTCCTGAATAGCTGGGACTACAGGCATGCACCACCACGCCCAGCTAATTTTTTTTTTTTTTTTTTAAGTAGAGAAGGGGTTTCACAGTGTTGGCCAGGATGGTCTTGCTCTCTTGACCTCGTGATCCACCCACCTTGGCCCCCTAAAGTGCTGGGATTATAGGCACTTTAATCGGCTAACACATTGTTTTAAGGCTAAGAAGAAAACAAATATGGGGCCAAGATGGAACGTAACAGGGAGGGACCTCCTTAAGAAATAGTATGATTCTAATTAATGGTGTCCAGCTTTAAAAAAAATTTTTTTTTTAAATAATATTTTAAAAAAGCAATGGGAGGGAGCGTCTCTCTGGACAGAAAATTAAAATGAGACCTGAAGAATGAGAAGGATCCAGCTGTGTGAAGATCAGAGAAAAGAATATTTGGTGTTTCTCAGAATAGGGGATTTAAAAGAAAAAAAGAATACTTGAGATGAAGATGTTTAAAGCCTGTTGGCAGGAAAGAGCTTATAATGTTCAAGGAAGATGATGGGGGTTGGGGAGTGAAAGCCATGTGGATGGAGCAAAGGAAAAGAAAGGGAACCATGAGATGAGTTTGGAGGTGTAGGAAGACAACATGTCACACAGGCCTCTGCAGGCCTTGGTAAGGAGTTGGGAATTTAGTTCCAGTGTAGTGAGAAGTCATCAAATATTTGATGCTAGGTAGTGACATTATCTAGCATAGTGTGGCAGATAAGCTTGAAGGCTAAGAAGTCAACCTGAGTTCAAACCTAAGTTCTACGATTTACTGGCTGTGTGCCCAAGCCCGTGTGACCTGGGGCAAATTTCTTAATCTCTCTGTGCCCTAGTTTCCTTATCTGTAAAATTGAGGTAGATTTGGGTTTTATTTCATGGAGTTCTTGTATAGATTAGATATACATAAAACAGTTCCTGGCACATAATAGACACTAACAAATGTAAGCTCGTATTATTATTTTGTTTTTAGAAAGGTCATTGTAGCTGGTGTATGGAGAATGAATGTGGGGGCATAAAAGAAAGAGGGTAAAGAATAGGTGAGGGCAGGCCAGTTATGAGGCTTACGAGTAGCCTGGTTAAGAGATGATGAGTGAAGTGATGGTGGTAGACACAGAGAGAAATTGACTATAATTTGACATAATTTTGGAGGTAAAATTTTCATATTTTGCAGATGGATTGGACATGGGAGTTGAAGAACATGGAAGAATCAAGAATAACTTCTAAGTTTCTGGCTAGAATAACCAGCGGGATGGAAGCGACATTTACAGAGATTAGGAGCTTAGGCAAAGTAGGTTTGGCAGGGAAATTAGGAGTTCTACTTTAGACATGTTAAACCTGAGATGTCTTAAGACATTCAAGTGGATGTCTATTAGTGGGTTATACATTTTGGAGACCAGAAGAGAGGTCTGGGATAAAGATATAAATTTGGAAGTCATTAGCATGATCAGCATTTGAAGACACAGAAATAGTTGAGATCATCTAGGAAGAGAGTCTGCAGAGGGAAGTGAAGGGAGCTAAGAAGAGTCAGGAGGATTTTAGGGTGGTGGAATAGACAAGGAGAGTGAGGAAAGACCTGCGAAGAGAGAGTAAACCAGAAGAATGTGGTATCACAAAAACCAAGAGAGGAGAGGGTTTTAAGAAAATTGGAGAGGTCAATTGAGTGGAAAGGTCAAATAAGACTAAGGAAAATATTGGTCACTGATGATCTTGGCAGGAGTAGGGTCAGTGAAGTGGGTGGTCTAAGTAAGAATTAAATAAGTTGAAGAATGAATTAGAGGTGTGCTTGCTTTGACAGCATGTTTACAAAAACATGGAACAATACAGAGAAAATTGGCTTGACTCCTACACAAGGATGACACATCTGTGAAGTATTCTATATGCTTTTTGTATGGATTTTAATTTTGTGACAATGTTTACCTTTACATATTTAAAAACAGAATTAAATGAACAGGAATGGAAGGGATCCTAAAACTGAATATAAACAGAAGCAAGTGAACCAAACTATATTTAAATAAACAATATAATCACTCTGAAGGAAAAAAAACTAATCTAAATACTTTTGAACCTAGTACTTGAATATACACCTTTTGTCAAAAAACAAAACAAAACAAAACTGCAAACAAATCTTGAACCGTTTAGTAGATTGTTTTGTTAGCAGAATGGATGTAGCAATTCTATTCTGTGTATATCTTATTTATTTATTTATTTGTTTGTTTTTGAGATGGTGTCATGCTCTGTTGCCTAGGTTGGAGTGCAGTGGTGTGATCTTGGCTCGCTGCAACCTTTGCCTTCCGGGTTCAAGCGATTCTCCTGCCTCAGCCTCCCTAGTAGCTGGGATTACAGGCATGCACCACCATGCCCGGCTAATTTTTGTATTTTTTAGTAGAGATGGGGTTTCACCATGTTGGCCAGGTGGTTTTGAACTCCTGACCTCAAGTAATCTGCCAGCCTTGGCCTCCCAAAGTGCTGGGATTACAGGCATGAGCCACCATGCCCCGCCTATATCATAATTTTAAACAAATGAATAAAGATATTAATGTTGTTGAGAGCCAGAGTTCTTACTGTGGGAAAAGGGAGATGCAAATAAGGAATAGGAGAAAGAATCTTGTGGTGTTAAATTGGAATTAAAGTATCAGTAACGAATTCTTAATTTAAAATGGTTGAACAGGGCTGGTCGCAGTGGCTCAAGCTTGTAATCCCAGCACTTTGGGAGGCCAAGGTAGGAGGATCACTTGAGGCCAGGCGATCAAGACCAGCCTGGGTAACATAGTGAGACCCCCTCTCTATAAAGAATTTAAAAATACTAGCTGACCGTAGTGGCCTGTAGTCCTAGCCTATTCCAGAGGCTGAGGTGTAAGGATCACTTGAGCCCAGGAGTTCAAATCTGCAGTGAGCTATGATAGCATCACTGCACTCCAGCCTGGGCAACAAAGTGAGACCCTGTTTCTATTAAAAATAGTTATAATAATAATTAAACAACATTAGGTTGCTATTTTTCCCCTTTGGCTCTGTTTACTAAAATGGCCTAGAAGCAATTACACTCCAATAGGAATGAGCACATCTGATGCCCAGATCTTTGTTTCTAAACACCATTCCCCACTAAAGAGTAGCTCTTTGGAGAAATGGCTGATTTTCAGACTAGGCAGTGAAAGTACAGGATAAGCCTGGAACATCTTATTATACCAGAAAGCAAGGAGGTGTTAAAAAAAAATGATGAAGACATGTCAAAAGGACACAGGAGCTGGTTTGAAGAGGCTCTCATTGGCCAAACCTGGGGACAAATTGAACATTTAAAATATAATAAGGATAATGGTTTATAACTCATTAAATAAACTAAGAATACATTAGTTTATACTCATGATAATAATTAGAGAGAAGGAAACATTCTTGCTTACAAATGTAAGATGGAATGATAGAAGTAGAAAATCACCAGTTTGCAACTATCACAGTAATTGATTAAGACAAGAATTATCAATGAGTATTGAAACCACTGGGTAAAAGTTTGAAGACGAACAGGATATTTACATAGTTTCAAAGTCCCTCTCTACAGATTACCATTACTTACACAGGAAAAAATACTCTACAGTAAGAAATCTGGTAGATACCACCGTAATCTGCTGATCAAAGTGAACGCCATCAATAATGGGACCAAGTGACACCATGTTTCTCCCCATGTGATGCACTGAGAGGGACACAGCATCACATCACTAGTATTTCTGCCTGGAAAAAAATGTAAATCCCTTCACGAGAAAACACGAGTCAAAGCCAAATGGGGAGACACTACAGAACACCTGGCCAGTACTCTTTAAAGATGTGAGTATCTTGAATAATAGTGAAAGACTGGGGAACTATTCTAGATTAAAGGAGACTGAAGAGTTATAATAGGCTGGGTGTGATGGCTCACACCTGAAATTCCAGCACTTTGGGAAGCAGAGACAGGAGGATCGCTTTGAGGCTAGGAATTACAGACCAGTCTGGGCAACATAATGAGACCCCGCCTCTACAAAAATAATTTTTTAAAAAATTAGCCGGGCATAGTGGTGCATGCCTGTGGTACTAGTTAGCTAGTCTGGAAGCAGGGGTGGGAGGATCGCTTGAGCCCAGGAATTCAAGGTTGTAAGTGAGCTGTGATTGAACCACTGCCCTCCAGCCTGGGTGGCAGAGTGCGATCCTGTTTCTAAAAAATAATAATTATAAAAAAAAAAAAACGTTAAAAAAGGGATGACAGTTAAATATAATGCATTACCTGGATCAGGTGCTGGATCAGAACCTGGGTGGGGGAAATTACTGCTGTATAGGACATTATCAGGCCAATTAGTGAAAGTTGAATATGGACTGTATATAAGCACTATGTCAATTTAAAATTTCTGGATTTGATCGTTGTACTGAGTGGGTATGTAGGTATATAAGAGAATGTCCTTGTTCTCAGAAAATACACACTGAAATATTTAAGGTATTAGGGGTAAATACTGCAATTCAAATGGCTCAGGAAAAAATATACATATTCATGTATATGCATGTAGGCATACGCCCACACATGAGAACTTCTGGGGCATCTGGGAATTCTTTGTAATATTTCTGCAGCTCTTCTGCAAGTTTGAGATTATTTCAAAGTAAAAAGTTAAAAAATGAAGTGTAAGGCTGGACACGGTGGTTCATGCCTGTAATCCCAGCACTTTGGGAGACAAGGGCTGCGGCGGGGTTTAACATTTGAGGTCAGGAGTTCAAGACCAGCCTGGCCAACATGGTGAAACCCTGTCTCTACTAAAAATACAAAAATTAGCCAGGCTTGGTGGCGTCCTCCTGTAGTCCCAGCTACTTGGGCGGCTGAGGCAGGAGACTCACTTGAACCCATAGGCAGAGGCTGAAATGAGCCAAGATCAGCCCGATGCATTCCAGCCTGGGTGACAGAGCGAGATTATTATTTGATTTTTAAAAAATAAAAAGTAGTAATAATACAGCATGGATGAAGAAATAGAAACAGTATGGAGATAACTCTTTAGAAAATTTGGCTGTGAATGGGAGCAGAGAAATGGAACCAGAAATAGAGTCAGGGTCATAAAATAGCTCTTTAAAGATAGAAGAAACTAGGTTTGTTCACTGATCAGAGAACCAAGATGGGCTTCAGTCTCTCCCTTTTGAGACGAGGGACTTAGATCAGACATCCTGTAAGGGCCTTTCCACCTCAGGCCCTTTGTGACTCTGACTCTCCTACCCTCTCCTAGATGCCAAGAGCACTTCTGAGAACACGTTTTTTTTTTTTTTTTTTTTTGTATTTTTTAGTAGAGACGGGGTTTCACTGTTAGCCAGGATGGTCTCGATCTCCTGACCTCGTGATCCGCCCGTCTCGGCCTCCCAAAGTGCTGGGATTACAGGCTTGAGCCACCGCGCCCGGCCGAGAACACGTTTTATTCCTTAAACTGCAACCAGGAAAAGACATTTGGGCCACGACCACTTGAGGGCAGTAGAAAATGATGCTGCAGGCGATCCTGGTGGTTTTTTTGTTTTGGCTGCTGGAACAAAACAAAGGCCTTCACACGATTTTCTCTCAAATGTCTTAGGGCAAATAAAGGTCCTGTGAACACACCACTTTTTCCAAATGTTTTAAACAGGAAAAGCCCAACTTAAGTCATAACAGGGGGTTGAGGAGAGGAGTAAGAGGGTGAGAGGGTCTCACATCTTGAAAAAAGCTGGCACATATTGTAAAGTGAATAAAGAATAACTGATAACAGAAAAATTAGAGCCTGTCAGAATTGAAAGGGATCCTAGAGGAGGATGAATAGAGCCCCTTTGTTTTATAGGCAGGACCCTGGGTCCAGAGGAGGGAAGGGGCTTGCCCAAAGCCACAATGACATGGTAGAGAAATTAATGGTTTCAATACTCATCTGGTTAGCCTGTGAAGACAGAGATTCTGATATTTTCAAATGACATAATAAACGTCACTTGCAAAAAGCTTGGCCCCATCATTGGTATTGGTACTGAGTTCTGAAAACACTGTGACAGCACAATTGTGAGGCTGTGTCTCTTGTGGCTTCCTCTCCCTGGGAAGATCTGACTGTTCACCTTTAATTCTTATCCACTTCCCAATGGGTCTGAATGCCCTGGACAGCATAGTTCTAATCCTATCCGACCTACTTCTCACACCTTTCTGAGAGGAGCTTCAGATTGCTGAGGGATCTTAGACTTTCCTAACAACATTAGGGGATGAAGTTGAAGGCCATTTGGAAAAAAAAAAAAAATGAATGAGCATGTGACAGAACATTATTTAGAAAGAACCAACATTATCGTTGCCATAGAGGGGAGATGATCTTAAAAGGACAATCAGAAAATCCAAAGTATAAAACTTCCCTAATATGACTTAGGGACATGATGGAGAATAAAATTACTAGACTGTTCAAAATTAAAAAAACAGTATGACTTCACAACATGACAAACAACGGGAATCAATTTTTTTTCTTTTTGAGATGGAGTGTCCCTCTATCTCCCAGGCAGGAGTGCAGTGGCACAATCTCAGCTCACTACAACCTCTTCCTCCCGGGTTCAAGCGATTCTTGTGCCTCAGCCTCCCAAGTAGCTGGGACTATAGCATGTGCCACCACTCCCCACTAATTTTTATATTTTTAGTAGAGATGGAGTTTCATCATGTTGGTCAGGCTAGTCTCGAACTCCTGACCTCATGATCCACCTGCCTCGGCCTCCCAAAGTGCTGGGATCACAAGTGTAAGCCACCGCGCCCAGATGAGATCAATTATTTAGAATAATTAACCTCTAACCCCTAACCTCACTATTATCTATTCCTCTGCTAAA
>NW_016806314.1:612087-616945 GCF_001698545.2 Rhinopithecus bieti
AGAAAGAAAGAAAATGCCCAGGCATTAGCCTGACATTCAAAAATCCCTTGCCTGTTCCAGATAATTTTCTGGTCTCGTGTCCTGCCATAGCTCCTACCCTGCACTCCAACCACTGTTTTCTGAGCACTCACTGCAATGGTATAACTGTGAACATTTATTCAGGCCACGTTCTGCATTTGCTCCATCTTGAGGCTTGATTCAAATGCCACCTGCTTTGGAGGCTTTCCTTGATCTGACCCTCATGTTTACTCACAGCTTCCTTTTGGCTTCCACAGCCATTTCATGTACTTCCTCTTTTTTCTTTTTCTTTTTTTCTTGAGACAGAGTCTCGCTCTGCTGCCCAGGCTGGAGTGCAGCGGTGTGATATCCACTAACCGCAACCTCCGCCTCCTGGGTTCAAGTGATTCTCCTGCCTCAGCCTCCAGAGTAGCTGGGACTACAGGCATGCACCACCACGACGAGCTAATTTTTTGTAATTTTTTTAGTAGAGATGGGGTTTCACCATGTTGCCAGGCTAGTCTCGAACTCCTGAGCTCAGGCAATCCGTCCACCTCAGCCTTCCAAAGTACTAGGATTACAGGCGTGAGCCACTGCACCCGGCATCATGTGCTTCTCTTTAATATTTATTTCATTCTGTCTTGTCTTTCCCATCACAGAGTTAGCACTTAGAGGGCATGAACTGGGTCTTAATACTATGATTTTTTTTGGAGGTTGCTTCCAGTGATTAATAATCTACCAATAATCTTACTTATCTTTCTAACTCTCCTGTTTTTTCAGCTCACTCCTTCCAATGCCCTGACTCCAACACTTCTCTGATCCCTCCCTGGGCCTTACAATCCAGTGATCCTAGTATCTCTTTACCATTCCTCACCTATCTTGTGTCCTCACTTCCCTTTTTACCCATCTAAACTCCAAGGTCCGATGTTAAAATCACTCCCTTGATAGGTCCTCTTTTCTCTTGCCTCCTCTTGCATTCTCATTTTGCTTCACAAGATCCCTACCCTGAACAATCTAACTCTACCTACTCTCTGCTTTTGGGAAAGGGGATGAAGAAAAACCCACAACTGTGTCAACTGGACTCTTAAAATTCATCGCCACTGACCTCAAGTGGGCTTTTAGTGCTACCTGGGAATCATACTACATTTTCAAGTGCATCCACTTTTCCTAAATGCTTATTTCATAACTTTTTTCAAACTTTTCATATCCTCTCCTTTTTCCTCCTTCTCAGCAGATAACCCAACCACCTGCATCCATGCCACATACTCAGCCCTCTTCGGTATTCTCAAAGCCAATTCTTTCCCCTGCACTCCAACAATTCCCTCTCTTGCTTGTATCATCAGTGTTTCCTCTTCTACCAGATCATTCCATTCACTTTTTAAAAAATGCTGCGTTGTTGCTCACCTTAAGAAAAAGTGAGCAATATCACCTCTCACCACACTACTAACACCCTGCCCCAAGCCATTATCATATCTGGATTATTGCAATAATTTATATATGTTTTACCAATTTCTGCCCTCGTTTATCTACAGTTTATTATCCCACAACAGTCCAAATAATATTTTTTCTTTAAATGTTTTTATTCTTTTTTTTTAGACAGAGTCTCGTTCTGTCACCAGGCTGGAGTGCAGTGGCGCAATCTTGGTTCACTGCAACCTCTGCCTCCCAGGTTCCAGTGATTCTCCTGCCTCAGTCTCCTGAGTAGCTGGGATTACAGGCACATGCACCATCACACCCAGCTAGTTCTTTTGTATTTATAGTAGAGGCATGTTTTCACCATGTTGGCCAGGCTGGTCTCAAACTCCTGACCTCAGGTGATCTGCCTGTCTCGGCCTCCCGAAGTGCTGGGATTACAGGCGTGAGCCACCACGCCTGGCCTTATTTTTTTCTTTTTTGCAATGGAGTCTCACTCTGTTGCCCAGGCTGCAGTGCAGTGGCCTGATCTTGGCCCACTGCAGCCTCAGCCTCCCGGGTTCAAGTGATTCTCCTGCCTCAGCCTCCCGAGTAGCTGGGATTCCAGGCATTTTGATATTTTTACTAGAGGCAGGGTTTCACCATGTTGGCCAGGCTGGTCTCAAACTGACCTCAAGTAATCCACCTGCCTTGGCCTCCCAAAGTGCTGGGATTACAGGTGTGAGCCACTGCACCAGGCTATAATTTTAATTTTTTTTACAGGCAGAGTCTCAGTCTGTCACTCAGGCTGGAGTGC
Organism: Rhinopithecus bieti; assembly: GCF_001698545.2. Classification (NCBI taxonomy): domain Eukaryota; kingdom Metazoa; phylum Chordata; class Mammalia; order Primates; family Cercopithecidae; genus Rhinopithecus; species Rhinopithecus bieti. The sequence goes on from NW_016806314.1 coordinate 614,294, forward strand.
AGTGATGCAATCATAGCTCACTGCAGCCTCAAACTCTTGGGCTCACCACACCTGGCTAATTTTTTTTTTTTTTTTTTTTTTTTACAGACAGGGTCTTGATATGTTGTTCAGGCTAGTCTTGAACTCCTTGGTTTCAAGGAATCCTCCCACCTCAGCCTCCCAAAGTGCTGGGATTACAGGTGTGAGCCACCATGCCTGGTTTATTTGTCTTTTTATTGTTGAGTTGTAAGGGTTCTTTATATATTCTAGTTAGAATTCACTTGTCAGATATATGATTTGTAAATATTTTCTCCCATTCCTTGGATTGTCTTTTCACTTTCTTGACAGTGTCCTTCAAAGTAGAGAAGTTTTGATGACATCCATTTTATCTAATTTTTCTTTTGTTGCTTGTGCTTTAAGGTGTTATATCTAAGAAATCATTGCCTAATCTAATAAAGATGATTTACATCTATGTTTTCTTCTTAGAGTTGTTTTTTTTTTTTTTTTTTTTTTTTGAGACGGAGTCTCCCTCTGTTGCCCAGTCTGGAGTACAGTGGTGCAATCTCGGCCCACTGAAAGCTCTGCCTCCTGGGTTCATGCCATTCTCCTGCCTCAGCCTCCCGAGTAGCTGGGACTACAGGCACCCGCCGCCACGCCTGGCTAATTTTTTGTATTTTTGGCAGAGACGAGGTTTCACCGTCTTAGCCAGGATGGTCTCCATCTCCTGACCTTGTGATCCACCCACCTTGGCCTCCCAAAGTACTGGGATTACAGGCGTGAGCTACCGCGCCTGGTCAATATTTTGTAGTTTTTATTTGCAAATCTTGTATTTCTATTAAATTTATTCTTAAGTATTTTTTCTTTTTGATGTTATTGTAAATGGAATTGATATTTTTTATTCTTTATTTTTGAGACAGTCTGGTTCTGTCACCCACGCTGGAGTGCAGTGGCGCGATCTGGGGTCACTGTAACCTCTGCCCGGGAGGGCTGAAGTGGTTGTCCCACCTCAGCCCTCTGAGGAGCTGGGACTACGGGTGCACACCACCATGCCCGGCTAATTTTTGCATTTTTTTTTGTAGAGACAGGGTTTCACCATGTAGCCCAGGCTGGTCTCAAACTCCTGACCTCAAGCGATCCACCCACCTTGACCTCCCAAAGTGCTGGGGTTACAGAGGTGAGCCACTGTGCCAGGCCAGAATTGATTTTTTAATTTCATTTTCAGTTCCCCCCCACCCAAGATAGAGTCTCACTCTGTCACCCAGGCTGGAGCACAGTGGCGGGATCTCGGCTCATTGCAACCTCTACCTCCTGGGCTCAAGCAATTCTCCTGCCTCAGCCTCCCAAGTAGCTGGGACTTACAGGCATGAGCCACCATAGCTGGCTATCATTTTCAGATTATTCATTGCTAGTGTATAAAAATATAATTGATTTTTCTATATTAATGTATCTTACAACTTTGCTGAACTCGTTTATTCCAACAGATTTTTCTTTCTTTAGGATTTTCTATATATACAAGATCATCTCATCTGCAAATATTGTTTTACTTCTTTTTCAATAAGGAGGCTTTTTATTTTTTTCTTGCCTAATTGCCCTGGCTGGAAACTCCAGTGTAATGCTGAATAGAGTTACCTTTCTTGTTTTTTTTTTTGAGACAGAGTCTTGCTCTGTCACCCCCAGGCTAGAGTGCAGAGGCGTGATCTTGGCTTACTGCAGCCTCTGCCTCCTAGGTTCAAGAGATTCTCGTGCCTCAGCCTCCCAAGTAGCTGGGCGTACAGGCGTGCACCACAGCACCTGGCAAATTTTTTTTTTTTTGTATTTTTAGTAGAAGTGAGGTTTTGCCATGTTGACCAGTCTGGTCTCAAACTCCTGACCTCAAGTGATCTGCCCGCCTCAGTCTCCCAAAGTGCTGGGACTACAGGCGTGAGCCACCGTGCCCGGCTGAGTTACCTTTCTATAACATGATTTTGGATTTTTATTTTCCTTCCTGGGAACCTTTCAATGACTCCACATTGCCCTCAGAATAGACTTCACTTTTCATTAGCTTACAAGGCCAATTTAAATCTCACCCTAGGCAGGCACCCAGGCACCCAGGCACAGTGACTCACATCTGTAATCCCAGCACTTTGGGAGGCTGAGACAGGATTGCTTGAGCCCAGGAGTTCAAGACCAGCCTAGGCAACTTAGTGAGACCCAGTCTCTATAAAAAATAAAAACATTATCCAGGTATGGGAACATGTGCCTGTAGTCCCAGCTGCTTGGGATGCTGAGGTGGGAAACTACCTGAGCCCAGGAGTTTGAGTCTACAGTGAGCTATGATTGTACCACTGCACTCCATCCTGGGCGACAGAGTGACTTCCTGTATCTAAAAAAAATTTTTTTAAAAGATAACCCAATTCTTAATCATCGTCATCATCCTCATCATCACCATCATCATCGGATAGTCCCCATTTGTTGAACACTTACTCCCCATGTCTCAGATACTATGCAAAGTGCTTTATAATCATTGTCTATTTAATTCTTTTATTCCTTCTGTATGGTAGTCTGCATGAAACTGAGGGTCAAAGAGTTTTAATAAGTTGATCATGGTGTTGTAGCTTATAAGTGAAGGACCTTGATTCAATGTCAAATTTGATTCCAAAGTCCATCTTTTTTTTTTTTTTTTTTTTTTTTTTT
>NW_016806314.1:621294-629058 GCF_001698545.2 Rhinopithecus bieti
CCGCCCGTCTCGGCCTCCCAAAGTGCTGGGATTACAGGCTTGAGCCACCGCGCCCGGCCTCCAAAGTCCATCTTAACCATTGTCCTGATGTTAGGGCTCCTAGTGTATAACTCTTACTTTTAAAAGGGTAAATAGGCCAGGTGCGGTGGCTCATGCCTGTAATCCCAGCACTTTGGGAGGCCTAGGTGGGCAGATCACGAGGTCAGGAGATCAAGACTATCCTGGCCAACTTGGCAAAACCCCGTCTCTACTAAAAATACAAAAATTAGCCGGGTATGGTGGTGCGTGCCTCTAATCCCAGCTACTCAGGAGGCTGAGGCATGAGAATTGCTTGAACCTGGGAGGCAGAGGTTGCAGTGAGCTGAGATCGCGCCACTGCACTCCAGTCTGGCGACAGAGTGAGACTCAAAATAAAATAAAAGTAAAATAAATAAATAAATAAATAAGGGTAAAATAGATTCCTGATTGGGTGCTTAAAAAAAAACCCAGGCCACTAGATTTTAAAATGCCATCAATAGAAAACAATAAGAATCTCCTTTGCTTCCAGTGGTGATTGTGAATCTCTTGAGCTAGTTTTGGGAATCTCTTGAGCTACTTTCCCCAGTGACATAAACCAACATTACCACCACCTACTAAGTGACAGATGTTGAACTAGGCTCTCTCACACCAGTTGTATCATTTAACTTTCCCCGAAATCCTCAGAAGTAAGAATATCCTCATTTTACAAAAAAGAGAATCTCCAGAGAGAAACATTTCTCTCAACCTCTTGTAGTCCAGCCATGAGTCCTTCTGGGTATTTTCTAACACCCCTTCCACCTTTCCCTGCTAGTTCCTCTCTCTCATCTCTACCATGCTCCATTTCACCAAACATCTTGCTCTTCTGGGCTTTGCTGACACATATTTTACCCACGGTAGGCCATGTTCAGGTGCTTGATGAGAAGTCCCTGTAGGGTTTTAACCAGGAAAATAATAAGATCTGGTTTATGTTTTAAAAAGGTCATTCAGGCAGACTGCAGTGGTTCACCCCTATAATCCCAGCACTTTGGGAGGCCAAGGCGGGTGGATTACGTAAACCCAAGAGTTTAAGACCAGCCTGGGCAATGCGGCAAAACCCTGTCTCTACAAAAACACAAAAATTAGCTGGGTGTGGTGGTGTGAACCTGTAGTCCCAGTTACTCTGGAGGCTGAGGTAGGAGGATCAACTGAGCCTGGGAGATGGAGGCTGCTGTGAGCTGAAATTGGACCAGTGCACTCCAGTCTAGCTGACAGAGTGAGATGCTGTCTCAAAAAAAAAGAAAAAGATCATTCAGGCTGAGGCAAGAGGATCGCTTAAGCCCAGGAGTTCAAAGCTACAGTGAGCCATGATCGTCCCACTGCACTGCAGCCTGGGTTGATGTAAATAAAAATAGATTATTTAGTTTATGATATGGAGAATGAACATAGGTAAAATCATGGAAGTGGGGATATTGGTTAAGAAACTTTACCAGTGGTCCAAGAGAAAGGCCATGGTAGTGGAGATAGTAAAAAGTGGTCAGACCTGGAAATTAGGATTTTGGATATATATTGGAGATTGAGCCGACAGAACTTGCTGGTAGATTGGACTCGGGCTATGAGAGAAAGCACAGAATCAAGGAAGAAAAGTGATGAAGGCCTGAACAAGGCATCCTCTATTTGTGCTATAATGTGAGATGTCATGGGTTTAAACTGAGACACAACTGTGATTATGGCTTTGAAAATCTTTGACTGAAAGAGTTGTCTATTTGCTATTTTGTGTTTGTGGGGGAGATATATTAACTTTTCCCAATGACATAAACCAACGTTATCAGCACCTGCTAAGTGACAGATACTGAACCAGGCTCTCTCACACTAGTTACATAATTTAACTTTCCCCGAAACCCTTAGAAGTAAGAATATCCTCATTTTACAAAAAGGGAAACTAGACTTAGTTTATGATTTGACAAAGGTCAGGCAGCCAGTCAAATGGGGCTGAGCTGAGATTTGAAATCAAATTTGACTCTGAAGCCCATGCTCTTGTTATTGCACTGATTCAGAATCAGGATTCCTCAAACCTTTTTCCTCATCACTTGGAAGTCTTCTGTTGACTCTCATGTGCCCTACTTTAGAGCCCAAGTCTGGCAAACAGGACAGCTTTGTTCTGTCTGTAGCCTATTCTCTGACTTGCCTTGTGATTTAGGGCAAGCTTCTTAATTTGATGGTGTCTCAGCATTCACACATGGTAAGCAGGGCTAGTAATTACCTATGGAGAAAATGCTTTGAAACCTGCAGATGAAAGAACCTGCAGCCGTGAGTGCAAGGTTTCTTTCCTATGGTGTTCTTTTTGGTTTCTTAAGGCTTCCAGGACCCTTCATAAAGGACAGAGAGGAAAGGAAGGACATAGGGCAAGGGCAAAACAGTGTTTACTTTCTCACTGGAAGCCAATGGCCTTTGGGGACATAAATATAATAACCTCTCTTACTATACAGTACTCAATAAATATTACAAATGGATTAAATAAATGTTATTTAAAAAACCATTAAGTGGGCTTTGGAAGGCCACTGGAAACCTTTAAAATATTTTCTATTTTTATGCTCTGGTTACTTAAACCCTACATGTTCTCCAGTAGGAAGAAAAAGGAGCTAATGCTTATCTAGTTTCTGCTGTTTGCCAGGTTTTCACATGAACCTTCATTTAATCATTGTAATGGCATGAGCAGGTAGGTATTATTATTACTTTCGGTTTACAGGAGAGGAAACCATGACTTGGTATAGTTCCTGACTTCTGCAAAGTCACCAAACAAAGAACCTGCAGGACCAAAACCGGACCAACCTGGGCCTTCCCAGTCCTAAACTCAAGTTCTTCCCAAGGCATCCCACTGCCCTGAAAAGTTAGCGATGATGACAATTTTGAACTGTCCTATCACACCCTGCATGTGTGTGGCATTTTCAAATCTCTCACTGCTTGTTATTTTCATGGCTCAGTCCCTGGCACAGGGATGGTTATTTGTGTAGCACAATTGTTGTTATTGTGCCGCCTCACATATTCTTTCTGCCCTGGGCAAACGCGAACAATGATGGACTATATTTATGAAACCAGCAGCTTAGAAGGATGAGCTTCAGATTACCATAAGAATTGTAGCAAGATTTTAAAATATAGTTTAGCACCATCTATATGGAAAGCCCATCTCTCAAAGTCTCATGCAAATAAACTGTCTCTTTGTGTATTCGGAGAGTTCCTCATTTTTTTTTTTCATAGTCTCTATTACCTCACATTTCTGAACTTTCTAGATGCTGACATTACAGACACACAGTGTTCATGAAGCATTGATACGACAGTTGCCTCCAAAACCTGGAAAATAAGAAAAATAAAAGTAGTCTTGATTTCCTTTAAGGATGGATGGGGGAGGGGGGTTGGAGTTAGAGTAGGATAGAAAGATGGTTGGTGACAAAGCTGTTTATGATTTAAGGTCTCCTCTTTAGGCTCATCCTGGGTTTAGGTTTATTGTAAATCCAGAGCCTCATCTTCAGCTTCCCATGTTCAAGGCACCATTTTAACAAGTTTTCTTGGGTGGTGATTAATATCTGCAGGACACCAGCAACACACCCTAGGAAAAAGTGCATTTGAGTCAGAAGACCTGTGTATAATTCCCAGCGTGGTCATTATGAATTTGGACAAATTCCTCTTCTGTTAAAAAAAAAAGATTAAAAATAACCCTTGTAGAGCTGTTTTGAGGAATAAACGAAATAATGCACATTAAAGCAGCAATTTGCCTGGGTGCAGTGGTTCACACCTATAATCCCAGCACTTTGGGAGGCCAAGGCAGGAGGATGGCATGACCCCAGGAATTCAAGACCAGCCTGGGCAACACAGCAAGACACTGTCTCAAATTAAATAAATAAATAAATAAAACAAAAAAAAAGAAAACAGCAATTGTTAGCTATTAGTATTCAGATTTAAGTCATCAGATACAACTTTATTTACCTAGGGAACATCTACTTTTTCAATGACGGGGATATGTCAGTTGTTCAAAGCACTCCAATTCTTATTTATTTATTTATTTTATTTGATTGATTAAAAGAAAAGAGAGAGAGACGAGGTCTCACTATGTTGCCCAGGCTGGTCTTGAACTCCTGGGCTCATGGAATCCTCCTGCCTCGGCCTTCCAGAGTGCTAGAATTACAGGTATGAGCCACCTGGTCTGGTCTGGCATCCCCATTTATGTAACTAATATATCTGTCAAACCAACTTAATTGTTGGAGGGTTGCCTGAAGGGTGGAGAGTTAAATAGTGATCTTGAAGAATGGTATCTATAGCTACTACTTATTGAACATCTAGTCCAGGCCAGTCCCTTTGATAGGCCATTATACATGAGCTCTAATCCTTAAACCATCCATACAAGGTAGATATTACTACCTTCAATGTTATAATTTGGAAAATGAGGCTTAGTGACCCAGAGACATTAAGTTGTCCTAGAAAAAAACAGATAAATTCTTCTTGTCTGCTCCATGCAACTCATTCTTGTTATAATGAGTTAGATTATAACATATATTCGATTGCTACATTTTCCTCTCCTAAAATAGATTTGGGATATGACCCAGTGCTCTGATGAGATCTGGGACACACATTTGCAAATTGTCATTGGTTTGTCATTTTTTTAAAAAAAAAACCTCTCTCAGAAGTTCTAGGCCTTTTTTGGGAGTTTGGCCCATTACTCTCTTCCCTATAGACATGCTCCCATCCTCCATTACATGTCATTAATTTAAACCAGAACCTACGAATAAGGAAAGGAGCCACTACAAATTATTGGTAGTCTGGAGGGGGATGTGGGCAATTCTGCTATAAAGATTTTAAGCAAGTCTTCCCTTGCTGGGGCATCTGATTCTTTTTATTTTTTGTTAATCAAGACCCAAGCCTGCTGTCAACGCTCTTACTTATAGAAGTTATTTATAAAATAGTTGTTCCTTGATTTTCTTATGGGGATAAAGTGAAGATCCAAATAACAATTATATATGAGATCGTGTTCAGTTCAATCCAACAAACTTTTATAATGTACTTACTGAACATTAGAAGTTGTGCTAGAGTCTATAAATAAAAACATCTGGCCGGGTGCGGTGACTCCCGCCTGTAATCCCAGCGCTTTGGGAAGCTGAGGCAGGCAGATCACTTGAGGTCAGGAGTTCGAGACCAGCCTGGCTAACATGGTGAAACCCCCATCTCTACTAGAAAAANTATAAGAATCGCTTGAACCCAGGAGGCGGAGGTTGCAGTGAGCCGAGATTGTGCTGTTGCATTCCAGCCTGGGTGACAGAGTGAGACCTTTTCTCAAAAAAATAGAAATAAAAATAAAACATTTATAAACTGTGAAAAGCAATACTGTATACACACAAGCTATTATTTATTTGAGATGGGGTCTCTCTATGTTGCCCAGGCTGAATTTGTGCTCTGTGCAACTGCCTCAGTCTCCTGTATAGCTGGGACTATAGGCATGTGCCACCATGCCTGGATAAGGTGTGACTTTTGACTTAATATAAATCATATAAGAGTTATAACAGTAATAATTCCTTACATTTCCTATATGAGAAACTGAAGCTCATATATGAGAAATTGAAGCTCAGAGAGGTTAAATGGTTTGCCTGAGGTCACACTCTAAGTGATTCTTAATATTCTCTTTGCTACTCCCACTGCCTTTCCAGGAAATTATACAGCAGGGATTCCACCTTATTTATCTGAGGGGAATATTTTACATCTCATATGGTTTGGAGGAGTCTCCTTGAATAGCAAGTGAAATTATACTCCCCAAAGCAATTTGCTCCATGATTTTCGGATTTCATAATTTGTGTAGCTACAAGTTTAGGCACTTTCATATATGTTATTTCATTCATCCTCACAACAACCCTAAGGGTATACAACTAGTGAATGCGAGAGCCAGGACTGGAACCTGGATATTCCTAATGTCCGAGCCCTATTTATTTCACTATACTATGCGTCTTTGGCTATTAGTTGTATAACCTTGGGCAAATCACTTAGCCTCTGTGACCCTACATGACCTCATTTGTAAAGTGAGTAAGAGGATTATTTCCTCTTAGAGTTGTAAAGCTCAAATGTGCTAATATAAAGTAGAAAACACCAGTAGAAAGATCGGTTGTGGTTATGGCTGATAAATGTACCAAAGTGAAGTAATGTAAAACAGTATCTCTTATTCTCTCTTCAGTTAAAGACATTAACAGCAAAAAAGAAGCCAAGGAAGATGCTCTTTAATAAGTGGTTACTCACCAGACCTATATGGCTTGCTTTTGTTAGCTGGCCTTTGCCAGAAGGGGTCTGAGTATAATTAGGAGTTCCTGGGGAAATTTCTGGAATGGTTTGCTTGTGGCACCAATAGTCTAAAAACTTAGGTGGGGCTAACTCCATCCTGGGTCTTGTTCGGTTGTCCCTCCTACCACGGGGACTGCTATGATAATGGTAATGGGTGTAGGCCTGATAGGAGTTGTGGTTTGTTGTCATGGGAAGCCAACGTGACTAAGAAATTAAGACCAATTCGGGCAAACACATTTATTGAAGTCTCTGTGGTAGGCTCAACTATGAGGGAGATATAGTAGTGAGTCAGCCCCTTGTCCTCAAGGATTTTACAGTGCAGTGAGGTGGAGACAAGCCCTCAACTAACGCTTACAAATAAGGCAGAGTATAAAAAAGGTCACATCAGAACAACTTAGAGGTGGGGTGTGGAGTTCCTAGAAGGCTTCTTGAAGTAGGTGGTATATACTCTGAGCCTTTGAAGATGAATTTTTCAAGTAACTGGGTAATCCAACTGAAGACTGGCAGCATCAGAAGGTGTAGGATGTGTTATGTTTAATATAGGCAGGAACGAAGGCCTTTACTGAGCACGTACTGTAATGCTAGGGTCTGACGATATAGAAATATATTGAAAACAGGTCTTGGCATTGAGGAGCTCTTTATCTAGAGGGATAGATAGGTGTAAACTGTCATTAGGGTGATGACTTCACAAGGTAGAGAAGAAAGGTTATAATGGAGAGTGTGTAACTTTGACATGAGGAGGAGAAAAAGATACTTTGCAAAGGAGGCAATACTTGAATTATGCCCTGAGAAAGAAGGAGTTTGCCAAGTGGACAATGAGAGAAGCTAGGAGTGCTACAGCCACCAGCGTTCCCTTGTTAAACAATCTAAATGTGACAGGCACCGGGCAAATACATTTTTGCTTCCCCTTTCCAAATGGATTTTGGCTGTGGGAGGGAATAACTTAACGTCTTTTTCAATATACTAGCAGATGGTTAAATAAAGGTTTTACAGTCAGATTTGGATTCTAATTCAGCTATATAATTAGCTATATGACCTTAGTAAGACACTTGTGTTTCAGTTCCTTCATTCATACAATTCAAAAAATAAGAGTCTAGTACAGAGCCTGGCACATACAAAGTGCCATTATTATTTTCTATCATTATCTCATTTAGTCCTTGTAAGCAACTTGGCCTCTGGTTATAATTTCCCCCATTTCTCAGAAGCAGGAGCTCAGCGTAGGTAGGTGGCCTGTCTGAAGTTCACAGGCCAATCTGGAGTCGCCTCCGCAGCCCGTCCGCTTTAATTTTATGTCCGCGCCGGGTTTTCCCAGGCGACCCCAGGGGCAGGGTCTGGTCCGTCGGCTAAAACTCCGGTGCCAGGGTTTGGGCGGCGCCGCGGCCTGCTCCGGCGGGCGGGCAGGCGGGCAGGCGGGCAGGCGGGGCCAGGCGGGGCCAGGAGGGGCGGGGCGGG
>NW_016806314.1:630149-673794 GCF_001698545.2 Rhinopithecus bieti
CCCCTGCCCCGCCCCGCGCGGCCCCCGCCACCCTCTGCGCCGCCGCCCTCCGCGCGGCAGCCGAGTGGACTATGACCCGGCCGCGCTCTGCCGGTGCCGGGCTGGTTCGCGGGGGGCAGCTTTCACCCACCCAGGAAGTTTCCTCCCACCGGGCCGCACGCACCGCAGGTGAGCTCCTGTTGAGCTCGCGCGGGCCGGCCGCACCCCCGGGGCGCACGAGGCTTGCTCGCTGGGCGGGCTGCGCGCCGCCCCCAGTTGGAGTTGCCTTCCAGAGCCGGACGCCCGGGCCCCCCAAGCCAGTCTTTCCTCTCCAGACCTGCCTTTCCCGCAGAGTCCGACGGAAATCCTCCCTTCCCAGCACTTTAATGTAGTTAGCTTCGCCTCCAAAGAAGTCTCATCCTACTCAGCTACCTACTCTGCCAGCCCCTTCCTCCGTTCAGCCTCTCCCCCTCCTCATCAGGTTTCCTTCTGGGTCAGACCCCCGATGCAGCCTTTCCTACCCACGTCTGCTTCCACTTCCACTTCCCCTCGGGGGGCTCCCGCCTGAGGCTGTCCCAGTGGATCCCTTTAACGGGTGTGGTGGCTCCGCCAGTCTTGGTGCCAGGAACGGCCGCCCGGGGAGCACTTCTGGGGGAATCCTCAGCAAAACCAGTTCTCGAGCTTCCCTCTTGCCTCGTTGCTTCCTGTCAAAGTCCAGTCCTTGTGCTTCTCAGAAAACCTCTAAACATCACTCACGCTGGGAACCTGGTCCCTCCCTCTCTGTAAAGAAGCCAATTACAATGTAAACATGGTGTCCGGGATGATAAAGTGACAGACACCTGACAGCCCTTTCCTGCAGCTCTGACCCAAACTCGCCCCCACGTCTCCTTCTCAGAAGGTTCTCTCCAGGGCTGGTGGCGCGTGCTTCCCGATTGGGGCCCACCCCGTCTTCCTTGTCTGCATTGTGGTATCTTCCTGCCATCTTGTACTCTCCTTGGCCTAGATTCGTCGGTGCTTCTAAGGCTTTAGCGCTGGGATGGGGCAAACATTTCGGCAGTGGAGTTTTCTGTGTTTAAAATCAAGAGGCTTTGGGGTGCTTTACCTAGCACTAGGATAGAGAGAAAAAAATGTTTTCTCAGAAACCGGGAGTCACGTACATGGTTCATGTAAAATAACTAACTCGTGTTTGCAGAATTCTAAGTGTCATAAGGGAAGTCTGTTTCCCATTTTATTTGGTGGTGGTGGTGTTTGTCCTGTTCTGACAAGCAGATAACAGGAGGGAAGAACCCTTTAACATGGAATGTGGTGGTTTAATCTTGGTTATGTATGTTTGGAAGGGTCCTCCCAAAACTCCAATTTGAACAGCGACAGCACTGACTTTTAGGTATTCACTTTCTGAGAGTGTAGTTAGTGACTTGCATTAAACAAGATCCCTGTTGGCAGGCTGTTGTTTTCTGGCTCTGTTGGCTAATTCTGGCAGGAGTTTTCCCTTCTTGAAGGTTTTGTGCTCTTGAAGACTTCCGTAAAATTGCATCTCAGTTGTGTACATACTTTATTCTCTCCCTGGGTAATACCATGTTTTTAGCTTCTATTTACTATCATTCATCTCTGGAGAATTGCTTCAGGCTCTGTCAGTTTTATAGCCATTTTAAAAATTTACATATGTTCTTGGGTTATATATTTAGGTATTAATGTGTACACAGTAAGAACGGAGTCAGTAGTAGCTATTATCCTTCAGTGCCTCACACATGAGAGAATATACATTGGTGGTTAATTTTTATTGATAATTCAAGTAAGTAAATTCAGAATATTCTGATTTTAAAACATGAAGAGGCAATAAGAGGAATTACGAAGGCACGGGAAAAAAATAACATTTCCAGTCGCTAGTATACCCTAGTGTGCTTCCTTATTATTTCAAAACTTTGCAGATTTGTGGTTTTTGAATTTAATTTTAATTTTTTGTAACTGCCTGAGCCCAATACACTAAGTAACAATGCAGCCTGGTTTCACATTCATTATTGACCCGTTTGTCATCCGCTGTCTCCCCCCCACCCCCGCCCCACCCCTTCCTCCCAGCACACACATTTAGACCATAGGTAAGATCTCAAGTGAACAGATCTCAGGGCAGGGACATCTTTTAATCCATCTTCTCCCATAGTACCTAGCTGGAAGAAAGTGATTAATAACTGTTGTAGGAATGACTGAAAGCTCTAAAGGGTTCTGTAACAGTTATGGAGATTAAGCATGCTCAAGTTAGTTTCTGCTTCTGTTCATATGATGATGATTTTCATACAGCAAATATTTTTAAAGTACCTATTATGTACTAGATACTATACTGGGATTATCTTGTTTATAATTTCTTGCCTTTACCAATAAAGCAAAACTGAGTTTGGGGAAAAAATGTGTAAAACGTTTTAGCTTATGCCTTCCTTCCTTCCTTTTTCCAAGCTTGCCAACCAACCCTTCAACTCCCCAGCCACCAGAATAAATTACCTAAATTATGATATTCTAGCTTCTAGAGATGATAGAATACTAGAGTACCAAAATGTTAGTTCCAGTTCTGCTTTGGCAACAGCTAACTGTATGGGTTTGGGTTAAATATCCAGGCCTCAGTTTTCTTAACTTTAAAATAGACTCAACAAATATTTGCTGAGCATTTACTATGTGCTAGGAATTACTCTAGGTACTGAGGATATATATACTCATGAACAAAAGTAGTTAACAATTCTTTGACCTTGGAGACAAAACCTGGAACTTATTTCTACTAGAGGAGTTTGAATTAGTTGATCTAAGGACCTTTCCAACTCTTAAGATCCTGTTTTATAGACAGTGTTCTATGATTTATAGACCTAGTGGACTTTCTCTGGGTTCTTCAATGCTTTACAGCCTTAATGTTTTCTAATTCAGTTGTCTTTTCTAGTTGTTCTGTTTACTTCTTGTCAGTGAGAAGTAAAACCTGAAGAAGGATGATCTTGATTTTTGCTTCTGTTAGATTAGAAAAAAAGCATGTAATACTTTTAGAAAACGTTTCCAGTAATCAATTTTACTCCCTAATGCCCGTATCCCTAATAATAATAATACTGTTAACTTCCCTTTGGGTATTACTATATGCCAGGAATTTTGCTACACTTAGAATCTAACAATATGTTTTACAAATTAGAGGAGCTAGTAAGTAAGCTAGTAAGTGGTGGATCTAAGATTTGAACCAAGGTCTGTAGGACTTCAAAAGCTGTCTATTTCACTGTACTTCTCTATGTACTATATGCTTGGCATATCCAATGCTCCCTAGTATTTTTTATTCTTTTTTGTCAGCACATGCCATTGTCTTAAGTAGTAAGTCTCTTGAGGATATAAGCCATGGTTTTTGCCCCTGAATCTCTAGTGCCTTTAATAGTATCTTGATGATACAATTGTGTGTTCAAAGTTAGTGCTATTGATGATAAAGGTTTTATTTTACTGAGATAGGATTTGAATATTTAAAATAGTCTTTTAGCAATTCAGCTTTATACTGGTTTTCTTGCTTTAGTTTAGCAAGGATTTTTTTTTTTTTTTTTTTTTTTGAGACAGGACCACACTTTGTCACCCAGGCTGGAGTACAGTGGCACGATCTGGCTCACTGCATCCTGCAACCTGTGTTGAGGATGCAGAGTGAGGCTCAAGGGATCCTCCCATTTCAGCCTCCTGAGTAGCTGGGACTACAAGCATGCATCGCCATGCCCAGCTAATTTTCAAAATTTTTTGTAGAGACAGGGACTCCCTATGTGGTCAGATTCTTTTTTTTTTTTTTAAAGTAATAAAAAAGCCCTTAAGTAGGGACTTAATTTTAAAATCCTGATATATAAATTGTATAAAACAATTTTAATGCTTTTTTTTTGAATTATAAGAGTGATATAACTGTTACAGAAAACTTGGAAATTAAAGGAAAACATCTCCCATAATTTCACAGTTTGTAGTGTTTATTTTCAGTTTCATTTTTTAAACAAGTATACAGTGTGTGCTAATAAACATATCATCTTAGTAGTCTGATTTAACAATTATGACAGTAAATACAGGTTAGTTTGAAAGTTACAACATGTTCTCAGAAGCAGAAAAGTGATATTGTTCTCAACATGACAGATATGTGAGTTCCTACAATGGGAAAGGCACATTAATGATGTTTTTCTTTTTTGCCTATAATTATGGTTCCATATACTCAGGAAATCTGTTCTTCCTTGGGAGAGATATCTAACCCTTCTCAAGGATGGCTTGAAATGTTCAGCACTTGGGAGAGGTTGTCATAGTTAAAATTAATTAGGAACGGTTAGGTTTATCCAATAGTGAGTCTCTCAGGAATAATCTAAGAGTGCATTCCTTTGTTTTCACTCTATTTGCAGAAAGAATTCTAGTAACAGACTAAGGTGTGGTAGAAAAAGATTGAGTATCATTAGCAATGAATTGTAGTTCAGAATCTCTGCAATCTCTAATAGTGTGATTTTAAAGGCCCAATCTAAGGTATTTTACTTGTTCTTCAGGGAATTACAAAAAGCACTTTATACACTTGTTTGTGAGTTTGGGGCCTAATAAAATTGGGAGCAGAAAATATAACTGTTGGGTACTGGGCTTAATACCTGTGACACAAGTCCACTGATGTAACAAACCTTCACATGTACCCTTGAACCTGAAACGAAAGTTAAAAAAAAAAAATCAGAACTCTGGAAACCAAAACCAAGTAAATGGCCTGAGAGAGGTCTAGTTAGTTGGAGAATTGATAGAAATAATAAATGAAAAGTTAATCCAGGCAGAGTTCATTAGGCAAACTCACATGCTGAAGTTTCATTTTTAAAGCAGTTGAATCAACAAGGTATGCCTTCATTAACAATTACATTTATTAGGCATTTTAATAATCTGAGGAATCTTGTAAATGAATGCTTTATTACAGTAAAGTGAACATTTTCTTATTTCAACAAATGATCTAACCCAGTTAAGCATGCGTAGAAAAAAGACTGGAAGAAATAAAAAACAGTTTTATAGTAGCATGGTTGTAGTTTTTATCTACTTTGTTTTCAACAGTGAGAATGTATTCCTTCTGTAATCAACTGATTTAGCATTTCTCTGCGTCATTTTAAAAAATTTATTCATTTAAATTGAATACACAATAACTATGTGTAAAGTAAAGCTTTGTGTTCTAAGATTACATCTACACTTAGTTTTCATCCTAAACAGTCTCATCTTTGGATTTAGAGAAATTGGTCAGAGGAATGATACTAATTAATGGATTTGGACAATTCAGTTAGAGGACTAATTTATAATTTTGTGTGCTGCTTTATAATTTACAAAGCATAACCTATGAACTAAGCTATTATTATCATTTCAGATTGGAGGATACTGAGGCTCAGAATTTGGGACTTAGGTTTTATAGTCAGTAAATTAAAAAGCCAACATAAATTCTTGTTTGAAAAAATTCATACAGTGCTAGTGAAGTCTCCCTTACTACTTTAGGCCCTCATTTGCTTTCCTAGAGGCAGCCATTCTTGCCAGTTTCTTGTGTGAATTTCCAGTAATAGTCTGTGTATATGCGAATAAATATATATAATATATGCACTGTGTATGTGTATTCTTTTGTGTAAGCTGTTTATTGTTTCACAGTTTGTTGTTGTTATATTATTTTTAACTTAACTGATTTAGGAGATTGCTCTATATCATCACATGTAGATCTCCCTTATTATTTTCAAAACCTCAGGGTATTTCTATATGTGAACTTACTGTTATTTATTTTACTAGCCACCTAATACTGGACATTTATTTTGTTTTCAATCTTTTGTTACAACTATGCTGCAGTGGATACTCTTCTACATGTTTTTGTGCACGTGTGAGCATGTGGATTAATTTCTAGTAGGTGTAATTGTTGGGCCAAAGGATACTTTTAATCTGCATATATACTGCTAATTTGGGGTAGGCATCGTGGCTCAGGCCTATAGTTCCAGTGCTTTGGAAGGCTGAGGTGGAAGGATTGATTGAAGTCAAGAGTTCAAGGCCCGGGTAACATAGTGAGAGCCATCTGGGACAAAAAAAAATTTTTTTAAATTAGCTGGGCATGGTGGTGTGCAGCTGTAGTCCTAATAGTCATTCGAGGTTACATTGAGCTATGATTGCACCACTGCACTCCAGCCTAGGTGACAGAGCTAAGACCCTGTCTCCAAAAAAAAAAAAAAAGATATTGCTCATTTGCATTCAGAAACACTGCTGTAGCAGCACATATGTTTGAGAGTGTCATTTCCTCCACAGCTTGCTCAACATGTATATTATTGTCAGTCCAGTGATCAGAAAGATTTCAAACAATTTCATTGTTTTAGTTTGTTATTTATTTATGGGTAAGGTTGAACTTATTTTTTTTTTTTTTCTTTGAAACCATTTGTATTTCTTTTTTTGTAAAATGCTTTAGTTTTTTACTTGTTCTCTTGATGGGCTGTTTGTCTTCTTTCTCACTGATTTGTAAGAACTCTTATATTTAGGAAATTTGCCCTTCTTTGCAAAATTCTTTGCCAAATTTTTTTTCTCTGAAATTTTTTTGTTTTTGGCATTCTTTGATTATGTAGAAATATTTGTTTTATATGTTTAATTTGTCAGTCTTTTCTCTTAGAGCTTCTGCAAAATCTAGAGTTTTAAATTTCAGGAGCAGAGGCAGAATAATGTAACTGCAAGAGCACACCTGTTCTGCCCCTGAGTAGTTTTGTGATCTTGGGCAAATTACTTAACCTCTTAAGTGTACTCATTTGCATATTAGAAATAAACTACTGAGACCTCTTAAGCATGTTGTGATTACAAAATGAACTGGTGACTTATTTTCTTTAGCCACTCCTATAGTTTTCCCAATTTGTTAAAAGCTAACCTTGTACCCCGCCTCACATACTGTGCTTTCCTATCACGTAAATGTGAACTTTTGAATATTTTGTGCAGAAGTAAGATAGAAGTGAGGTAGAAGAAACTCACTTTTGTGATATAAATAATGCTTTCAAATGAATCAGAGGTGCAGTTGAAAAATAAAGGTTGGGCTCTTTGTAAAACTTGTTTTTTATGTGGTAAAAATAGACAAAGAAAAGTAAAGTAAGCCTCACTTCCTCCCCCCTTTAAACTGGCGGTTATGATAATGGGAATGTAATAGTACCAGGAGTTTTTCATCTGAAATAATCAAACTGCTTATTCCTTACTAAATCTGCAATAAGAATACAAATTTGACTAAGAATGCTAGGATAAGAACATATTTTTTGGAGGAAGACGTTTATATTTACAGTACTTTATAGTTTTTTAGATCATGGTTTCTCAGCCTTGGCACTTTGAGATTTTGGGCTGGAGAATTTCTTGTTGTAGGAGGCTGTTCTGTGCATTGTAGGGTGTTTTGCAGCATCCTTATCTATTCACCTTCACCAGTTGCAATAAACAGAAATATCTCCAGATATTGACAAATATTTCCTAGAGGATTAAGTTGCCTCTAGTTGAGAATCACTGGCTTATTTATTTATTTTTATTTTAAAGTTTTAGTACTTTCGCGAGAGAGTTTTGCTCTGTCGTCCAAGCTGGAGAACCGTGGTGCGATCTTGGCTCACTGCAACCTCCACCCCTGGGTTCAAGCAATTCTTGTGCCTCAGCTTCCTGAGTAGCTGGGATTACAGGCGTGCATCACCACGCCTGGCTAAATTTTTTTGTATTTTTAGTACAGATGGATTTCACCAGGTTTGCCAGGCTGGTCTCCATCTCCTGACCTCAAGTGATCCTCTTGCCTTGGCCTCCCAAAGTGTTGGGATTACAGGTGTGAGCCACTGCGCCTGGCCAAATCACTGGTTTAGATATTTACTTATTTATTTATTATTATTTTTTGAGGTGGACTTCTGGCTCTGTTGTTCAGGCTGGAGTGTAGTGGCATGATCTCGGCTCACTGTTACCCCTGCCTCCTGAGTTCAAATGATTCTCCTGCCTCAGCCTCCCAAGTACCTGGGATTATAGGCGCCTGCCGCCACACCTGGCTAATTTTTGTATTTTTAGTAGAGACGGGGTTTCATCATGTTGGCCAGGCTGGTCTCGAACTCCTGACCTCAGGTGATCCGCCCTCCTCGGCGTCCCAAATTGCTTGGGATTACAGACGTGAGCCATCGTGCCCAGCCTAGCTATATACTTTTTGCGGTCCATCAGGACATATAAGATATACTTTCTAGGGGCAAGGACAGGGGAAAGAGTTTATCTTCATATTTTTATTCTTAAGCCTGCCATGAGCCATGATTGACTCCTTGTGCATAAATATTGAGCTTAAAAAACTTAAATGAGAAAGCAACCTGAAATTGTGAACTTAATTTTGTGTGTGATTTCTCTCCCTTCTTTAGTGCGATCTCCTCCCTCCACTGGCTCCACTGTAGTTTGGAAACTTAGTGTGGTCTTTTAGTTGTGGAACAGTTCTATCTAGTGGGCTAAGTATCAATACAGAGATCCTGGAAGGAAAACATTCTCATGCCACTGTTGAGAAGGAAGAGGACTGATGCTTCTAGAACGCCTAATAAATAAAATGTTTTTAGATGATCTACATACATTGTTTCACTTAATCTTCATAGCCTTTCTACAAATAGGCATTAATCTTTTGTATTACTTGCTCATGGTTGTATTTTAAGTGGGAGAGTTGAGATTTGAACCCAGGCACATCTGTTCTCCAAGACATTTGCTATGCTGCTTTCTATAGTCATTGATGGTATTTCAGTCAAATTTTGGGATGAAAATGAACATTCATGGGATCTTACATTCCTCTATTGTTATGTAAAAGAAATTATTCAGTAATATGTGTGTGTGTGTGTGTGTGTATGGGGGGGAGGTCAATAGTGGGATAATAACAGTAATACTTATTGAGCACACTTAGTGTCATGTGCTGCTTTCAATAATCTTTACAACCTGGTGAACCTTTCAGTATTCTTTGCAACTTGGTAATCCTTATAGCCCTGTTTTACAAAAACAAAACAAAACAAAAAACTGGGACACAGAGGTGAAGTAATTTGTTCAAGGTCAAACTGCCGCTAAGTGGTAGAGCTAGAATTGTAACCCAGTAGTCTAAACAACTCAGATATTAATTGAATGAGTCTGCATTTTTAAGGGCAAAATGGCTCTGACAGAGCTGACTAATTGTGGTACCATTCCTTGGTTATAGCTGAACATATGTTCTAGGCTACTACATCTTCCTATGTGAAAATCTACTTATCATTGCATACACCACATCTCTAGAAAGTGATTGTTGCACACAGTTATAGTGGAGAGTTTTTGTAGACATAGTAGAAGGTAGTTTTTCGTTTTGCAACCTCCAGATTTATTGCTCATGAAAATCTAAGCACGGCCGGGCGCGGTGGCTCAAGCCTCTAATCCCAGCACTTTGGGAGGCCGAGACGGGCGGATCACGAGGTCAGAAGATCGAGACCATCCTGGCTGACATGGTGAAACCCCGTCTCTACTAAAAAATACAAAAAACTAGCCGGGTGAGGTGGTGGCGCCTGTAGTCCCAGCTACTCGGGAGGCTGAGGCAGGAGAATGGCGTAAACCCGGGAGGCAGAGCT
Source organism: Rhinopithecus bieti (assembly GCF_001698545.2). NCBI lineage: Eukaryota > Metazoa > Chordata > Mammalia > Primates > Cercopithecidae > Rhinopithecus > Rhinopithecus bieti. Next base: position 639,692 of record NW_016806314.1, read on the forward strand.
TGCAGTGAGCTGAGATCCGGCCACTGCACTCCAGCCTGGGCGACAGAGCGAGACTCCGTCTCAAAAAAAAAAAAAAAAAAGAAAAAAAAAGAAAATCTAAGCTTGTCCAGGTTAGTGTACATCATACCAGTATTTACTTTTAAGCTAATATTCTCTCAGACACAATTATTTGGACTTAGAGTTTCTACAGTATTGTATTACTAAAGATAAAATGTGTCAGAGACTCCCTAAAAAACAAACTGTTTTATTCAGTAAAACCTGGAACCATTAGCTGTAATGATTTCTGATCCTCAGATGAACGTTTTTGAGGACTAGCATAAAATAATGACAGAGATCTTGGGCTCTGAAGTCAGAATGTCTTAGGTCAGTTGATAGATTTTAGTTATATGAACTGTTAATTTTTATGAAATGTTGCACTTAATTAGGATTTTGATGGATCGTTTATACTAAGGATTATTGATAACTTCATTCCATCTTTTTTTGTTCTGTAAGTACAACATAGATATAGCATTATACATATATTAAAATATGAAATTATATGCATTAAAGGTGCTTCCAGTATTGATGGTTGATCCTCTGTTTCAGAAAACGTTTACTAGATGCCTCCTATGTGTCACTACTCTAGTAAGCCTTGGACATACAGAATAAGACCATGACATTTGCTCTGAAGATAGCTTTTAGGTTTTTAGGAAGATAAACACTGACTTTCTTGTGTGACAAGTACTGTGATAAAGGATGATAGAAGTAAGGCAAGCAGGTACCATGGGAGAATCCTGTGATTATGATGAAACTTTTGGTGGTAATGTAGTTTTTAATTACTTAATGGTTTTATAGGATCCAAGGTTGTTACTGTAGAGGATAAACTGTACTTGAAAGGATAACATAAATCTGTAGGAACATTTGATTCAAGTTAAATTGTATTTTGGTACATAGGGTCCATATTGTGGGATATAACATCCATTTTCTTATGAAATTCCTTGTTTTATCTTTTCTTTGTAATAAAGGAAGAATTTTTAATTTTGACCATAGGGCATAGGAAGGGGACTCAAGAATAGACTTCAAAAGATCTGTGATCTACTCCAAAACAGTAGGTAAAATATTTTGTATATGTATTTTAACAGAGTATCAAGATTCTCATCCCAGGGGCACTGAGAGAAGTTTTACATAGTGGGAAGAACACTGGATATAGTACAAGACAAACCTGGATTGAATTGTAGCTCTGCCATTTGTGATATCTCTGAGTGATCATGGCAAATTACTTAAACTTTTATTTGCTTATGTATGATGTATACACATTGTTGAGATATAGGAGACATTTGGTAAACAGAATTGCTTGTATTATTATTAATACTTAACCTGCAGAATTTATGTATTTGTTTAAATGTTTCTCCCCTTCCTCTTCCTTCCTTCCTTCCGTCCGTCCGTCCGTCCTTCCGTCCTTCCTTCCTTCCTTCCTTCCTTCCGTCCTTCCGTCCTTCCGTCCTTGGCAGAGTCTTGCTCTGTCACCAGACTGGAGTGCAGTGGTAGGATCTCAGCTCACTGCAGCCTCCACCTCTTGGGTTCAAGCGATTCTCCTGCCTCAGCCTCCCGAGTAGCTGGGACTACAGGTGCGCGCCACCATGCCCAGCCAATTTTTGTATTTTTAGTAGAGACGGGTTTTGTATTTTTAGTAGAGAGGGGTTTCACCATGTTGGCCAGGATGGTCTTGATCTTCTGACCTCGTGATCTGCCTGCCTTGGCCTCCTAAAGTGCTGGAATTACAGGCGTGAGCCACCATGTCGGGCCTAAATGTTTTTTCATTTCCAGTATTCTTCACTCACTAAAGAAAACTTGGAACATACATGTCGAAAAATAGCTAGAAGATAGATCACCATCCACACCATTCTTTAAATTTTAGTCTTTTACATTTTTTCTTTTTGTTTTCAAAATGTCATTATTATCTCTTTCATAAACACACACATATATGTAAATATATATGTATGTAACAATTTTTATTCTGTTCTCTTTTTTTTTTCCTGAGATGGAGTCTAGTCACCTAGACTGGAGTACAGTAACGTGATCTCGGCTCACTGCAACCTCCATCTCGTGGGTTCAAGCAGTTCTCCTGCCTCAGTATCCCAAGTAGCTGGAATTACAGGCGCGTGCCACCACAGTTGTCCAATTTTTGTATTTTTAGTGGAGATGGGGTTTCACCATGTTGGCCAGGCTAGTCTTGAACTCCTGACCTTGTGATCTACCCACCTTAGCCTCCCAAAGTGTTGGGATTACAGGTATGAGCCACTGCGCCTGGCCTCTTCTGTTTTCTTTAAGTGTTTTCGTATGTGGTCTTCATAAGCATCATTTTAATGTCTTTGGAGCATATTAATTGTGTGCTTTATAGTTTAAGCCCTAATGTGTACAGACATTGTACGTATGTCCACTATAATTAATGCTGTTGCAGATAACCTTTGCTCTATCATTTGATAAATTTTTTTCTGTAGAGTTATATGTGGTACTTATATTATTGAATTATTTTTCTATGTATACATTTGAGTTTTGAAATCAAACGAGTGAATTTTTAGTTTATATTTTAAGATCTTGAATGGTAAAGCAGACAGCAGCAAGGGTTAACTCAAGCAATAATCTGAAAAATGCTATTCTGAAGGGATTAAACTAAGCATATTTAATTTGGTTGCAAGGGCTATTTATAGTTTGTCAGAGTTCACTTAGCATAGGAAACTGGCATTAAAAGTTGTGAGCTTGAAGAAGATTGAAATATTTCAGTTTGTATACACAGTTTTCACCCTTCTCTGCAGTCTGTATTGCTTTCATTCTTAGTTTGTTCTCTACATTCTGTTCTGTTTTTTTTTTTTTTTTTTTTTTTTTTTTTTTTTTTTTTTTCTGGCATACTTTTATGCAGGGCCTTTTAAGATCCGGGGGTGGATTCTGGACCATCTGGCACTTCAGAATAGCTCAAAAACTTCACTTGCTTGAAATGTCCTGGTTTGTGTCTCTGCTTGGCACGTTTTCTGCTTTATACCCTCAGGGCTTTTTTTTTTTTTGAGACAGAGTCTCCCTCCCTCGCCCAGGCTGGAGTGCAGTGGGGCAGTCTTGGCTCACTGCAAGCTCCGCCTCCCGGGTTCACGCCATTCTCTTGCCTCAGCCTCCTGAGTCAGCTGGGACTACAGGCGCCCGCCACCATGCCCGGCTACTTTTTTTGTATTTTTAGTAGAGACGGGGTTTCACCGTGTTAGCCAGGATGGTCTCGATCTCCTGACCTCATGATCCGCCTGCCTCGGCCTCCCGAAGTGCTGGGATTACAGGCTTGAGCCACCGCACTCGGCCAACCTCAGAGCTTTTTATGACTAATTTCTTCCTTAGGACAGGAATTTTAAGAGTACCAGTGTTCATAAATTAAAGTGGACAAGACTCATTTCACTATAAAATTAGCCCAAAAAACCCTCATAAACTTTGCAATCTGTTTTTAAATGTATAATTGACATGAACACTTATATCTGTTTGATAAATATTTAAAATATTCGAAAATGAAATTTTTTTAGGTGCTGCTTATAGTTTTTCTTTGATTATGAGGCTAGGTAGAGAGGAAAATGTAGTTCTGCGAATTGTAAATTTACTGAGTTGATTTCTAGTCCTAGCTTTAAAATACTTCATATGTCCAAATTAATAATAACTCAAAAAGATACACCTGCATTTAAAATATTAGCCATCTACCAATTCCAAAAAGCTGTGGAGGTACTTAATGTATAAAATATTTAAATATTTTTGACTGGGCATGGTGGTTCACGCCTGTAATCCCAGCACTTTGGGAGGCCGAGGTGGGAGAATCACCTGAGGTCAGGAGTTCAAGACCAGCCTGGCCAACGTGGCAAAACTCTGCCTCTGCGAAAAATACAAAAATCAGCCGGGTATGGTGGCAGGCATCTGTAATTCTAGCTACTCGGGAGGCCAAGGCAGGAGACTCACTTGAACCTGGGAGGCAGAGGTTGTGGTGAGCCAAGATTGCGCCATTGTACTCCAGCCTGGGAGATAGAGCGAGACACCATCTCAAAACAAACAAACAAGCAAACAAATAAATAAATTGTAGTGAGCCGAGATTGCGCCATTGCACTCCAGCCTGGGTGACAGAGTGAGACTCCATCTCAAAATAAATAAATAAATAAATAAAAATAAAATAAAATATTTAAACATTGTTTACTTTTATTAAGAGACTTTTAGCTCTCTGCTCCATTGTTCTCTAAAATTTTATTTTTTAAACAGTTTAATTGAAATGTAATTCACATACCATACAACTTACCCTATAAAGTGTACAATTCAGTGGTTTTTAGTCTCTTCATAGATGTACAAACATCAATTTTAGAACAATTTTATCACTTCAGAAAGAAATTTGCGCCCCTCAGCTATCACCCTCCCGTATTGCATGCTTCCCCTGGCCTAAGCAACTATTCATCTACTTTCTGTCTCTATAGAGTTTCTTATTCTGGACTTTGTATGAATGGAATAATATAATACATATACTCTTATGACTGCCTTCTATCACTTTTTGTGGTTTATCTATGTTGGAGCAAGTATCAGTAATTCGTTCCTTTTTTTGGTTGAAAAATATTCCATCGTATGGTTATACCACATTTTGTTTATTCATTTGTTCATTGATGAATATTTGGGTTGTTTCCACCTTTTGGCTGTTATGAATAATGCTGTTATAAGTGTTCATATACAAGGTTTTGTGTACATATATGTTTTCACTTCTCCTGGGCACGTATCTGGTCATATGGAAATTCTGTGTTTAATCATTTGAAGAACTGCTGATTTTTTTTTTTTTTTTTTTTTTTTTTTTTTTTGAGACACAGTCTCACTCTGTCACCCAGGCTGGAGTGCAGTGGCGCAAACTCGGCTCACTGCAACCTCCGCCTCCTGGATTAAGCGATTCTCCTGCCTCACTCTCCTGAGTAGCTGGGACTACAGGTATGTACCACCACACCTGGCTAATTTTTGTATTTTTAGTAGAGATGGGGTTTCACTATGTTGTCCAGGCTGGTCTCAAACTCTTGGCCTCAAGTGATCCACCCGCTTCGGCCTCCCAAAGTACTGGGATTATAGGTGTGAGCTGCCATGCTCGGCTGCTGACTGTTTTAGAGCACCTCTACCATTTATATTTGTACCAGCAGTGTACAAGGATGAGGATTTCTCCACATCCTCTCCAGTAATTGATATTAGCTGACTTTTTGATTTTGGCCTACTTTTTTTAGTATCTCATTGTGTTTTTGATTTTCATTTCTCTGGTGATTAATGATGTCAAGTATCTTTTTATGTGCTTATTAGCCATTTGTATATCTTCTTTAGAGAAATGTCTATTTATATTCTTTGCCCGTTTTAAATAAAATTGAGTTATCTTTTTATTATTGAGTTGTTAGAATTCTTTATGTATTCTAGATAGAAGTCCTTATTAGATACATGGTTTGCATATATTTTCTCCCATTCCATGGATTATTTTCTTGATGGTGTTCTTTGAAGTACTTTGAAGTTTTTAATTTAATTTTAATTTATTTTGTTTTCAGACAGGGTCTTGCTCTGTTGCCCAGGCTGGAGCGCAGTGGTATGATCACAGCTCATTGCAACCTTGACCTCCAGGGCTCAAGTGATCCTCCCACCTCAGCCTCCCCAGTAGCTGGGACTACAAGTGCATGCCACCTTGCCTAGCTAATTGTTTTTATATTTTTTGTAGAGATGGGGTTTCACCTTATTGCCCAGGCTGGTCTTGAACTCCTGGGCAACATGCTCTCTTTGGCCTCCCAAAGTGCTGGGATTGCAGGCTAACATAAACCACCTTGCCTGGCCTGAAGTTTGTAATTTTGATAAGGTCTAATTTATATATTTTTTTATTTTGTTTCTTGTGCTTTTGGTGACATAGCCGAGTCTTTTGGCAAATCTAAAGTCATGAAGATGTATCTGTTTTCTTTTAAGAGTTTTATAGTTTTAGCTGTTATATCTAGGTCCTTGATCTATTTCAAGTTAATTTTTATATATGGTGTGAGGTAAGGGTCCAACTTCATATTTTCACTAGTGGATATCTTTTGCTTGTGACATGGTATTCCAGCACCCAATTGTTGAAAAGACCATTCTTTCCACATTGAATGATCTTGGCACTCTTGTCAGTAATCAGTTTACCATAGATGTATGACTTAATTCTGACTTAATTCTGTTCCATTGATCTATATGTCCTGTGCAGTACAACACTGTCTTGAGTATTGTTGTTTTGTAATACGTTTTGAAATTGGGATGTGTTAGTCCTCTAACTTTGCTTTTTTATCTTTTTTGTTGTTGAGACAGAATTTCACTTCTGTTGCCCAGGCTGGAGTGCCGTGGTGCGAACTCGGCTCATTACAACCTCTACTGGGTTCAAGCGATTCTTCTACCTCAGCCTCCTGAGTAGCTGAGATTACAGGCGTGTGCCACCACGCCCGGTTAATTTTTGTATTATTATTATTATTTTTTTTTTTTGAGACGGAGTCTCACTCTGTTGCCCATGCTGGAGTGCAGTGGCCGGATCTCAGCTCACTGCAAGCTCCGCCTCCTGGGTTCACGCCATTCTCCTGCCTCAGCCTCCCGAGTAGCTGGGACTACAGGCGCCCGCCACCTCACCCGGCTAGTTTTTTTGTATTTTTTAGTAGAGACGGGGTTTCACCATGTTAGCCAGGGTGGTCTTGATCTCCTGACCTCGTGATCTGCCCGTCTCGGCCTCCCAAAGTGCTGGGATTACAGGCTTGAGCCACCATGCCCGGCTAATTTTTGTATTTTTAATAGAGATGGGGTTTCACCATGTTGGCTAGGCTGGTCTCGAACTCCCAACCTTAGGTAATCCACCCACCTCAGCCTCCCAAAGTGTTGGGATTACAGGTGTGAGCCACCACGCCCAGCCTACTTTACTTTTTTCTTTCAAGATTGTTTCGGCTATTCCAGATTCTTTGCAATTCTATCTGAATTTTAGAATTAGCTTGCCAGTTTCTGCAAAACAGTCAGTTGTAATTCTCATATAAATTGCATTGAATCTATAGATTAGTTTGGGGAATGTTACCTTAACAAGGTCTTCTGATCTGTGAACGTGGGATGTTTTTCCATTGTATTTATAACTTTAATTTTGTTCAGTGTCTTATAGTTCTTAGAGTATAATAAGTCTTGTACTTTTGTTAAAGTTAAATAAGTTGATAATAAAACCATTTGATGCTATTGTGAATGGAATTGATTTCTTAGTTTCTTTCTTTCTTTTTTTTTTTTTTTTTGAGACAAAGTCTCACTCTGTTGCCTAGGCTGGAGTTCAGTGGTGCGATCTTGGCTCACTGCAACCTCCGCCTCCCAGATTCAAGAGATTCTGCTGCTTCAGCCTCCCGAATAGTTGGAATTACAGGCAAGCCCCCACCACGCCCAGCTAATCTTTGTATTTTTTAGTAGGGATGGGGTTTCACTGTGTTGGCCAGGATGCTCTCGAACTCCTGACCTCAGGCGATCCACCCAACTCGGCCTCCCAAAGTGCTGTGATTACAGGCATGAGCCACTGTGCCCGGCCTGGAATTGATTTCTTAATTTCATTTACAGATTGTTTGTTGGAAATGTATAAAAACAAATTTTTTTCATACTGATCTTGTGTCCTGTAACCATCTGAACATATCTATTACCTTTAGTAGTTTTTAGTGGATTCCTTAGGATTTTCTATATATAAGTTCATATCGTCCACAAATACAGATTTACTTCCTCCCCCAATCTAGATGCTGTTTATTCTTATTCTTGTCTGATTTCCCTGGCTAGAACCTCCAGTTTAGAAGTGGCAAGAGTGGACATCCTTTTCTTGTACCTGAAGCATATGTATGTATAATCAGTACCTCAAAAGTGCCTAGTTCAGCCATGAAATAAAACTTAGTGTTATTTGAAAGGGTTTTTTTTTAAGTATTTATTTATTTTTATTTGCCACTATACTAATGAGGAAGAAGGGGTTTCTAAATTTTGTTATTTGTTTATATATTTGTTTGAGACAAGGTCTCTGTTGCTCAGGCTGGAGTGCAGTGGTGCGATGGTGGCTTACTGCAGCCTTGACGTCCTGGGCTGAAGTAGTTCTGCCTCAGCCCCCCAATTAACTGGGGCAACAGGCATGCACCACCACATCTGGCTAATTTGTTTGCTTTTTGTGAAGATGGAGTCTCACTATATTGCCCAGGGTGGTCGCAAAATCCTAAGGTGCAAGTGATTCTCACATCCTTCACCTCTCAAAGTGCTGGGAGTACAGGCATGAGCCACCTCTATTGGCCAGAGGGTTTTTTTAAATTCACATTTTAATTATGTTGCTTCAGAGGGGTTCTTGAGGTTGGTCCTTATACTATCAGCACCTGAAAGCTTGTTTGAAATGTAAATTATTATTAGACTCTACCCTGCAACTCTGAAAAGAACCAGGGGCTGGGAAGTTCACTTAGCCTTTTGCATGGTAAATGTAGTTTGTCTTAAAATTAATAATGTGGCAGGTTGCAACTGCTCTCGCCTGTAATCCCAGCACTTTGGGAGGCCAAGGAGGATGGATTACCTGAGGTCAGGAATTTGAGAGCAGCCTGGCTAATGAGGTGAAACCCCATCTCTACTCAAAATACAAAAATTAGCTGGGCATGGTGATGGACGCCCATAATCCCAGCTACTCATGAGGCTGAGGCAGGGGAATCGCTTGAACCCGGGAGGCGAGGTTGCAGTGAGCTTAGGTCGCACCACTGCACTCCAGCCTAGGCGACAGAACAAGACTCTTCTCAAAAAAACCACAAAAAAAACCCAAAAAACGAATAATACTACTAATGAGTAACACATACATGGTTTTTGTTTTGTTTTTGTTTTTTTGTTTGTTTGTTTGTTTTTTTGCAGAGTTGGAGTTTCGCTCTTGTTGTCCAGGCTGGAATGCAATGGTGTGATCTCAGCTCCCGCAGCCTCCACCTCCCTGGTTCAAGCAATTCTCCTGCCTCATCCTCCTGGGTAGCTGGGATTACAGGGGCCTGCCACCATGCCTGGCTAATTTTTTGTATTTTTAGTGGAGACGGGGTTTCGCCATATTGGCCAGGCTGGTCTCCAACTCCTGACCTCAGGTGATCTGCCTGCCTCTGGCTCTCAAAGTGCTGAGATTACAGCTGTGAACCACCACACCCAGCCAGTACGGGGTTTTACATTTATGGAACGTGTAATTTTCACAAAGACTATTTATAGTACTTTTTTCTTTCTTTTGTGTTTTTTAATATGTGAGGAAACAACCCAGAGAGATTGTCAATTTTCTTTATTATTTTTTTTGAGATGGAGTTTCACTCTTGTTGCCCAGGCTGGAGTGCAGTGGTTCGATCTTAGCTCACTGCAACCTCTGCCTCCCGGGTTCAAGCGATTCTCCTCCCTCAGCCTCCCGAGTAGCTGGGATTACAGGTGCGTGCCACCATGCCCAGCTAATATTTGTGTTTTTAGTAGAGATGGAGTTTCACCGTGTTGGTCAGGCTGGTTCTGAAACTCCTGACCTTGTGATCCTCCCACCTTGGCCTCCCAAAGTGCTGGGATTACAAGTGTGAGCCACTGCACCCGGCCTAAAGATTTTCTTTTAAAAATTAGCTGGGTGTGATGGTGAGCACCTTTAGTTGCAGCTACTTGGGAGGCTGAGGCAGGAGGATTGCTTGAGCTTGGGAGGTCAAGGCTGCAGTGAGCTGTGTTTATGCCACTGCTCTCTAGAGTTGGGTGACAGGGCAAGACCCTTTCTCAAAAAACAAAAACCACAATGAAATACCGCTTCATACTCATTAGGATGGCTATCAACAAAAAACCAGTAACTAGCAAATATTGATGAAGACGTGGAGAAATGTACTGCTGATGAGATTGTAAAATAGTGCAGCCACTGTGGAAAACAGTATGGCAGTTCCTCAAAATATTAAACATAGAATTACTGTATAATCACCATATAATCTAGCAATTTCATGTCTGAGTATATATCCAAAAGAATTGAAAGCAGTGACTTGAACACATTTGTATACCAGTGTTTATAACAGCATTATCCACAGTGGCCAAAAGGTGGAAATAACCCAAGTATCCATTGACAGATGAATGGGTAAACAAAATATGGTATTACATGCAACGGAATATTTTTGACTGTTAAGAAGGGATGAAATTCTGATATGTGCTACAACAAGGAAAAAATCTTAAAGACATTATGCTAAATGAAATAAGCCAAATGCAGAAAGACAAATATTGTATGATTGCATGTATATGTGGTACCTAGAATAGTCAATTTCGTAGAGACAGAAAGTAGTATAATTGGTATCGAGGGGTTGAAGGGGAGTTAAGTGTTTAACATGTACAGATTTCCAGTTTGGGATGATGAAAAAGTTGTGGAAATGGATAGTGGAAATAGTTGCACAACAATGTGAATGTACTTAGTGCCACTGAATTGTGTACTTGAAAATGTACAATTTTATGTACATGTGTGTATTTTACTATAATAAAAAAGTAGAAAAAAATGAGAAAAGGATTTGAATAGAGATTTCTCTGAAGAAGATATGCAAATTGCCAGTAAGCTCATGAGAAAATTTTCAGCATCATTAGTCATTAGGGAAATGCAAATTATAGTCACAATGAGAAGCCATTTCATACCCATTAGGGTGGCTTTTATCAAAGAAAAAGAAGGAATTTGTAGATACTGGAACCCTTGTGCATGGCTGGTGGGAATGTAAAATGAGCTGATGGAAAACAGCATGGCAGTTCCTGAAAAAAATTCAAAATAAATGGTTCAGCAATTCCACTCCCAGCTGTCTACTCAGAAGAATTGAAAACAAGGATCCAAACACATACTTGTACAGTAATGTTTAGAGCAGCATTATTCACAATAATTAAAAGGTAGAACTAACCCAAGTGTCCATCAAGAGCTGAATTTTTTTTTTTTTTTGAGACGGAGTCTCGCTCAGTCACCCAGGCTGGAGTGCAGTGGCGCAATCTCGGCTCACTGCAAGCTCTGCCTCCCGGGTTCACACCATTCTCCTGCCTCAGCCTCCCAAGTAGCTGGGACTACAGGCACCCGCTGCCACGCCTAGCTAATTTTTTGCATTTTTAGTAGAGACGGGGTTTCACTGTGTTAGCCAGGATGGTCTCGATGTCGTGACCTCGTGATCCACCCGCCTTGGCCTCCCAAAGTGCTGGGATTACAGGCGTGAGCCACCGTGCCCGGCCAAGAGCTGAATTTAAAAAAAAATGTGCATGCATAAAAGAAAAGGATTGAAATTATGATACATGCTACAACATGAAGAAACCTTGAAGACTTGAAATGAAATAAGTCAAACACAAAGGGACAAATATTATTTTCTTTTTATATGTGTCTTAGTCTGTTTTAGCTGCTATAACAAAATACTAAAAACTGGGCAATTTAGAAAGAACAGAAATTTATTTCTTCCAGTTCTGGAGGCCAGGAAGTCTAGGATCAAGGTGCTAGCAGATTCAGTGTCTGATGTGGACTGCTTTCTCCTTCCAAGATGATGCTTACTGCATCCTCATATGGTAGAAGGGCGAAAAAGGGATGAATGCTGTGTCCTCACATGGCAGAAGAGAAGGAAGGGCAAAAAAGGGCAAGTGCTGTGAGGACTCTTTGATAAGTACCTAAATTGCATTGCCCTTATGACTTTATCACCCCTTAATGGCCCCACCTCTTAATACTATTGCATTGGAGATTAAGTTTCAACATGAATTTTTGGGGGACACAAACATTCAAACCGTAGCAATAAGGCATTCCAAACAGGCAAATTCATAAAGACAGAAGTAGAAATGTGTTTACCAGGTGATTGGGGGAGAGAGGAATGAGGAGCTTTTGTATAATCAGTACAAAGATGAAAAAAATCTGGAAATAAATACAGATGCTTCTCAACTTACCATAGGGTTGCATCTTGATAAACCCATAGTAGGTGGAAAATAACATATGTCAGAAATGCATTCAACACGCCTAACTTTCCAAACATCATAGCTTAGTCTAGCCTACCCTAAATGTGCTTAGAACACTTAAATTAGCCTATAATTGGGCAAAATCATCTAACACAAAGCCTGTTTTATAATAAAATTTTGAATATCTCATATAATTTATTGAATACTGTACTGAAAGTGAAAAACAATGGTTGTATGGGTACTTGAAGTATGGTTTCTACTGAATGCTTATTGCTTTTGTACTGTCATAAAGTTAAAAAATCATTAAGTTGAACCATTGTAAATTGGGGACCAACTGGTGATGGTTACACAACATTGATACTACTGAGCACCCTACCTAAGATCATATCATCAATGAAAATTTATGAACCATTTGAAATATATGGGTATGTGGGTGTTTCTTTAGGTCTCTTTGTTCCATTGTATCTTTTATGAGTTGGATAAGTGAATTTATCAATGGTCAGGCAGAATATTTTGAGGATAAAAGCATAAAATCCAAATATAGACAAGTTACATTGTTATCTTATTGACTAGTTGGAAAAGGGATTTAAGGTTTTTTTCCTAATTGTAAATCTGTATGTCATTATTTGAATATCACCTTTATACTTCACAATACACACTAATTTTTTTTTTTTTTTTTTGAGACATGGTCTCGTTCTGTTGCCAGGCTGGAGTACAGTGGCACGATCTCGGCTCACTGCAACCTCCACCTCCTGCGTTCAGGCGTTTCTCCTGTCTCAGCCTCCCAAGTAGCTAGGACTACAGGCGCGCACCACCATGCCCAGCTAATTTTTGTGTTTTTAGTAGAGACGGTGTTTCACCATGTCGGCCAGGATGGTCTCCATCTCTTGACGTCATGATCCGCCCGCCTTGACCTCCCAAAGTGATGAAATTACAGGCGTGAGCCACGGTGCCTCACACTAAAATTTTAAGTGGCTGATTTAAGTGATATTTTTCGCTGCTGCCAGAGGACCATTGCAAAGATATGTGTGATTGAATGAATATTTATATGTCATGATACTACTAAGATGCATGAATTGGGTGTGGGCCTATTCAAGCTGCCTTGCTTGACTGATTAATGAGTGCTTCTCACCCTTCGTTGTATGCTCGTAAATGAAATGTGCATCATATTCACCATATCCTATATCATTTCGAGGGCATTAGGTCATATTCAGCTTTTTCTTTGCGTTTGGTATGATTAACTTTTTTGTGATTTCGGACAAGTTATCTTTTTCCTTGTAAGTTTATCTCATCTGAAAAAGGGATTTTCCCCTCAATTTTAATATGACCCTGTTTTATTTTTCTGCCTCTTAAAATGGATGACAATGACAAAAGAAATTTGCTAGCTGACTGGTTAGAGGAGTTAGTTGTGAAGGCAGTCATCATTGCTCTGCATGTATGTACTTGGTAGTACATAGAAGTATTCATCAAATGATTACTTCAGTTGAGTTGCATTTGTAGAACTACATGAAGTTGAATTTTAACTTAAATTTGAACTCCTAAGTGTCTTCTAAAAAATATTCTATGTAACATTGAATAGCTTTTTTTTCTGTATGCAGAATGCAGAAGATTTCTTGTTCTTCAGTTACTCATTTTATTCTTTCATTTTTGTTCACTTACAAAATATGTATTATCTTCTATGTGTCAAGCACCATTCAGGGTACAGGGCACTGAAAATAAATTCTAGAACTCAGAATTGAAGTATTCACTGTCATATGTCACATAGTAGACATCAGATAGTAGTAATTGTTACATTCTTGGAGAACATTATAGAATTTTAAAAGCTAAATGAGAAGTTTATCATATGTTATCAAATGACTGTTACTCGAGTTCTGACTGTGATGGAGTGAATTTTTAAAATTAAGTTTAAGCAAATAGAAAAAAGGAAATATAACAGAAAACTGCTGTATTTTAAAATATTTCTTTATGCTGAAGAGATCAGTGTTAGAAGTGAGGCCTAAATTATATGAAGCAGCAAGTCTGTCTGATTCTGGGCATAATTGCTGAAAGCAGTTCAGAAGAATCTTCAGATTTTGAGTGTGAAGAAAGCTTTGACTTAATGTTTGATTATGATACTAGGGGAAAATGGTGAATAAATGTATGCAATTGTAAGTGAATAAAAAGTATTCTTTTAAATTATCTGTTCATTTTGGCAATATTTTTGTTAAATGGAAGGTGGCACTTACAACTAAAGGTTTCTCAGAATTGGGGGAATATGGTATACTTCTCTGAGTGTTATCAAGTTCAGATGTTACAATTCATATGAAAGAGCTTAGTAAGATAATGGGGAAAATAATAACATTGATTATAAAGGCAACAAACCTAATGATTAAGAGTGAAAGTCCTGGAATCAGACTTCTTGGATTTGAATCCTGTTACCAACACTTAACTAGGTGTGTAACTTTGAGTCAGTTACTCAGTTAATGTCTTATACATGTTTGTATAAATGTCTTATTTTCCTCATCTGTTAAATGGGTATAATCGTATGTGCCTCAGGTTAAATGGGCTTAGTGTGTTAAGTGCTTAGACTAGTACTTGGAGTATAGGAAATGCTTAATAAGATTCAATGTATGCTATTTGTTATGAAACTGTGAAACACTGTGTGTATGATTTTAAAATGTGCTATTTAAATTCATACTTTACAGTTTAACTTGCCATTTTAAAAAGCAACATTTGATTACTGATTGAAAAATTTTTTGGTCTAATTTGTGCAGAGCTTATATTTTTCTCCTTGAATAAGCTGCTCTTCATTTGTTTGTATAAATATTGGCATGCTTATTTACCTTTGACTAGTCCACGTCACCTTTTACTAATCAAAGCTGTTTTTTCTGGGTTATTAATCATCCCACCCAGTTGGGTGGCAGCAGTAAACCCTGAGGACTTGCCATCTTTCCCACTTTTTAAGTTATTACTGTCATTACTGTTGTAGAACTGAGATGATTATAAAGCTTCAGGCTTGCATACTTTATCATTTCAAGTCCAGTGGAAAAGAGTACCTCCCTTTCTAATAGGTCCTGCCCTGACATAGTTGCTGTGGAGAATGAGTTTAAAAGTAGGTTTGCCAGAAAGAATCGAGGTTACTGATTGTTATGAGTTGAATTGTGTCCCTTGAAAATTCCCCATTACTGGAGAATGTGACCTTACTTGGATGTAACATTATTGCAGATATAATTAGCTAAGGTTATGTGAAGTAGAGTGGGGCACAGATTCACTATGACTGGCATCCTTATAAAAAGGGAAATTTGAATGCAGACATACACACAGGGATAAGGGCATGGGAAGATTGGAGGTAGGCTGCCACAAGCCAAGGAACTACCAAGAGTAGGAGAGAGGCCTGGAACAGATCCTTTCCTAGTGCCTTCTGGCTTCCAGATTGTGAGACAGTAAATTTCTTTTCTAAGCCATCTAGTTTGTGGTACTTTGTTATGGCCCTTGTGAACTGATACAGTGATCATGAATTTATAATAGTGGTCTACCTTGTTCAGTGACTTCTCAGCTGCAGCATCAAAGAAAAGTTGTTAGATGGGTTTGTTCAGGTTTGGGATTTTGCTATAAGACAAGAGGAGCAAGGGAATTTAGGTTATTGGCAGGAGGATTATTGAAATGATGAATCATAGAATCTAAACTGAATAAGGTGGAAGGGAAAGTAAAATAGAGAGGGCCTGAGGGATCAAAGTCTTTTGGGCCCATGGATAAGAGGTTTTATAGAGGTCAAAGGATGATAATCTGGAAGAAGAGGTTGTGGTTGGAGGACAAGGTGCTTGAAATAGTGATTTAGGAGGTGGAGCACTTTTGAGTGAAGATAAAAAGGGCAAGGAAGGATTTTACTATGGGATAAGGAGGGTGACTGGGACATAATATATGTGTACACTGTTGATCCTGTGTTTTGGAGAGGTTCTTGAAGTTAAAGAGGTCAAGGAAGTAAGAAGCCAGGCTGTGGATGGGTTGTGCAAATTGATAATTGAAATTACTAAATTAGATGTAGGGTTGGGGTAGAGAGGATGACAGTGAGCCATCAAAGCCTTAGATGAATGAGGTAGAGACAAGGAGGTTGAAAGTTAACATGAAAAGGAAGAGGAGAGAGTAATTTAGTTGAAAGTTAAGAGCCTTGGCTGGGCGCGGTGGTGGCTCATGCCTGTAATCCCAGCACTTTGGGAGGCCGAGGCAGGTGGATCACCTGAGATCAGGAGTTTGTGACCAGCCTGGCCAACATAGTAAAACCCCGTCTCTACTAAAAAAAATACAAAAATTAGCTGGGCGTGGTGGGGCACGCCTGTAATGCGGCTACTCGGGAGGCTGAGGCAGGAGAATCGCTTGAACCCAAAAGGCACAGGTTGCAGTGAGCTGAGATCGCGCCATTGCACTCCAGCCTGGGCGACAGAGCGAGACCCTGTCCCCCCACATCCCCTCCCCCCGGCAAAAAAAGAGAAAAGAGCCTCAAAAGAATAGAGCTTTATTTTTATTTATTTATTTATTTTGAGACGGAGTCTCACTCTGCCGTCTAGGCTAGAGTGCAGTGGCGAGATCTCGGCGCACTGCAAACTCCGCCTCCTGGGTTCACGCCATTCTCCTGCCTTAGCCTCCCGACTAGCTGGGACTATAGGCACCTGCCACCATGCCCGGCTACTTTTTTTTGTATTTTTAGTAGAGACGGGGTTTCACCGTGTTAGCCAGGATCTCCTGACCTCGTGATCCACCCGCCTCGGCCTTCTAAAGTGCTGGGATTACAGGCGTGAGCCTCCGCGCCGGCCAGTATCTGCTTTTTAAATTGTTGCTGTCTCCCCTCACTACCGTATAAGGTCCGCAAGGGCAGGGCTTTTTCACTGCTTTCTCCTAAACACTGAGCAAAGAGCTTGGTATAGAGTAGGTGTTCAATAAATACTTGTTAAATGAATGTTGAAACTACTTGAATCAAAGTGAGATGAAAACCTGGGTAAGGAAGGAACACTAATATTCACAAGCCATGTGGTAGAACAAGAGCCTATAAAAACAGAGAGTTCCATCAGCCAAAGGGAGAAAATCCAGGAGAGAATAATGTCACAGAAGCCACAAGAGGAGTTTTCTTTTTTTTGTTTTTGAGACGGAGTCTCGCTCTGTGGCCCAGGCTGGAGTACAGTGGCGCGATCTCGGCTCACTGCAAGCTCCGCCTCCCGAGTTCATGCCATTCTCCTGCCTCAGCCTCCCGAGTTGCTGGGACTGCAGGCTCCCGCCACCATGCCCGGTATTGTGTGTGTGTGTGTGTGTGTGTGTGTGTGTGTTTAGTAGAGACGGGATTTCACCATGTTAGGCAGGATGGTTTCAAACTCCTGACCTTGTGATCCGCCGGCCTCGGCCTCCCAAAGTGCTGGGATTACAGGCATGAGCCACCATGCCCGGCCGATTTACTACAGCTACCGGTGGTGGCTCACACCTGTAATCCCAGCACTTTGGGAGGCCAAGTTGGGCGGATCACGAGGTCAGGAGATCGAGACCATCCTGGCTAACACGGTGAAACCCCGTCTCTACTAAAAATACAAAAAATTAGCCGGGCATAGTGGCGGGCGCCTGTAATCCCAGCTACTCGGGAGGCTGAGGCAGGAGAATGGCGTGAACCAGGGAGGCGGAGCTTGCAGTGAGCGGAGATCGCGCCACTGCACTACAGCCTGGATGACAGAGCGATACTCCGTCTCAAAAATAGAATAGAATAGAATAGAGAAGTTAAATAGTGTAATGTGGACAATCTGCTGGTGAGCAAAGAGAAGTTTATTCACGTTTCTAAAACCTGAGATAGGCAGGTTGTTAAAACCTGACAGCTGCCATTTGAGGGGGCTACAAAGGAGGTGAGAGGATTTTTATAAATTTGTGTATTAGTCATTCATGCCTAAAGATCATGCTTCTTCCACTGTTGTTGTTTTTTTTTTTTTCGGCCTACCTAGAATGATATATATAGGGCTCACTAAGTCTTCTGATGAAAGACCAAATCTATACTTTGTTTTCATTCTGTCTCTATGTCACCTAGATTTTTGATCAAATTGAATTGTATTCAGTTAAAAACTAGCCTATTACTGGTTTGAGTTGCTGGTATGGTCTTTACATCCTTTGTTTTCAGTAGTATTTTCTGTACTATCTTTTGAAATTCTTTTGTCTTTTCCAAAGTCCCTTTCTTCTTTCATTTTTGAAAGAAATGAATCTCCAAAGCAAATATATTTTTTTATTTGGACTTTGAAAACTTTCTTTAGAATACTGTAGTTACGGTATTTCTAGGTCTTTGCCTGCTAAGTCAATTTGTAATGTTTTGTTATGGAACAAATATGAGATGTTAGCATGTTTGCAGAATGTATAATTACAATTTTTACTAGAATTTAAGCTCTTGAAGGCAGGAGCCCTATCTGATTATTTTAACTCCATATACCTTAACCTATTGTCGTGTGCCTAGAAAGCATCCAGTTTATGTCTATTAAGTTATTAAATGAGGGTCAGGCACGGTGGCTCATGCCTGTAATCTCAGCACTTTGGGAGGCCGAGGCAGGTGGATCACTTGAATCCAGGAGTTTGAGACCAGCCTAGGCAACATGGTGAAAATCCATCTCTACAAAAAATACAAAAATTAGCTGGGTGTGGTCCCAGCTACTTAGGAGGCTGAGGGAAGAATCACTTGAGCCCCAGAGGTGGAGGCTGCGGTGAGTGGAGATTGTGCCACTGCACTCCAAGCTGGGCAACAGAGCGACACCCTGTCTCAAAAAAAAAAAAAAATTAGTTGGGATTTACAGAGCTGAGGAATACTGTGCACTGTGCATTCTGTAAGGGAACTGCTTAAATGGCTGCTTGTATTTCCATGACTCCCCACCCTCCCCAGCTCTAAAGGTGAAGACTGCCCAGGTGATTTGCCTTTCTCTGCCTCCCCACGCCCTCTACCCTAGCTTTACAGTTGTTCTCCTTTCTCAAATTTCTCTTATTACTGGCTTTTTTCAAGCAGCTTCTGGTTTCTATTTTACTTGTCAATTTGGATTACTGTTAATCACTATTGCTCCTTACTATTTTTCATTCTTCTGTTTACTCTTAGTTTTCATCCTGTTTTCTTTTACATTGTAAAATATACAAGCCTTTTCTAGATATTGATAGCCTGTCAGAAGCTTCTAAATATTCTGTCTTGCAAACTGTAAACTTACGTGTATAAAAACATAGACTCTGCTTGGTGTATTCATTTAGTACTTTGGCCTTAGGAGTTGCTGTTCTACCCTTAAAGGATGGTGGTGGTGGTGGAGGTGGCGTTGAAAGGCTGTGGTGGCTAGTCACCATTCTGATTCTTCAGCCCTCTTGAAAATGGAGTAATAGAAGGTGGAATTCTGAGTAGCTGAATTTTTATGTGTTAATATGTCAGAAATAATTTTATGGAAAATTACAGAAAATTGTGTGCATTAAGAGACTAATTTTTATTTTAACTAGCACTGCACTGTTACTCATTTAAAAAAAAGTTTTAAAGAGCAAAACTAAAAAGAGTGGTTTATTTGAAGGAATAAAATCTATTCCTTTGTCTTCCTTTTACTACCTAGCCCCGGTTTGCCATTGCACAGTGTTCTTACTGTCTGATTTGCCACCTTCTCTCTACTTGACATTGGTCTTCAATACTTCCTTTTCGTGGGAAGTTGCAAAAAGTAGTACAGAGAGGCCCTATGCACCCTTCATCCAGTTTTCCCTAATTGTAACATCTTGTATAACTATAGCAATAGCAAAAACAGAAAATTGACATTGATATAACCCACAGACTTTATTTAAGTTTTGCCGGTTTTATAGATATTCATTAGTGTGTTTGCATGTTTAGTTCTATGCATATGCAGTTTTATTATGTGTGGATTCATGTAACTGTAAGTGTAATCAAAATAAAGACTTGCTGTGTCACAAAGATACTTTATGTTACCCCTTTATAATCATACCCACTCCCCTCTCCATTTTATTGATTTATTCATTGACAACTCCCTAGTATCTGACCTTGTGATTAACTGAGAAAAGATTGGCATTGGCCGGGCGCGGTGGCTCAAGCCTGTAATCCCAGCACTTTGGGAGGCCGAGACGGGTGGATCACGAGGTCAGGAGATCGAGACCATCCTGGCTAACCCGGTGAAACCCCGTCTCTACTAAAAAAAATACAAAAACACTAGCCGGGCGAGGTGGCGGCGACTGTAGTCCCAGCTACTCGGGAGGCTGAAGCAGGAGAATGGCGGGAGCCCGGGAGGCGGAGCTTGCAGTGAGCCGAGATCCGGCCACTGCACTCCAGCCTGGGCGACAGAGCGAGACTCCGTCTCAAAAAAAAAAAAGATTGGCATTATGTTTTAGAGGTTGTCTCTTTATTTTATTTTCACTTCTTTTTTTTTTTGAGATGGAGTCTTGCACTGTTGCCCAGGCTGGAGTGCAATGGTGTGATCTTGGCTCACTGCAACCTCTGCCTCCCAGGTTCAAGCAATTCTTCTGCCTCAGCCTCCCAAGTAGCTGGGATTACAGGCACCCGCCACCATGCCCAGCTAATTTTTTGTATTTTTAGTAGAGACAGAGTTTCACCGTGTTGGCCAGGCTGATCTGGAACTCCTAAGCTCATGATTTGTCTGCTTTGGCCTCCCAAAGTGCTGGGATTACAGGCGTGAGCCACCATGCCTGGCCTTCCACATTGTACTGTAACCATTTATAGTAAGAATAAATCATTTAAAATTTTAGGTCATTTTGTGTGTTATAGAATCTTGTACTCTCAAAGTCGTGTACTCTATCTAACATCTCCTCCCACATAACCCTCCCCTAAAAATGACACCAGAAATTCCATATGAGACAATTATTGACATTTAATTATTAACCTATAAATTTCCTTAGTAACTGGGGTCTTTTTTATTACTACTTGATACACTTTGGTGTTGATTTACTTATGTGTTAACATTTGCTAGATTATGCTGCACTAAGAAACACGCCAAACTATGAGTAGCTTACAATAAGAAAGATTTATATATTGTTCACATTATAGGTTTCCTAGGAATCAGCTATGGTTCTGCTCTGTGATTCTTTCTCATTTGAGGATCCAGGCTAGAGGAGCAGTCCCTATTTGTGACATATGCTCTTGGTAGAGAGAAAACAGTAAGACCTGTCAGAAACACACAACAGCTGTTGAAGCTTCTACTTGGAACTGGAACTTGCTCCCGGATTCAATGGCCAAAACAAGTTATATGGCCAAACCCACCCCTGGAACACCCACAGAGAAACACTACAAGTCACATGGCAACAGGCAGGGATATTAATACTACTCTTAAAGAGAGAGACGCTATACACTCTGTGTATACAAGAGGGAAACAGATGACTGGGAATTATAGTACCATCTAAACACCTTAAGATGCTGTATAGTCATCTGAGGTCAGGAGTTTGAGACCAGCCTGGACAATATGGAGAAACCCCGTCTCTACTAAAAATAAAATAGTCGGGCGTGGTGGTGTGCATCTGTAGTCCCAGCTACTTGGGAGGCTAAGGCTGGAGAATTGCTTGAACCTGGGAGGCGGAGATTGCAGTGAGTCGAGATCACGCCATTGCACTCTAACCTGAGTGGCAGAGGGAGACTCCATCTCAAAAAAAAAAAAAAAAAAAAAGAAAGATACCTATATGTAGATATATGGTATACTAGACTATACTTCTGTAACAATTTTTTTCTTAGTAAAGTTTATTGTATTTACATTTGTATAGCTATATATGTAATTATAATAACACATTTGTTTCCTTTACAAAAATAGCAGTTCCTTCTTTTGTTTTTTTACATTAGTTAGGATATTGGTTTAAACCAAAATCACAAATCTCAAGTAACAATCCAAGTGGGGTAAGTGGTGTAGAGTGCTGTAGGAGCTTCATGATGGTGTCAGGGACTCAGGGTTTTTTTTCTCATGTTGCTGTGTTTTTCTCAACATGTTTTCTGTCTCAATCCAAGATAGCTTCTCCAGATTCTGTCACTATATCTGTATTCTAGCCACTTACAAGAAGGGTTAGGAGTCAGAAGTCATTTCCTTTCTCTTTAGATGCACATCCTCGGAGTTGGACACATTTCTTTTATCATTCCATTGATGAATAACTGAAATTGCAAGAGAGGTTGGGAAATGTAGATTTTAGCTAGATGTCCGTATGTAAAGCTTAGGGGTACTATTACTAAAGAAGGAAGAGGAGAGGCTGGGTGTACTGGCTCATGCCTGTAATTCCAGCTACATGGGAAGATTGCTTAAGCCCAGAAGTTTGAGGCAGCAGTGTGATTGTATCACTGTACTTCAGCCAGGACAGAGTGGGACCCTGTCTCAAAACCAACCAGATCAGGAAACAGGCTTTTCAAGGAGGTAAAATAAGCTACTAAAGATCGTATACCTAAGAAGTAGTAGAATGGGCTTTGAATATAGGCCTATCTGATACCAAAGTCTGTTTTTTGGTTTTTTTTTACAAAACTGTATTGGCTTTCTAGCATCTCTTGTTTACAGGTACTTTAAATTTTTCAGACTAGTAAGAAATAGCAATAGACTCTTTCAAAAGAATTCTGACATTTATGAATATTTAACTTTGTGACAGCTGGTAAGAGTTTATGATACAGGTAATGAATAAATAATTGCTTTTAAATTGTAATAACAGAATTGTAAAAGGTCAGATTTTGATTTTGACAGTTGGAGTTAAAGTTTTCCTTTAGAAATTAACTTGATTGTTAAAAATTCACATGCAGTTTTGTATACTGATCAGATTTGGGGATTTTTATATTTTTCTCCAGATTGAAAATAGCCTTATTGCTTCATTCTTACTATATAATTAGGACATGTTTATTCTCAAAGAGTTTCCAGAGACTGCAAAGTAGTATGAAGAAGAACGTAAAAATCATTTATGATCTTGCTATCCAGAGATAATCATTGTTACCATTTAAGCTATGCCTTTCAATTTTTTTTCCTCTGTTCATTCATTATATGTGATTTTTTTTTCCCTCCTAAAAAGTGATCATGTTCATAGTCCGACAATAACAACAAAAGCCAGTTTTACTGAGACACACCAGAAACACTCTTTGGTCATTTTGCTTGATGAGTGACTTGGCATTTTGGATGGCTTTTTCCATTCTCACTTAGCTATATCACATTAGTGTAGTAATCAGCACAGGGTGTACTTTGGAACACTTTGGTGAGCTAATATCGTCTCCTATGTGTTTAGGTAGTAACCAATGAACCTGTAATGTGAGGATTTTTAAGGCACAGTTTGGAGATCAGGATTTCTTACTGTGTGAGGTTTTTTTTTTTCCTGTATTCGAAACATCCGTTTAAAATTAACTTTTTATTATTGAGGGAATATATTTAATTTGCTTTCTTTAGCAAAGTATTTATACTTTTGTCATAACTAAGTAGATTACTATATAATTTTCATTCAAACTGGTACATTTTGAGAATGCAAGGGGTACTACAAATATTTAAAATTCGATATATTTTGGAATATTTACTTTTCAACCATTAAAATAGTTTTATTGCATTAGTTGATCAATAAAATAGCTCCATTTAAACTCTTTTTTCAAAACAACAATTTATAAAACATTTTGTTGTACATTATAACAAAGTTTTACATGGACTTCAGTTGAATATTTAAAACGAAGTATTTTTGGTAATAACTATGTTTTTATCAGTTTCTCAGTCAAATCTGTCACTGATATTGTGTCACTGATACTTTTCTGAATCATATAATGATGTTCCATGTGGTTTTACTAGTTTTAATTTTTTCATAAAACTGCAATATTTTGCAGTTACATTTTATACTTTGTGGTTGTTAACTTCTACAGTTGATGCTTCTCTGTAAAATATTTTTAGTTGCCAATATACTTTATATGTGCTGCTGTACCCAGTTAGCTCAGGAAAAATTTTGCTAGATGCAGAATATTCTTAATTCTAATTTTTTTCTTATTGAAAATTATAGACTGGGCACAGTGGCTCATACCTGTACTCCCAGCACTTTTTGGAGGCCGAGGCAGGTGGATCACCTGAGGTCAGAAGTTCGAGACTAGCCTAGCCAACATGATGAAGCTCCTGTCTCTACTAAAAATACAAAAAAAAAAAAAATTAGCCAGGTGTAGTGGTGGGCACTTATAATCCCAGCTACTCAGGAGGCTGAGGGAGGAGAATCACTTGAACCCGAGAGGTGGAGATTGCAGTGAGTGGAGATCATGCCACTGTACTCCAGCCTGGATAACAAGAGCAAAACTCTATCTCAAAAAAGAAAAAAAAAGAAAAGAAAATTATAAATATATCAGTCCCAGTATTTTCACAGGCAATGTCCTTTTGCCTGTATTAAAGGTACTCTCTCTTTTTACTTTTCATTTTTTATAGAGACAGGATCTCGCTGTATTGTCCAATCTAGTCACAAGGTACTCTCTTTGATACAGATAAGTTGTCCCTATGTATTTTACATGTTCCACCAGATTTAAGTGTTGCAAAATTGTAGGCCTTCTCTAATCTTTCTTTCTTTCTTTTTTTGAGATGCAGTCTCGCTCTTGTCACCTAGGCTTGAGTACAGTGGCGTAATCTCAGCACACTGCAACGTCTGCCTCCTGGTTTCAAGCAATTCTTCTGCCTCAGCTTCCCTAGTAACTGGGATTACAGGTGCCCGCCACCATGTCCAGCTATTTTTTTTTTTTTTTTTTTTGTATTTTTAGTAGTGACGAGGTGTCACCATGTTGGCCAGGCTGGTCTTGAACTCCTGACCTCAGGTGATTTACCCGCCTCAGCCTCCCAAAGTGTTGAGATTACAGGCGTGAGCCATTGTGCCTGGCCTGTAATTTTCTTTCATCCACTTAAAAATAGAAAGACTTGGCTGCATACAATGGCTCACACCTGTAATCCTAGCACTTTGGGAGGCTGAGGCGGGTGGATCACCTGAGGTCAGTAGTTTGAGGCCAGCCTGGCCAACATGACGAAACCCCATCTCTACTAAAAATACAAAAATTAGCTGGATGTGGTGGCAGGCGCCTGTAATCCCAGCTATTTGGGAGACTGAGGCACGAGAATCGCTTGAACCTGGGAGGCGGAGGTTTCAGTGGGCCGAGATAGCGCCATTGCACTCCAGCCTGGGCGACAAGAGCAAAAAACTCTGTCTCAAAAAAAAAAAAAGAAGACTCTCAATGGAATTTCTAAAATTCATTCCAAAATATAATTATAAAATTTCAAAATGAAATCTTGTGTACTATTTGAAGTCATTTAATTTGTTAGGTTCTTCCTTGTTTTGAAGGATATATTTCAGTATCCTGGCAGACTTTGTTGATGATAATTGGTATTTGCCAAAAGCTTCAAAAGCTGAAGGTTTTCTGGAGCTTTATTCATTAAACTTGTTTTTGTTTGTTTGTTTGTTTGTTTTTTTAAAGATAAACAGATGATGTCTCAGTATGTTGCCCAGGTTGGTCATGAATTCCTGGGCTCAAGTGATCCTCCCATTCCAGCCTCCCAAATAGCTGGGACTACAGGTGTGTGCCACCATGTCCAGCTCACTAAACTTTAATTTCGATTAAAGGTTTCCAACTGATTTTGAACAGGATGCAACCAATTTCTAGAGGACTTATTTTTAAAAAGACTCACTATTGAGACATTGATTGGATTTATAAAGTAGGTTTTTAAAAGTAGTAGCCTCGAAAGTCCAATGACAGGTTGCAAGGAGAACACACATATTGCTCTGTTGCACTATTTTGTTGTATTCAGTATCAGTCTTACCCTTAAAAATGTAACTGTGGGAATATGAAAACATTTATAAATGTTGATGTTTGAATCTTATTAATAGTGATGTCACTAGAGCTCCCATGATAAATGGAAACTACTTCAATGGTTTTATGCAAATTGTCTGCCCATCCATTTTCCAGAGAAATGAAAATTTAGAGCTTAGTTTTTATTGGATACAGTGATGGCTTTCTAACCCATTGCTCCTGAAAAGGCTTATGAGATAATAAAATGGTTACCAAACAACAAAATAAATAGTTGTAGACTTACACAATACAATATGTGATAAAACCATCTAAAAGTTTTCAGACTACTGACTTTGCACATACTTCATTTGCACCCAACCTGCGATTTCCCACTGACTTAGCCAGCTGGTGGCCTAGTGTGTCTTGTGGTCACTGTACATGCCACTGCACTGCCTGGCATACCAGATAACCAACAGGAGCACCAGTGTCAAATATTTCTCCTAATATTTTGCAAGACCATACAGAGTAATTACCCATGGTTGCTTAAGTCTGAGGATACTTTTCAGTAAGTCTATATGCTTCCCTTGCAAAGAAGTTTTGTTGAATCTGTAAAGAATCAGAACAAGAAAGATGGAATTATCACTACTTCTCTTTCAAATTTCATCACTTGTTCATGTGGTGAAAGCACTTACACACTACTAGCTGATAACTTGGCCAGAAACTAGATATATACAGTAGAGATACAAAATCCATTCTGGTTTTAGTGTATTTTGATATAATGATTGTTAATAGTTTCTTTAAAATTTAAATTGTTATTTAATTTTTTATTTAAAAATTTTTTACAAATGGAGACAGGGTCTCGCTGTGTTGCCTAGATTAGTCTCAAACTCCTGGTTTCAAGCACTCCTCCTGCCTCGGCCTCCCAAAGTGCTGAGATTACAGGCATGAGCGACTACATCTGGCCCAATAAAAGTTTCTTTTTAAAAATGGTAAATCAGAGACACATGGTAAGCCGAATGGGATGCTGGGACAATGATTGTAAATCAAGATTTTCCTGGGCATACCAGGGCATATGGGAAGCAGCACAGAGCTAGGAGTGGGACACATAAGTCCTGACTCTGACTTTTTTGTTAAGAGACAGGGTCTCACTCTGTTGCCCAGGCTAGAGTGCAGCAGCACAATCACAGCTCACTATAGCTTTGACCTCCGTGGCTCAAGCAGTCCTCGTGCCTCAACCTCCTGAGTAGCTGGGACTATATACGTGTGCCACCATGCCTGACTAGTTTTTGCATTTTTGGTGGAGATGGTGTTTCTCTACATTGCCCAGGCTGATCTCAAACTCCTAGATTGAAGCAATCCTCCTGGCATAGCTTCCCAAATCCCCTGCTGGGATTACAGGCGTGAACCACCGCATCCGTCTGACTCCGCTTTTTCTTTTCTTTTTCTTTTTTTTTTTTTTGATGGAGTCTTGCTCTTTTGCTAGGCTGGAGTGCAATGGCGTGATCTCAGCTCACTGCAACCTCTACCTCCAGGGTTCAAGCAGTTCCCCTGCCTCAGCTTTCCACGTAGCTGGGATTATAGGCATGCGCCACCACGCCCAGCTAATTTTTTGTATTTTTTGTAGAGATGGGGTTTCACCATGTTGGCCAAGATGGTCTCGATCTCCTGACCTCGTGATCTGCCTGCCTCGGCCTCCCAAAGTACTGGGATTACAGGCACGCACCACCATGCCTAGCTGACTCTGCCTTTTAAAAGCCTGGACAGGTAACCTCTCTGAGAGTGGATATATTAGGGTTCTTCAGAAAAACTGAACCAGTAGGACACACACACACACACACACACACACACACACGTTGCAGTCTTGAGTTCAAATATATATCTCTCTGTGTGTATGTCATGCCTGTGATAAAGTTTAATTTATAAATTAGGCACAGTAAGATTAACAACAACAACTAATAGTGAAATAGAACAATTACAACAATACACTGTAATAAAAGTTATGTGAATGTGGTTTCTGTCTCTCTCAACATACCTTATTGTACCATTCTCTTCCTTTTTGTGATCTGTCAGCCTGATAACTGAGTTGGCTACGAAGTGACTAATGGGCAGATACCGTATACAGAGTAGATGCCCTGGACAAAGGAACTCATGTCCTAGGTGGGATGGCATGAGATTTCATCATGCTACTTGGAATGGTGTACGATTTAAAAGTTATGAAATGTTTATTTCTGCAATTTTTCATTTAATATTTTCTGACGGCGATTGACTGAGAGTAACTAAAACTGTGGAAAGGGAAATTCTGTGTGTGTAGACATTTTATATATTTTTAAAATTATGCTTTCCTTCCCCCTCATCCACTTAATAAGTCCTGTCAAATCTTATGTTACAAACTTTTTTTCAAGTCATACCCTTCTTTTCTGCCATTGTCAATGTTCAGCTCCTCAACCAGACCATTAAAATTACTTCCTAAGGCTGGGTGTGGTGGCTGATGCTTGTAATCCCAGCACTTTGGGAAGCCAAGGCGGGTGGATCACTTGAGGTCAGGAGTTTGAGACCAGCCTAGACAACATGGTGAACCCCATCTCTACTAAAATACAAAATTAGCCAGGCGTGGTGGTGCATGCCTGTAATGCCAGCTATTTGGGAAGCTGAGGCCGGAGAATCGCTTGAACCTGGGAGGCAGAGATTGCAGGGAGCCTAGATCGTGCCACGCCACTGTACTCCAGCCTGGGCGACTTCATTTTTTTTTTTTTACTCAACAATGGCAGATGAAACCCTTCATAAGTTGTCTTCTGCAAAACTTCATAATCTTATCTCCCTATTCCTCTTACCATTCGGAACTTCTTGCTGTTCTTTTTAGACGTAACTGAGTTTTCTGTTGATCACATGCCTTTGTGCATGCTGCTATCTCTGTGTAGAATCACTGTCTCTCCATCTTCCCCATACCTCAAGTTCCTGCTCTGATGTCACCCCATGAAGCCTTCCTGGATTCCCATCCTGATCCCAGAACACTCTTACACATTCATGTGGAGGCAAACTTGATCCTTCAAACTCTTTTCTTTTTTGAGACAGGGTCTCAGTCTGTCACCCAGGCTGGAGTACAGTGGCGTAGTCATAGCTCACTGCAGCCTCAGCTGCCTGGGCTCAGGCAATTCTCCCACCTCAGCCTCCCAAGTAGGTGGGACCATAGACATGTGCCACCACACCTGGCCAGTTTTTAAATTATTTGTAAAGACGAGGTCTCACTGTGATGCTCAGGCTGGTCTCAAACTCTTGGGTTCAAGCAGTCCTCCTGCCTCAGCCTCCCAAAGTGCTGGGATTACTGGTGTGAGCCACTGCGCCCAGTCGGTCCTTCAAACATTGAATTTCAGATGAGTTTGTTCCTAAACTGACCAAGGAACTCTTTGAACTGTAGTGTGAATTTAATGGAACTGCCTTTCTGCAAGCAGTTCATATCTGATAACATCACTTATCATCTTCCTGTACGTCAGTTTGTATATTCATTTAATTGTTTTATTAAAGTGGTTTTTGAAATGTATTCATAGGTACTTGGGTAGAAGCTGAATTCTTGGGGATTTGGGCCTCTCACAACTGGCTTTAGCAAAAGCATTTCATTCTTAATTTGTAACGTATTGGGTTTCTGGGTAAAATTTTAGATGAAGAGAAGTATTGATATCAAAAACAAAATTTAAGATTCTTGTTTCATTTCTTGTCTACCTGATTCTTAGTAACCCATGTGACTATCTTTATCTGTTCTCTCTCTCACGCCCCCCAAGAAGAAACAAAACCTAACCCCTGAAATCAAGGATATTTTATCTTATTCACCTTTGTTTCTCAAATATCTGTTGAATGAATGCGAAATATGTTAATAGAAGTTAATGAATAGCATCTAATTTTTATTAATTTGTTTATTTCAGTTATCAAGTGGAAATCCTGTATATGAAAAATACTATAGACAGGTAAGATTTTTGTTTCATTGTTTGCCTAGATTGAACATCAAGTGTACTGTCAACTCTTGATTGTATGTCTGTAGATTACCAGCTAGCTCGATAAATTTGGCATGTCTTGTTTTCAACTTCTTGTTTACAGCCTCCTACTTTGAGTACTTAATACATTTGACAAGCTCCCAGAGAAATGAAGGAAAGATAATTAAGTCCAGGTACTTAGTTGTCTTAAATATCTATGTTGAAAATTTATATATTTGATAGATTTATTCAGATATAAACATTCCAAATTCTTAAGACAAATACAAATAACTTCTATGTTGTTTTTAAGACTTATTAAAGTATAATTTTCACAAAGTGAAAAACATGACTTTTATACAAATATATAATGAGCATGTATCACAGATTTTATTCAGCTCATTAATTACTGGTTAATTAGCACAGATATATAGCCTCTGGTCAGATATAAAAATGGGAATATGGCCGGGCACGGTGGCTCATACCTGTAATCCCAGCACTTTGGGAGGCTGAGGCGGGTGGATTACCTGAGTTCAGGAGTTCAAGACCGGGCTGGCCAACATGATGAAACCCTGTCTCTACTAAAATACAAAATTAGCTGGGTTTGGTGGTGCATGCCTATAATCCCAGCTACTCGGGAGGCTAAGGCAGGAGAATTACTTGAACCTGGGAGGCGAGGTTACAGTGAGCCGAGATTGCGCCATTGCACTCCAGCCTGTGCAAAAAGAGTGAAACTCTGTCTCAAAAAAAAAATTAAAAAATGGGAATATGAGTTACAGAGATTTACATACTTCACCAGACAGTATTCATTTGTGTTGGTACGGACGGGAGTCACTTGCATTGCTATCAGTTTCTATTAACCTCTACCTCTACAGAGTATAAAGCATTCTAGACAGTAGAAAGTCATCAAGGGTGCATACCATAGATCAGATGATAATTTCTTGAAGGTGTAGACAATCTTATTTGCCCATTTTCAAGTATCAGATTATTTTTTCTAACAGTCTCCCTACCTTATGATTATGATCACAGAAAAGGCTGGTTTCATTATATTTGGCCTGGCTATTTACATAGTTTCAGCAAGTATTAATTAAACATTATAGGCCTCTTTGGTTTTGACTTGCAAATCAAGAGCTATAAACTATTTAGCAACTTTTAAGGTCAGAGAATAATTTCTGCCTGAAAAATATCAAGGATCTCAGACTACTTTTTAACGCCCCTGTTATATTTGTTCTTCTATTTTAAGGCTATGCTCCAAACCTTAGAAATTCTCTCTACCATATTTCACCTTCAGTACATATAAATATGAGTGAATTTATTTCATCTTAAGGTTTCCCAGATTTGCTAAGGTTCCTAGCCTGTTGGTAAGTGACCTTACTTTACTACCCGTGAGGCTGGGATCTTGTAAACCAGGTAGCAGCCCAGTTTTCTTGGGAGATCTTTATGATGTTGGTGTCACATAAAGTCAGTACTTGTTCTTTAATCTTTGTTTTGTTTGAATAAAAGAAGTCATTCTCAAATAATGGCCTTGTTTTACACAATTGACTTATCCAATTACATCCTGATAAGAAGAAAAACAAATTGTCGTTGAACCCATGTAATAACTATATTGCTATAAAGCGTAAAAACGTTCCATACAAGTATTTGTCTTTGAATTCTGAGGGGTCAGTGAGAATCAGATACTATTGATGGGGAGAAACCAGAGCAGAAAAATTGAAAATTGTAAAAATCAGAGTACCTGTCTGCTCCTCCAGAGGAACACAGCACCTTGCCAACAATGGAACAAAGCTGGATGGAGAATGACTTTGACAAGTTGACAGAAGTAGGCTTCAGACGATCGGTAATAACAAACTTCTCTGAGCTAAAGGAGGATGTTCGAACCCATCGCAAAGAAGCTAAAAACCTTGAAAAAAAGATTAGACGAATGGCTAATTAGAATAAACAGCGTAGAGAAGACCTTAAATGACTGATGGAACTGAAAACCATGGCACGAGAACTACGTGACGCATGCGCAAGCTTCAATAGCCAATTTGATCAAGTGGAAGAAAGGGAATCAGTGATTGAAGATCAAATGAATGAAATGAAGCAAGAAGAGAAGTTTAGAGAAAAAAGAGTAAAAAGAAACGAACAAAGCCTCCAAGAAATATGGGACCATGTGAAAAGACCAAACCTACGTCTGATTGTTGTACCTGAAAGTGAAGGGGAGAATGGAACCAAGTTTGAAAACACTCTTCAGGATGTTATCCAGGAGAACTTCCCCAACCTAGCAAGGCAGGCCAACATTCAAATTCAGGAAATACAGAGAATGCCACAAAGATACTCCTTGAGAAGAGCAACTCCAAGACACATAATTGTCAGATTCATCAAAGTTGAAATGAAGGAAAAAATCTTAAGGGCAGCCAGAGAGAAAGGTCGGGTTACCCACAAAGGGAAGCCCATCAGACTAAAAGCGGATCTCTTGGCAGAAACTCAACAAGCCAGAAGAGAGTGGGGGCCAGTATTCAACATTCTTAAAGAAAAGAATTTTCAACCCAGAATTTCATATCCAGCTAAACTAAGCTTCATAAGTAAAGGAGAAATAAAATCCTTTACAGACAAGCAAATGCTGAGAGATTTTGTCACCACCAGGCCCGCCTTACAAGAGCTCCTGAAGAAGCACTAAACATGGAAAGGAATAACTGGTACCACCCACTGCAAAAACATGCCAAATTGTAAAGACCATTGATGCTAGGAAGAAACTGCATCAACTGATGAGCAAAATAACCAGCAAACATCATAATGACAGGATCAAATTTATATATAACAATATTAACCTTACATGTAAATGGGCTAAATGCTCCAATTAAAAGACACAGGCTGACAAATTGGATAAAGAGTCAAGACCCATCAGTGTGCTATATTCAGGAGACCCATGTCATGTGCAGAGACACACATAGGCTCAAAATAAAGGGATGGAGAAAGATCTACCAAGCAAATGGAAGCAAAAAATAAAAAGCAGGGGATGCAGTCCTAATCTGTAATAAAGCAGACTTTAAACCAACAAAGATCAGAAGAGATAAAGAAGGTCATTACATGATGGTAAAGGGATGAATTCAACAAGAAGAGCTAACTATCCTAAATATATATGCACCAATACAGGAGCACCCAGATTCATAAAGCAAGTCCTTAGAGACCTACAAAGAGACTTAGACTTCCACACAATAGTAATGGGAGACTTTAACACCCCACTGTCTACATTAGACAGATCAGTGAGACAGAAAGTTAACAAAGATGCCCAGGAATTGAACTCAGCTCTGCACCAAGCGGACCTGATAGACATCTACAGAACTCTACACCCCAAATCAACAGAATATACATTCTTCTTAGCACCACATCACACTCATTCCAAAACTGACCCCATAGTTGGAAGTAAAGCACTCCTCAGCAAATGTAAAAGAACAGAAATTATAACAAACTATCTCTCAGACCACAGTGCAATCAAATTAGAACTCAGGATTAAGAAACTCACTCAAAACCGCTCAACTACATGGAAACTGAACAACCTGCTTCTGAGTGACTACTGAGTACATAACGAAATGAAGGCAGAAATAAAGATGTTCTTTGAAACCAGTGAGAACAAAGACACAACATACCAGAATCTCTGGGACACATTTAAAGCAGTGTGTAGAGGGAAATTTATAGCACTAAATGCCCACAAGAGAAAGCAGGAAAGATCTAAAATTGACAACCTAGCATCACAATTAAAAGAGCTAGAGAAGCAAGAGCAAACACATTCAAAAGCTAACAGAAGGCAAGAAATAACTAAGATCAGAGCAGAACTGAAGGAGATGGAAAAAACCCTTCAAAAAAATCAATGAATCCAAGAGCTGGTTTTTTGAAAAGATCAACAAAATTGATAGACCGCTAGCAAGACTAATAAAGAAGAAAAGAGAGAAGAATCAAATAGACGCAATAAAAAATGATAAAGGGGATATCACCGCCTTTCCCACAGAAATACAAACTACCATCAGAGAATACTATAAACACCTTTATACAAATAAACTAGAAGATCTAGAAGAAATGGACACATACACCCTCCCAAGACTAAACCGAGAAGAAGTTGAAACCCTGAATAGACCAATAACAGGCTCTGAGATTGAGGCAATAATTAATAACCTACTAACCAAAAAAAGTCCAGGATCAGATGGATTCACAGTGAATTCTATCAGAGGTACAAAGAGGAGCTGGTACCATTCCTTCTGAAACTATTCCAATCAATAGAAAAAGAGAGAATCCTTCCTAACTCATTTTATGAGGCCAACATCATCCTGATACCAAAGCCTGGCAGAGACACAACAAAAAAAGAGAATTTTAGACCAATATCCCTGATGAACATCGATGCAAAAATCCTCAATAAAATACTGGCAAACCGAATCCGGCAGCACATCAAAAACCTTATCCACCACGAGCAAGTTGGCTTCATGCCTGGGATGCAAGGCTGGTTCAACATACACAAATCAATAAAC
>NW_016806314.1:673874-682782 GCF_001698545.2 Rhinopithecus bieti
AAAAGAAATGGGGAAAGGATTCCCTATTTAATAAATGGTGCTGGGAAAACTGGCTAGCCATATGCAGAAAGCTGAAACTGGATCCCTTCCTTACACCTTATCCAAAAATTAATTCAGCGTGGATTAAAGACTTAAATGTTAGACCTAAAACCACAAAAACCCTAGAGGAAAACCTAGGCAATACCATTCAGGACATAGGCATGGGCAAGAACTTCATGACTAAAACACCAAAAGCAATGGCAACAAAAGCCAAAATAAACAAATGGGATCTAATTAAACTAAAGAGCTCCTGCACAGCAAAAGAAACTACTGTCAGAGTAAACAGGCAACCTATAGAATGGGAGAAAATTTTTGCAATCTTACCCGTCTGACAAAGGGCTGATACCCAGAATCTACAAAGAACTCAAACAAATTTACAAGAAAAAAATCAAATAACTCCATCAAAAAGTGGGCGAAGGATATGAACAGACACTTCTCAAAAGAAGACATTTATGCAGCCAACAGACACATGAAAAAATGCTCATCATCACTCGCCATCAGAAAAATGCAAATCAAAACCACAATGAGATACCATCTCACACCAGTTAGAATGGCGATCGTTACAAAGTCAGGAAACAACAGGTGCTGGAGAGGATGTGGAGAAATAGGAACACTTTTACACTGTTGGTGGGAGTGTAAACTAGTTCAACCATTGAGGAAGACAGTGTGGCGATTCCTCAAGGATCTAGAACTAGAAATACCTTTTGACCCAGCCATCCCATTACTTGGTGTATACCCAAAGGATTATATATCATGCTGCTATAAGGACACATGAACACGTATGTTTATTGTGGCACTATTCGCAGTAGCAGAGAGTTGGAACCAACCCCAGTGTCCATCAATGACAGACTGGATTAAGAAAATGTGGCACATATACACCATGGAATACCATGCAGCCATAAAAAGGGATGAGTTCATGTCCTTTGTAGGGATGTGGATGAAGCTGGAAACCATCATTCTGAGCAAACTATTCCAAGAAGAGAAAACCAAACACCGCATGTTCTCACTCATAGGTGGGAATTGAGCAAGAGAATACTTGGACACAGGGTGGGGAATATCACACACTGGGGCCTGTTGTGGGGTGGAGGCAGGGGGAGCGATAGCATTAGGAGATATACCTAATGTAAAGGACGAGTTAATGGGTGCAGCACACCAACATGGCACATGTATACATATGTAACAGACCTGCACGTTGTGCACATGTACCCTAGAACTTAAAGTATAAAAAAAAAAAAAAGAAAACTATTTCATTTGGTTTACAGAAGCAGAGGCTACTAAGTTGAGGGTCTCAGAAAGGGCTTATGTGCATAGCTACTAAAAAATAGAACATTATAATAATACCAACAGTATTCCAAGTAAATAACCATAATTAAATTTTCCTCAACAGTTCATTCAGTCCTGTGTAATTCTTGTTCAGCTGAATCTTGGATTGGAAGTCTGCTTTTCTGAAGTACATCTTCTTGACTGAAAAGAGTCCTGGAAATCCTGACTTCATCTACCAATATGGTCTGAAAGTCGTGTGATGTCAGCTGAGAAGTCTTTATCCAAAATCCACTTTTGAAATGCTAATAATTCAGACTATATCAAAAGTATAGTCATTTTCATGAGGCTCTAAGACTCTTTGTTGAAGATATATCAGCTTCTGGCCTATAGCTTCTGGCCTTGCCTATGGCAGAGCCTTTAGGCAAGCATCAGAATACCTCAGAAACTGCCTATAGATGACAAAGACTAAATGTTTATATTATTAGGATAACCAAAAGAATGGAATATAGTAAAATTCTTTGTTGGGATATGATACATAATTATTTCATAGAGTTTGAACGATGTTTCCCCTGAATGCTTCCATATTTGATGGGTTATGTTGGGTATGGATATTTGTTTTCCATGCTGATCAGGAAGCAGGCAAAGAAAAGGAGTTCTGGAGAATTCTACAGGCAGGTTTCCCAACCCTTCTACTTCCCCTTATTCCAGATTTGAAGGATTAGGCCATATTTTTCTTCTTTGCCGAGTGCTTGATTTTTCCCATGTTCTACCACTTGAAAGAAAGGTTTTCCATTTTGCTTCTTTGCTAGGATTGGACTGTCCAGAATGCTTTGTACAGTATATGTTTACAGTAAACTTAATCTTTTAACTGAACTGGAAAACATATCTCACAAGTATACTAGTACCCTGTTACCTTTCCCATGACTTCTTTTCCCATGACTCTTAAAATGTACTTTTTATTTTTACAAATGGAACACGTTAGGAATCTTTACAAAATGAGTTTTTTTTTTTTTTTTTCCATGTTTTTTTTTTTTTTTTTTTTTTTTTCTGTTCTTGTGACCTCATTTCTGTCTTAAAGGAAAGTCCCCGGTTAGTTAAAATGATATGTTCCCTAATATGTTTTAGGAACTTAACAGCTTTAAAATGTTTCTTCAAGTTTGTTATGGAATCACTGCTGGTTTTAGAGCTGCTATTGCTTTGATTTGTTTTAAAGTGCTGCAGTTCCTAAGAGTAGGTATAAAAGTGAAAGTTGATTATTGAAAGATGTTTGAAGAGGCACGTAACGTGCAACTATTCCTATTTGTCAAAAGACCTCTGTAGGAAATGTTTCCCTTTTCTTCCTAGTGCCATTTAATTGGAATTTAAATGACAGCTATAGAAGATATGTGTTGATGTTACAACTCCACGAATTTGCTTTGACATCCTCTGAGCTTCACTTTTCTCATTTGTATAGTAGGGCATGATTAAAAAAACACTTTGTAAATTGCTAGTGCTGTCTATATAGTACTCTACTCATATGTCTCTCCACATACTCTTTGACCCATGGTAGTCAAAGGATTCTCATTCCTTTCTTGCAAAAGCCAGGTCCCAAATCACAGGGATGGAAGGCAGGTAAATGGTGATAATTTTGCCTTTGTATTTTGTTGTCAACTTATGGATTTGTATCTTTTCAGGTTGATACAGGCAATACTGGAAGGGTGTTTGCTTCTGATGCTGCTGCTTTCCTGAAAAAATCAGGGCTTCCAGACTTGATACTTGGAAAGGTAGTATTTGTTCATTATAACTAGATTATAAGTTTGTAAGGAATATGTAGTATAGATGAACTGGATTCAAATTTAGAAAGACATCATCAAGAAATTTAGAAGTTAGAACCCAGTCATAGAAACCATTTTAATAATAGGATGAAGGGAATTTGTAGCGTAGTGATTTACCTTCTTGAAAAGGAAGAGGTTTTTC
Source organism: Rhinopithecus bieti (assembly GCF_001698545.2). Lineage (NCBI taxonomy): Eukaryota > Metazoa > Chordata > Mammalia > Primates > Cercopithecidae > Rhinopithecus > Rhinopithecus bieti. The sequence continues at coordinate 677,133 of NW_016806314.1, forward strand.
AGGTTTTTAGAAACAAACTACTTTTTAATAGGATAAAATGAGGAAGTAATAAGGACATTTGGTGGGGAGAAACAGTGAAGACTGGGAATCTTGCCACACACTCAAACTTGGCTCTATCCCTATTTCCTCTGTTATAACTGTCTCTGTTTAATGTGTGGTGAATAGAGTGGGGATGAGAGGCTTTAAAAGAGCACAAAGAGATGGAAAGCCCCTCCGCTGTCTACGCCTTATACATGATATTGATATATATTCAAAATCCTGAAAAATAATCACTATTAATAATTATTCACAAATAAACATTAATCATCTCAACCTGCACATAGAAAAGAATATCTTAAGGATCCAAAATCAAGAATAGTATGTACGTTATAGTAGAAAGAGCATTGGTGTCAGAGTTAGAACTTGGATTAGTGAAAAAGGCATGTGACTGGAAGTTAGAACTTAGGTTTCACTTCTTTCCCTGGTGACTTAAATGTTCTTGAGCCAAGTCACTTACTCTCATTGGGCCGTAGTATCTTTGTGAAGGGTTGCACTAAATCAGGGTTGCCCAATCTTTTGGCTTCCCTGGGCCACATTGAAAGAAGAATTGTCTTGGGCCACACATAAAATATATTAACACTAATAATAGCTGATGAGCAACAACAACAACAAAAAATCGTTTAAAAACCCTCTTAATTTATTAAAGAAAGTTTATGAATTTGTGTTGGGTCACGTTCAAAGCTGTCTTGGGCTGCATGTGGCCTGTGGGCTGCAAGTTGGACAAGCTTGCACTAAATAATCTTTAAGACTTCTTTCTACTCTTAATTCTATGATTCTTGGATCTGATTACCAGAGAGCATGAGGTTGTAAATAGCAGAGATTTCATTTATCATTCAGATGACTTTTAAAATATACATTGATATTTTCCCCCTAAATTTCAGATTTGGGATTTAGCCGACACAGATGGCAAAGGTATCCTGAACAAACAAGTAAGTTTCAGATATTCATATGATTTTTTTTTTTTTGAGTGATTCAAAATAAAAAATAGCCAGCAGGGGTTTTTTGTATTTTGAAGCTAAGAGTTGGTTTTTACCAGCATTAGGGTTTTGCCTAGGGCAAGTGTGTAACAATGAAAGTATTTCCAGTCACTAGATGTTAATAGAAGTCTTAATAGTTAGTGTTAGTTTGGTGACATTGTTCTCCTGGAGTTTATTTTTCTGTCTTTCAGAGAGACTTTGCTCTTTAATTTTCCTAGTTACATAGTGTTATAAGTAAAAGTGAATGTTACTAAGTAAGTGTTAAGATGGTATTGTCTAGTAGATTTGAAGATCTGAAAGGAAGCTCTTGGTTAGTCACATGTGAGATGTGAGTATTCTTGTCTAGGTCTTACCCCTGATATATAAACCAAAAAATGGTTTACAAACCAGAAGTAAATTCTTGACCAGAATACATAAAAGTGGTTATGTCCAAGGGTGTTGAATACCATCAGTGTACTCTGAAGTTCTGATTGTTGGGGGTGGATTTCAGAGTTGTATAAGGATTGAATTCCAAGTTTGCTCAGTGCCACTACTCAAAGTTAGGCCTCCTCCCCACCCCCAGCATAGCTGAAGCAGGATCAAAGCCAGATATTGGAGAAATTTGATGAGAGGGTCAGAATATCCAGTCTTTTAATTAAGATTTCAGGGCTAGATTATAGTCCCCATTCGAGTCTCTGTGTAGAAGGGCTACTTGGTATATTGGAGGCATAGGAAAACAAAATTCGTATGGGCCCACCTAGGTGCCATGTACTCAGCCAGCAAATATTTGTTGAATACCTATGATGAACCAGGCTTTAGAAATATAGAGGTTAACATGATAGATGTGGTCACTGTCTTAAGGTTTTACAGTGAAATAAATTTTTTACTTATAATTCTTGGAGTTTGGATATTGAGTTTGAGTTGCTTTATTACTTCCAGGTGGCTGGATTTATGAGTCTGCAGTTAAACTTTGAATTTCCATTGGAGGCATAGTTTTTTTTTTTGAGACAGAGCCTTGCTCTGTCACCCAGGCTGGAGTACAGTGGCGTGATCTTGGCTCACTGCAACCTCTGCCTCCAGGTTTCAAGTGATTCTCCCATCTCAGCCTCCTGAGTAGCTGGGATTACAGGCATATGCCTCCGCACCCGGCTAATTTTTTTGTATTTTTAGTAGAGATGGAGTTTCACTATATTGGCCCGGCAGGTCTTAAACTCCTGACCTCAAGTAATCCACCCACCTTGGCCTCCCAAAGTGCTGGGATTACAGGTATGAGCCACCTGCCTGGCACAGATTTTTAAGTTAGCGTATGAATGAAAGAAAAGAAACCAATACTTAATGAATTTCCATGTGACAAAAAAGACACTAGGCAATTTCCTCCTGCAGCATGGTTTTTATTTTGTTGCTCATAATACATTGCAAGGTAGGTATTAGCCCCCCTTTTATGGAAGGATTTTAGCTTGCCCATGGCCTCACAACTATAAGTAGCAGAATTAGAATTTAATGGAAAATTATTTCACTTCATAGCCCATCCATACTGTGGTAATAGACTTGATTACTTAAGAGTAATTGAATCTCAAATAGAGTGAGAAAAGAAAGAGGGTCATGTTAGAATACTTAGAATACCAGCAGTTAGAGAAGACATTGACTCCAACAGAAGAGACTTGAAAGGTCAGAAGAGACCTAGGAGGGATTTGTGAAGCTGTTTGGTGGAGGAGAGATTCCAGGAGGATACTTTCCCAGGCTGCAGAGAGAATAATCAGGATGAGGCTTTTGTTTGTTTGTTTGTTTGTTTGTTTGTTTTAGGGCTGTTTGGTAGCTGGGAGATTATTTGTGACATAGGCGGTAGTTTTTCTAGCTAATCATAGGAGTTGAAGTCAGATGGCACAGAAGTTTGTGGAATGAATGAGAAGAAAAGGGGATATCTTGAAATAGCATTTTTTCAAGAATTGAGTGAAGGCAAGGGATTGTATAAAGCAGACAATCTGCAGGGTGGTAAGAATGGGTTATGAATTGGGTATGAAGGGTGTAGGGGAGAGTACGGGAGTTGAGAAAAGTAGTGAAGGGTTGATTACATCAGCAACTATATACTAGGGTACTGACAGGTTGGACAAATTGTAACTTGTGTAAAGACTTTTGTTATCATGTCTATTCCCAGACACTAACTCAAAACAGCTGAAAACCAGTTGCTTCAGCTTCTTTGCATTTATTAATTAAGTTTTGGACTAAGACTTCAACTGCTAAAAATCCAAGGACTTTTGGGAGAGATTTATAAGTATTTTGAAGTTAAACTGTTACATAATTTTTTTTGATGTTGCACAGTTATTTTCTGTAGTTTTTCTGGAATCACAGTGATTAAGTCATTTGAATTACTGTCCCAGTTTCAAAATTTATAATCTCACAATCCAGAGATGACTTTTCATAACATTTTAGGTATTATTTTCTTCTGGGGTTTTTCTCTAATTCTTTTTTTCTCATTTAAATGATAAAATACATCTCTTAATATCATTAAATATTATTTGTATTTTTTTGGTTTGTCTGTTTTTTTTGAAACAGAGTCTCACTCTGTCACCCAGGCTGGAGTGCAGTGGTGCGATCTCGGCTTACTGCAACCTCTGCCTTCCAGGTTCAAGTGATTCTCCTGCCTCAGCCTCCTAAGTAGCTGGGTCTACCGGTGCATGCCACCACACCTGGCTAATTTTTGTGTTTTTAGTAGAGACAGGGTTTCTCCGGATTGGCCAGGCTGGTCTCGTACTCCTGACCTCAAGTGATCTGCCCCCCTCGGCCTCCCAAAGTGCTGAGCTTACTACAGGTGTGAGCCACTGTGCCTGGCCCTAAGTATTATTTAAAACATTAGTATTCTGTATGGTTTCCACTATCTGTATGTATTTTCCCATTTATATTATTAATAATGATTCATAAATATTAGGAACATCTTTGTAATGGGATTTTTCTGCAAGATATTTTTGAAGCAAATATGCTACTTGTTGCTATGTAAGACCTCTGTAGTAATTAAGAATTATTTTATATTTTTAGATTGTAAGTATGTGTGCAGGTAGGTAGGTAGGTAGAGGGAGAATGCTCTTAACATTCATACTTTTCTTTCTTAGGAATTCTTTGTTGCTTTGCGTCTTGTAGCATGTGCCCAGAATGGATTGGAAGTTTCACTAAGTAGTTTGAACCTGGCTGTTCCTCCACCAAGATTTGTAAGAAATGCTTTTAGATTTAAATTGTATTTAATTTTTATGACACCATGTTATTTGAGAATTAAAAGTAATATATTAAAAGGAATTTTCCCTTAGGCTGTTTTACTCAGCTACTTGACTTTTTTTCCCCTATTGGCTACTGCAGTTTTTAGTTAATTTCTTGTGTATCCTTCCAGAGTTATTATATGTATACGTAAAAAAATATAGGCTGGGCGAGGTGGCTCACGCCTGTAATCCCAACACTTTGGGAGGCTGAAGTGGGAGGATCACTTGAGCCCAGGAGTTCAAGACTAACTGGGAAACAAAGCGAGACCCCATCTCTACAAAAAAATCTAAAATTTATCCGAGTGTGTTGGTATGCACGTCTGGTCCCAGCTACTTGGGAGGCTGAGATGGGAGGGTCATTTGAGCCTGGGAGTTCAAGGCTGCAGTGAGCCATGATCACACTGTCGCTCTCCAACCTGGTTGATGGCTCAAGACCCTGTCTTTAAAAAAAAAGAAAAGAAACATAAATACTTATTTTCTTATTTTACGTTAATTGTAGCATGCTATATATTAATAGTCCCCAACCTTTTTTGCACCAGGGACCGGTTTCATGGAAGACAATTTTTCCATGGACCTGGGAGGGATGGATGGTTTCAGAATGAAACTGTTCCACATCATCAGGCGTTAGATTCTTATAAGTAGCGTGCGACCTAGATCCCTCACATGCGCAATTCACAATAGGGTTCGTGCTCCTATGAGAATCTAATGCTGCTGCTGATCTGACAGGAGTTGGAGCTCAGGCCATAATGCTTGCCCACCAGCTGCTCACCTGCTACTGTACAGCTCAGTTCCTAACAGGCCATGGACGGGTACCAGTTTGTGGCCCGGGGATTTGGGGACTCCTTCTATACACATAATTCTATACCTTTTATAAGTAGCTTATTAAGTTTTAGAGGTATTTATATATAATTACATAGAAGCTTCCACTTTGTTTTTTATAGCTGTGTAGTATTTCTTTGCTTGTGTTTATGATTAACTTTCTATTGATAGACTTTTAGGTTATTTTGAATCTTTCATTATAAAAAAATGCTGCAATGAATAATAACCTTGGACATATGTTATTTTGCATGTACAGGAATGTATTTATATGTGTTAATTCCCAAAAGTAGAAATGCTGTTCAAAAGTTTTTGCCTTTGGCCGGGCACGGTGGCTCAAGCCTGTAATCCCAGTACTTTGGGAGGCCGAGACGGGGCGGATCATGAGGTCAGGAGATCGAGACCATCCTGGCTAACACGGTGAAACCTCGTCTCTACTAAAAAATACAAAAACTAGCCAGGCGAGGTGGCGGGCGCCTGTAGTCCCAGCTACTCGGGAGGCTGAGGCAGGAGAATGGCGGGAACCAGGGAGGCGGAGCTTGCAGTGAGCTGAGATCCGGCCACTGCACTCCGGCCCGGGGACAGAGCCAG
>NW_016806314.1:685081-689011 GCF_001698545.2 Rhinopithecus bieti
AAAAAAAAAAAAAAAAAAAAAAAAAAAACAAAAGTTTTTGCCTTTGTAATTTCTATGTATTTTGTCAACTTGCTTTCAGTAGTTCACCCTCCCTCCAGCAATTGTTTGAGTGCCTGTTTCTGTACACTTTGGCTGGCATACTTTGGTTAAACTTTTAGATCTTTGTCAGTTTGATAAGTGACAGATAGTATGTAATTTAAAATTTATCCTTTTGGTTTTATGGAGTGAGGTTGAATAGCTTTTCTTGTGCTAATAATAGCTTTCTTTTTTTTTTTTTTTTTTTGAGACGGAAGTCTCGCTCTGCCGCCCAAGCTGGAGTGCAGTGGCTGGATCTCAGCTCACTGCAAGCTCCGCCTCCCGGGTTTATGCCATTCTCCTGCCTCAGCCTCCCGAGTAGCTGGGACTACAGGCGCCCGCCACCTTGCCCGGCTAGTTTTTTGTATTTTTTAGTAGAGACGGGGTTTCGCCGTGTTAGCCAGGATGGTCTCGATCTCCTGACCTCGTGATCCGCCCGTCTCAGCCTCCCAAAGTGCTGGGATTACAGGCTTGAGCCACCGCACCCGGCCAATAATAGCTTTCTTATAAGCTTTTCTTATGTTTACATTGCCTTTATGTGAATGTCTGTTTATACCTTTTGCCCATTTTTCTTGATTGTTGCTCTTTTACTTATTGAATTCTAGGGCCTGTTTAATTATTAGGACATTAACTCTTTGTCTGTATGAGTTGCAAGTCTTTTTTTCCTATTATGTCATTTGTCTTTTTTTTTTTTTTTTTTTTAAGAAACAGGATCTTGCTATGTTGCCCAGGCTAACCTTGAATTTCTGGGCACAAGTGGTACTTCTGCCTTAGCCTCCCAAATAGCTGGGACAATTGGCATGTACTACTGAGCCTGGCTTATTATTGTCTTTTGTGTACAGGTTAAAAATTTTTATTTTTTGTTTTTTACATTTAAGTCAGTATTGATGTAGGATGTGAGTGTATATTCTATTTGTTTTTTTTTGTTTTTTTTTTTGAGACAGTTTCGCTCTTGTCACCCAGGCTGGAGTGTAGTAGTGCAATCTCGGCTCTCTACAATCTCCACCTCCTGGGTTCAAGTGATTCTCCTGCCTTAGCCTCCTGAGTAGCTGGGTTTATAGGCACCCACCACCACATGTGGCTAATTTTTTTTTTTTTTTGGTAGAGACGGTGTTTCACCATGTTGGTCAGGCTGGTCTTGAACTCCTGACCTCAGGTGATCTGCCCACCTTGGCCTCCCAAAGTTCTGGGATTACAGACGTGAGCCACCACGTCTAGCCTAGATTCAACTTTATATTTTTTCAGGATGGCTACCCTACAGAAAGTATAGTCAATACAGTTTATTAAATAATCCATCCTTCACTTCCTGTCTCTTCATTCCCTTTGAAATGCCACCTCAATTGTGCGCTAAATTCTCATACGTATTTTGATTGCTTGTTTTTTGTTCTTACCTATTATCTATTTATCCGTACCATATGCTGATGTTACATTGTTTTAATTATCACATTTGGTGACATGTTTTTTAAATCTAGTATGCCTAGTTCTCCCCACCTCACTCCTTTTTTTCCCCAGATATTTTATGGCTCCTCTTGCTTGTTTTTTGTTTTCTTAAATTTTAAGAGATGGCCTCATTCTGTTGCCCAGGCTGGAATATGGTGCTGCGATCATAGCTCACTGTTACCTTGAACTCCTGGGCTCAAGTGATCCTCCCAGTAACTAGTTGCTTGTTTTTAAACTCAACATTTTAGAAGTTTCTGGTCTGCATACTAAGAATTTAATTCTACTAAGTTTAGAGAATTTCTGCACTTTTATGTTTAGGCATGTAGTCAGAGGGTTAATTTAGGGATTTGTTGCCTACCTGCATTATAGTCATGCATGGCTTAACAACAGGGATACTTTCTGAGAAATGCATCATTAGGCAATTTCATCATTGTGCAAACATCAGAGTGTACAAACCTAGATAGTATAGCCTACAGCATACTTGGGCTACGTGGTATATTAGCCTGCTGCCCCTAGCCTAGAAACTAACACAGCACTGAATACCACACTGTACTGAATACTGTAGGCAATTGTAACATGATGGTATTTGTGTATTTAAACAGAAAAGGGGCTGGGCATGGTGGCTCACACCTGTAATCTCAGCACTTTGGGAGGCTGAGGCAGGTGGATCACCTGAGGTCAGGAGTTTAAGACCAGCCTGGCCAACATGGTGAAACCCCATCTCAACTAAAAATACAAAAATTAGCCGGGTGTGGTGGTGCATTCCTTTAATCCCAGCTACTCGGAGGCTGAGGCAGGAGAATTGCTTGAACGCGGGAGATGGAGGTTGCAGTGAGCCGAAATCATGCCACTGCACTCCAGCCTGGGTGACAGCAAGACTCCATCTCAAAAACAAAACAAAAGGAACACCAGAAAAGGTACAGTAAAAATACGGTAGTATAATCACTTTGTTTCGTTGTTACTTAGATGGTCTGGTAAATGTAAAATAGTGTCCTATGTGCATTGAGATCTAGCATTTTGTATGAATATATTTAAATCTAAAAACCATTTTTTATTCATTGCTTCTTGATGTGAGAATTTCAATTCTTCTTGTGCTTTGCTTTCCTCTGTAGCATGATACCAGTAGTCCTTTGCTAATCAGTGGAACCTCTGCAGCTGAGCTCCCATGGGCTGTAAAAGTAAGTAAACTTTGTAACTATTCTCTCACCCCTTCACTGCTTCCTATCCACTCTCTCTCTACCTCTGAAATATATTGCTATCTGCATTAGACTTTCATATATATGCTTAAGGAAAGGTTGGGGAGATGATGTTACTGGTGTTTGTGAGGAATCTTTCAGCTCTGTCAGTTGTTTTGTGACAGTATTGATCTAATCGTGTATCTGTTATAATGTAAAGAAAAATGGTGATGTCATAATCCTGTATTAACTAAAATATTTGATTAAAAGATAGTTTACCCCACTGGTATTATTTCTTACTTGAAAATTCTGGTTAACTATGTATTTTCTATATGACTCTAAAACAATTCTTTTTTTTTTAGGCATTTTTTCTTTTTTATTTCTGTACAATTAAAATAAAATAAGCATTAGTACGATTTTTACAAATATTGTTTATTTTAATGAAGCTGGTACAGACAATGTCCATTTAAAACCATATCCCAGGCCAAAAAGTACAAATAAAATCAAAAAAAGCAGTGTTCTGTTGTATTCATTTCTGCATGTATAGGTTTATTAATTGCTAATGAAAATTAGAACTTTTCTGGGATCTTCTGACAAGATTTAAAAAAAAATCTTAAAATGCCTTTTCTTCAGTGAAGCCATCTTTGGAGTTAGTCATTACTCTCACCTTGTCTGTCATCTTGACTGCAACCTGATATTCCTCTTCTTTTGGTCCAGACCCTCAAATTTTAAAAGTAGCTTCAAGTTAAGGAAAGGTCATTTTTCCACAGTTCAGTTCTCTGAAAAACTTCCATCTCCCACTGAAAGTCACAGTCCAGGAGTGAAGCAATCACATGCTAGAATATCAGGGCCAATTGGAAAGTCATTATGAACACTTGCATTGGTCGATCTTATTTATCACCACAAGCCTGAAAATGCAATGTCCTGAAAAAGGTGGCCTCTCTGTGCACACGTGATTTTTAAAAAGTAGAGGGTAATATGAAGGGGACTGAGGCTTGACCACCCAAAATCAGCACAATGGAAACAAACAATAATGAATAATGAGCACTATAATTCAAATTACCAGATGTTTCAAAGAGATGGGGTGCCAGTTTTCAATTCCGTTTTGAACACCACGTTACAAAAGAACTATTTTTAAAAATAAAAAAGGATTGAAGGAAAAGAAAAAAAATAAAAAGAATATCTAAACTGTTGAATGACCCCCCGTTTGTTCCTGATAAACTTCAATCACATCATCTTC
>NW_016806314.1:689296-698363 GCF_001698545.2 Rhinopithecus bieti
GTTACAAAAGAACTATTTTAAAATAAAAAAGGATTGAAGGAAAAGAAAAAAAATAAAAAGAATATCTAAACTGTTGAATGACCCCCAGTTTGTTCCTGATAAACTTCAATCACATCATCTTCCTCCATTCCCAGTTCTTTTGGAGTATGATTATCAGCAATTCTCTGACCCTCAAAGAGAAACCTGAGTGAATTCATTGGAACACCCTGTCTTTGACAATATGATTCTTTGAGTTTCTTGAGATACGTTGTCATTTTCACTTTGAAGAGAATCTCACTGCTATCCTGTCCAATGACTTTGAGTTTAATATATTCACGTTCCTTCTTATCCCCCAAGTCCTCAGTTGAAGGTTTTGCCTCCTGGTCAGACATGATGACGGTAGCTTCACCCGGGGGTCTCCTCACAGCAGCGGCCTTGGGTAGGCAGAACCTCGCTCCGGGGTTTACAAATCCGTCTCCCTTCCCCACAGCACAATACCGTGAACAAATAATTCTTTATGAAATCTTTTTAGAAATAGGTATTTTGCATTATAATTTTTCAGAGCCAAATCATATCGTACTAGATTTTTAAAACTTGTAATCTGAAAATGCTTAGACTATAGCAGATCAAATGAGCTTTGATAAATGTGTACAGTTTTTTTGAAAACCATTTTTATTTGTATGTCTTTGTATGCTGTAGACTGTGCACTAAGTTTTAAAAGTGTGGGAATATGGCCTTGACTGGGCAAATAATGAACAATAGTTTTTCATGTTATTCAAATAACTTTTAAAATTTTAGGAGATATCTTGTTATTGACAAGAAAAGAAATATTGCTTTGGGAAAATGGAGAAATCTTGATGTTTATTCCTGTAGTAATTATTTTATTTTTAAAAATTTATTTGCGGCTCACGCCTGTAATCTCAGCACTTTGGGAGACTGAGGTGGGCAGATCATGAGGTCAGGAGTTCAAGACCAGCCTGGCCAACATAGTGAAACCCCATCTCTGCTAAAAGTACAAGAAAATTAGCTGGGCATGGTGGCAGGCGCCTGTAATCCCAGCTTCTCGGTAGCCTGAGGCAGGAGAATCGCTTGAACCCAGGAGGTGGAGGCTACAGTGAGCCGAGACAGCGCCACTGCGCTCCAGCCTGGGTAACAGTACGAGACTCTATCTCAAAAAAAAAATTTTTTTTAATTTATTTGAACTGTACCTCATACCATCTTTAGAGAGTCATGGAATGTCACTAATTAGCTGTGTGTTCTTATAAAAGTTACTTTTTGGCTGTGGGTCTATTTAAGTAAGAGGGTTGGACTAGATGTTCTTCAAAGCCCTTCTGCCTCTGAAATATTTTGATTCTAACCCAATAGTTGGAAAATAAAGATGGTGTTCCAGCTACAAAAAGAATGGGCAACACTAGACTCTTGGGTAAAGTCACTTTGAAATTATTGTTTCATATGTATTTTTTTCTTGCATATCTTTACAATGAATATTGTATTTTGATGAAAGTGAAAATGTTTTCTGAATGATAGTTTAAAACATATGTAGTCTGTTCTTTAAGGACTTGATTTTATAACTGCAGTTAAATCCTTTTCTCTATTATTTAACTTGTGATTTTGTTTTTTATTGTAGCATGAAGATAAGGCCAAATATGATGCAATTTTTGATAGTTTAAGCCCAGTGAATGGATTTTTATCTGGTGATAAAGTGAAACCAGTGTTGCTCAACTCTAAGTTACCTGTGGATATCCTTGGAAGAGTAAGATATTATTTACTCCTAAATTTAATTTTTATGTGTTTTAATTTTATATCTATAATACTAAGAGCATGTATAGCTCTTTGTTAAAAATGTACAAATCTTATTTTAAAGTTGTATCATTACAGGATTTTTTGTTTTCTGACTTAATGTATGAAATTATTGCCAGCATATTTCTGTATTTGGTTATTCCCTGTAAAAATGAGTGGTTGAAATTAATTACATATGTAAGCCCCTTAAGTAGGTCCTTTTTTAGTTTGTGCTGTATACTCTTGACCTCCTATTTGCTTGAGTTAATTTCTAGAGACTATCAGTATTTTATGTCTGCCATTTACTCTGTGGCTGTATCATGGGGTCTTGTTGTAAGGAATAGTTTTATCTCTGAAACCGTAAATTCTACTCTGTAACTTGTACTTCCTGTCTTTATAGAGCTCTTTTCCAGAAACTTGCAAGACTAATTCTTTGACCAGTTTTACTAAGACCTTTAAATCTGACTTCTTGGCTGGGCATGGTAGCTCACGTCTGTAATCCCAGCACTTTGGGAGGCTGAGGTGAGCAGATGACGAGGTCAGGAGTTCGAGGCCAACCTGGCCAATATGGTGAAACCCCGTCTCTACTAAAAATACAAAAATTAGCTGAGCATGGTGGCGCACAGCCTATAGTCCCAGCTACTCAGGAGGCTGAGGCAGAAGAATCACGTGAACCCGGGAGGCGGCGGTTGCAGTGAACTGAGATCACACCACTGTACTCCAGCCTGGGCGACAAGCGAGACTGTGTCTCAAAAAAAAAAAGAAAAAAATCTGACTTTTTAACTTTTCCCCTTTTTTCAATTTTTTTACTGTGATAAATATACATATCATGAAATATACTGTCTTAACCAGTTTTAAGTGTACAGTTCAGTGGTATTAACTACATTGCCATTATTATGCAACTATCCCCAATATCCCTCGCCATGAATTATTTTCCTCCTGTAAAAGTAAAACTTTATTCGCCTGTCTTTTGGTCTACAACTTCATGTCTATCCTTAGCCCCTTTGCCATGTGATTTTCTGTCTCTCCTGCCTGATGGAAAAGCATGAAGTAAATTATCTGCCTTCTCTGTGGTGCATGTAGACTACTGAGCAGGTGTAGTAAGATTGGTGTTGCCGTAAATTTATCTTTACCAGCTTCAGCTGGGCTTCTCTGTACTGCCAGTCACTCTTGTGCTGTTTCCATAGTGATTTCTCCATAATCCTCTGCATATTTCAAACCTTATCTACTCTCTTTAAATCTCTTGCCCTTTCTTTATTTTTTATTTAAAAAAATTTTTTTTGAGACAGAGTTTAGCATTTGTTGCCCAGGTTGGAGTGCAATGGAGTGATCTTGGCTCACCACAACCTCCGCCTCCCGGGTTCAAGCAATTCTTCTGCCTCAGCTTCCTGAGTAGCTGGGATTACAGGCATGTGCCACCACACCCAGCTAATTTTTATATTTGTAGCAGAGGTGGAGTTTCTCCATGTTATTCAGGCTGGTCTTGAACTCCCGACCTCAGGTGATCCACCCGCCTCAGCCTCCCAAAACGTTGAGATTACAAGTGTGAGCCACCGCACCCGGCTGCCCTTTCTTTAATTCCCTGCTTCAGCAGATTACATAGGGTCAAATCCTGGCTGCACCACTTCTTAGCTGTGTGACCTTGGACAAGTCATTAGAAAGCCATGTCTAAGTTTTCTAATCTTTAAAAGGGACATAATTCTCAGCTTATAGAATTGTAGGGATTGAATGTGATAATGTATGTTAAGTCCTACTTTTTACCATGATTGCTACATACTCTTTGAATGCTAGCTGCTATGATGATGACAACCACCATATCACCATATTAGTACTACTACTGGATCAATGTTATATAGATTTTAGGTGCTCAATAAATACTGATTTAAACGCCATTTTTTAGTATTGTTTTCCACTAATTATTTCTCCTCTGTGTGATCAGTGTGGAATTTCTAAACTATAAATACACTGTTGTTATTACTTAAACCTAACTTTTTAGTAGGTTTCCATTGCACTTAGAATAAAGCCCTAACTCCTTTCAAGGCAATTATAACCAGACACTTGCTTATCTCTAGCTCTACTTTTAACTCTCAACAGTATCCTTTTTTTTTTTTGTGAAGAAACAGGGTCTAGCTCTGTTGCCCAGGCTGGAGTGCAGTGGCATATCATAGTTCACTGCAGTCTTGAACTCTTGGGCTTAAGGGATCCTCCTACCTCAGCCTCCTGAGTAGCTTGGACTACAGGTGCACGCCACCATGCCCAGCTAATTTTTTATTTTTATCTTTTGTAGAGACAGGATCTCTTTATGTTTCCTAGGCTGTTTCACACTCCTGGGCTCAAGTGATCCTCCTGCCTTGGCCTCCCAAAGTGCTGGGAGGCCATATGGGCATAAGCCACCATGCCTAGCTAGTATACTTTCTTTCCCTACCCTCAAGTAGCACATGAACTGAAAGAACATTAATCTTTTTCAATTCTCCTCTTTTTAAGGTTTGGGAGTTGAGTGATATTGACCATGATGGAATGCTTGACAGAGATGAGTTTGCAGTTGTAAGTAATCTAATGCTCTCAACATCTTCACTATCTTAATGATTTTCTCATGTGCAAATTTCCTCTTTTAGTTCATCCTTAGAGGAAAACTATATTCCCATCAGGGTCTCGAACTCCTGACCTCAAGTGATCTGCCCATCTCAGCCTCCCAAAGTGCTGGGATTACAGACATGAACCACTGTGCCCGACTGTTTGAACATTCTTACATAGAATTTATTTTCTAAACAAATGGATAACAGAAAATGTGTGGTTTGCCATCTTCATTTTATTTGGCTTTAAGGTACACAGGAACATATACTTTGTGTAATTACTGTAAAGTAATCTTTTGTATCACAACCTGACCAGGTATCTTAGCACCTGCTTCTATTATGGAATAATTTTGCTTCAAATGTATCCCCCAAATTTCACATTTCCTTTTATTTCATTAAAAAGAAACATGAATAACACTTGAGTTTCACTTTATTTGTGAAAGCAGAAAAGTTTTGACATTTTATCTGAAGACATGTCATCTTAGTAATTGAATAGTTAATTCCAAATAGGATTGTATTCACCTCTGCCTTAAAGGTTTGATAAAACTTTGCTGTGAATTCATCAGTGGTAAATTTCTAATTTCCCTTTTACTCTCAAATTTTCTTTTTATTTTGGTAAGGAATTGTTAATTTCTTTTACTTTCAAACTTGTTGCTACAAATTTGCGATATTCTCTTTCGTGGTTGTTCTCTTTATTCATGCCAAATCTTGGGAATACTCCCACTTGTCTTTTTTTTGCTTAATCTGATTTTGTCTAGTTTCTTGATCTGTTAGAAGAAACATCTTTTGAATTTACTTATCCTTTCTATTATGTTTTAACTTTTAAGTTAATGATGTTTAACTTTTAATTCCCTGTTATATTTTCTTATTCTTTTATTTTAAATTTCTTGGAGATGAGTATTATGTTTCTTCAGTTCTCATTATCTATAATATTTAAATCATTTAAAGGATATATTTACCCATGAATACAGGTTTAGTGAGATTCCATAGATATTGGTACAAAGTTTTCTTCTTTATACAGCTTTTTAGATAATTTTTAGTTTTCTTTTATTATCTGGTTAGGAATATGTTTCCTAATTTCAAAGTGGTTAAGTTTGGTTGGTTTTTGTTACTTTGATGTGTACTTTCAACTTGATTGGATTGTAACTAGAAAAATGTAGTCTATAAAATGTCTAATTAAAAAAATTAGTTAAGGCTTTCTTTGTTGCCAAGTTTATGACCAATTTTTACATATAGTCCATGGATATGGCAGTATTTCTGTTTGGAGGATATTAGAGTTTTACAAATTCATTATATCAAATTAATTTAATTTAATTTAATTTTTATTTTTTGAGATGAGTCTTGCTCCGTCACCCAGGATGGAGTATAGTGGCACAATCTTGGCTCACTGCAACCTCCACCTCCCAGGTTCAAGCGATTCTCCTGCCTTAGCCTCCCAAGTAGCTGGGATTACAGAAGTGCACCACCACATCTGGCTAATTTTTGTATTTTTAGTAGAGACGGAGTTTCACCATGTTGGCCAGGCTGGTCTTGAACTCCTGACCTCAGGTGATCCGCCCGCCTCAGCCTCCCAAAGTGCTGGGATTACAGACGTGAGTCACCACACCCAGCTTCAAATGTATTGATTATTTAGTTTCTCTTTGTCCTTCCTTTTCTTTTGTTTTTGGCCCTTCCTTAAATTTTCCTCGTTTTCCACAAGAGCCAAATGAAATAGGCAGGATACATATTACCACATTTAAAAAATGCAGAAACAGAAACTTAAAGTGACTTGAATTCATGGTCACAGGTCCCTAGTCTTTTTAAAAATTTTAATTTGGGTAACAGTTGGGAAATGGTAAAGGATACTTACTCCCTTGCAGTGGTGACAGAAGTTATCTCAGCCGCATTTCAAGGTTTGAGCCGTTGTTTGTGGTATGCTTTTGGGAATGGGGCCATATTGAAGAGATTTCTGTGATGATATACTTTGAAACATTGTCAATCCGTACACTTAAACTTCTCATAAATTGTTTTTGTGGTAAGAATATTGGTGTAAAATCTTTGCAGTGGTATGATGTAATGAGGGAATTTTTTTCTCATAAAGACAAATTTATTTATTTATTTTTTTTAAGACGGAGTCTCACTCTGTCACCCAGGCTGGAATGCAGTGGCGGCATTTCGGGTCACTGCAGCCTCTGCCTCCTGGGTTCAAGCGATTCTTCCACCTTAGCCTCCTCAGGAGCTGGGATTACAGCCATGCACCACCACCCCCGGTATTTTTAGTAGAGACAGGGTTTCGCCATGTTTGCCTGACTGGTCTCAAACTCCTGATATTAGGTGATCCACTTGCCTGGGCCTCACAAAGTGCTGGGATTACAGGCATGAGCCACCTCTTCTAGCCCAAGACAAAAATAGAATAGATGGAGAATAGTAGTGTCATCATTTGATAAATAGTAGTGTATACTAAGGTAAATGAATAAACACAATTTATCTTATATGCCTGGAGCCTTTTCCCAGGCAATTGGCCTTTTAAAAAAATAAAATAAAACCTTTATTAAAAGAATAATTTTTGAATAATAAATACATTTGAATAATAAATTACTACCTTGAATTTTGTTTTAAATAGTAGACACCCCTTTATCTTCTCCTGGATTTGCTTGTTAACCATTTTGCCACATTTGCTTTCTCCCTGTATCCATATTCTTCAGATTTTTTTCCTAGTTTTAAACTCATGTTCTTTTCTTTTCTTTTCTTTTTTCTTTTTTTTGAGACGGAGTCTCGGTCTGTCGCCGAGGCTGGAGTGTAGTGCATGATCGATCTCGGCTCACTGCAAGCTCCGCCTCCCGGGTTCACGCCATTCTCCTGCCTCAACCTCCTGAGTAGTGGGGACTGCAGGTGCCCACCACCACGCCCTGCTATTCCTTTTTTTTTTTTTTTTTGTATTTTAGTAGAGACGGGGTTTCACCGTGTTTGCCAGGATGGTCTTGATCTCCTGACCTCGTGATCTGCCCGCCTCGACCTCCCAAAGTGCTGCGATTACAGGCGGGAGCCACTGCGCCTGGCCTTGCCTCATGTTCTAATTCCGGAAGACCTTAGAACATTTTTTTGTGACTCAAATTCTAGATTTTGCTCAGTTAATTTAGTTCTTTTGGTTTTGGTATTTTTCTTCCAGTTTTGTTCAATATTAATAACTAGTATTCTTTTGGTTAGAATTCTTCTGATAAATCTTTTTTTGTCCCTGTACTTTAATAAATAGAGCAACACAATTTGTACTCTTTTTTAAAATTATAATTACTGCAAGATAGCTAGTGTAACTACAACTGCAAGTCATTGATTTGTTTTTATTTATTTATAAGCATCAATATTTTACAAAACTGAATTTTGAGAGCTGGTATCATTCCTTGAAAATTGAAGTAATTAAAAAAATACTCTTGCAGTAGTGACAGCTAAGATCTGAACATTTTAAAGTATCCTCTTAAATAATAAAATATAATGTACTTATTTATATGATCATTCCTTTTGGCCTATGGCACTTTATAGTCTGCCAGGATTTTGGTTTGTTGCAGTATAATACAAGTTTAGGTCTTATTTTACTAAATAATCAAAACTGAGTTGAACATAGGAATCTTTTTGTTCAAGACTTACCTTTAAAATTCTTGCCCATTCCTCCTTGGGTTAAATGCTTTTTGTTTGTTTGTTTTAAAGACCCCGTGTCTGCTTTGTGTTTATTTTTTTGAATGGGAAGAAATAAAAATGAAGTTAAAGAGAGACTCTAACTTGGTGGGTTGAATTTCAGTATAGATTTTTTTAAGAGTAACTTATTTCAGTAACCAAAACTTGATTGAACTTGAGTCTATGTTTAGACTTACTTTTAAAATTCTTTACCCGTTTCTTTTATTTTATAGCGTAAATGAGATTTTTGGTTTATCTTTTTATTTTATTTTATTTATTTATTTATTTATTATTATACTTTAAGTTCTGGGGTACATGTGCACAGCATGCAGGTTTGTTGCATATGTATACATGTGCCATGTTGGTGTGCTGCACCCATTAACTCGTCCTTTACGTTAGGTATATCTCCTAATGCTATCCCTCCCCCTGCCCCCACCCCACAACAGGCCCTGGTGTATGATGTTCCCCACCCTGTGTCCAAGTGTTCTCATTGTTCAATTCCCACATATGAGTGAGAACATGCGTTGTTTCGTTTTCTGTTTTGTGATAGTTTGCTGAGAATGATGGTTTCCAGCTGCATCGATGTCCCTACAAAGGACACGAACTCATCCTTTTTTTATGGCTGCATAGTATTCCATGGTGTATATGTGCCACATTTTCTTAATCCAGTCTGTCATTGATGGACACTGGGGTTGGTTCCAACTCTTTGCTATTTTGGATAGTGCCGCAATAAACATATGTGTGCATGTGTCTTTATAGCAGCATGATATATAATCCTTTGGGTATATACCAAGTAATGGGATGGCTGGGTCAAATGGTATTTCTAGTTCTAGATCCTTGAGGAATCGCCACACTGTCTTCCTCAATGGTTGAACTAGTTTACACTCCCACCAACATTGTAAAAGTGTTCCTATTTCTCCACATCCTCTCCATCACCTGTTGTTTCCTGACTTTTTAATGATCGCCATTCTAACTGGTGTGAGATGGTATCTCATTGTGGTTTTGATTTGCATTTCTCTGATGGCGAGTGATGATGAGCATTTTTTCATGTGTCTGTTGGCTGTATGAATGTCTTCTTTTGAGAAAAA
>NW_016806314.1:702421-704657 GCF_001698545.2 Rhinopithecus bieti
CCTCCCCCCACCCCCCGGTCTGCAGTATGGTGGTATGATTTGCGCTCACTGCAACCTCCAATCTCCCAGGTTCAATCTGTTCTTGTGCCTCAGCCTCCTGAGTAGCTGGGATTACAGGCGCCCACCACCACGCCTGGCTAATTTTTGTATTTTTTGTAGAGATGGGGTTTCACCATGTTGGCCAGGCTAATCTCAAACTCCTGACCTCAGGTAATCCACCCGCCTTGACCTCCCAAAATGCTGGGATTACAGGTGTGAGCCACCATGTCCAGCCAAAGGACCAAATGTTTCTGTTATGGTTTGAAAACTAGAAATGTATCTAAAATTATGCTACTTCCTGTGAACCAAGGGAAGTGACTGATAATTATGTTAAAGTTTATTCTCTTTGTGGGGTTAGTTCTACAGGTGTATAGTTCTATTCTGTAAAATAGTTCTTTGTTTTATTAGGGCTGAAACTACTGCTTTTAATTTTAAAGAGAAGGCCCGTAAATCTAGGAATCTAGTATTTGGTGAATGAGCCTATGCTCATGCTTTTTTGTAGATATTTAGAGTTTGACAAGATCCTATAATTTAGCTTCTCTAAGCACAGCAGTTACTGGCTTACAACCCAGGCTAACCTGAGCCTTCTGGAGTCATGTTCTTTTTTTTTTTTTCCTAATGAACTTTAAATTTTGGAGTGATTTTAGATTTATAGAAAAGTTGCAGAGAACAGTTTTCCATTCCCCTTCGCTGTTTCCCTTATTAACATATTACATTACCATGGTACATCTGTCAAAACTAAAAAACAACATTGGTGCATTATTAATTCCAGACTTTATTTGGGTTTCACCAGTTTTTCCTTTCTGTCACAGGATCCAATCTAGGGTATCACGTTGCATTTAGTTGTCATGTTTTCAGTCTCTCTGGTATATGAGTTTGTCAGTCTTGCCTTGCTTTGACATTTTTGAGGAATACTGGCTAGATATCCAGCAGAATGTCTTCCAACTTAGATTTGTCTGATGCTATTCTCATGACTAGACTGGGCAAATGAGTTTTTGCAAAGAATAACGTGTAGTAGGCATGATGCTTTCATCATCACATTATATTGGGGGTATATGATATCCATGTGACATCAGTGTTGATGTTAACCTTCACTTATTTAAGATAGTGTTTGCCAGATTTCACCACCATGAAGTTACTTTTTCCCTTTTCCTGCTCTATTCTCCGGAAGTGTGGACTCATGCCCTTTTTATTTTGCCATTTGTCTGCATATCTATCTATTGGTTTTTACATTCTTACTAAGCCTTAACTTTTTCTGTGAGGTAAGTTCTTAGACTGAAAGTGGCTTAAGCTTTTGTCAGTACCATTTGTTTGGGTCTTCATTATGTGAGGAGTTTTTGGCACTTAGAGATGTATAGAGGAGCTGTTTCTGTGTGTATTATCATGTATCACAGTGTATTAAAATTAACTTTTTGCATATCTCTTCCTCCTGTTTAGTTGTAAAAGTGAGAGATCTTTTCACTTTTTTTTTTTTTTTTTTAAACAAAGTATCATTCTGTCGCCCTGACTGGAGTGCAGTGGCAAGACCTTGACTCACTGCAACCTCCACCTACTAGGTTCAAGCAATTCTCCTGCCTCAGCCTCCAGAGTAGCTGGGATTATAGGCTCCTGCCACCATGCCCAGCTAATTTTTGTATTTTTAGTAGAGATGGGGTTTCACCAAAGCCTTGGGCTTTGCCCAAGAATTAAAAGCCCTCCAGGTGATTCTGATGGTGACTGAAATTTCAGAAGTACTGCCTAAAAGCATGGAAAATGAAAAAATATCAGACTAAGTGGGCAGCTGTTAGTAACTGATTACAACAGTAAAATTAAATCTCCTCTTTCCCTGCTGTCTCAGGAATTTGATACTTTTATTATTCTTATTAATAAAATGTTTTAGGCCAGGCGCGGTGGCTCAAGCCTGTAATCCCAGCACTTTGGGAGGCCGAGACGGGCGGATCATGAGGTCAGGAGATCGAGACCATCCTGGCTAATACGGTGAAACCCCGTCTCTACTAAAAAATACAAAAAACTAGCCGGACGACAAGGCGGGCGCCTGTGGTCCCAGCTACTCGGGAGGCTGTGGTCCCAGCTACTCGGGAGGCTGAGACAGGAGAATGGCGTGAACCCGGGAGGCGGAGCTTGCAGTGAGCTGAGAGCCGGCCACTGTACTCCAGCCTGGGCGGCAGAGCAAGACTCCGTTTCAAAAAAAACAAAA
>NW_016806314.1:704939-728271 GCF_001698545.2 Rhinopithecus bieti
AAAAAAAAAAAAAAAAAAAAAAAAAAAACTTTTACTTTGAAATGAAAAGACATTCTAAATGCTTCTTCCTTAAGTGTCTCTTTCTGTATAAATGCACCTGCTAGTATGTTTCAGTTTGACAACTACTTAGTAGCCAGATTTTTTTGGTGTGTGTGTGAATATGGTGCATTTGATTTAGTTGCTTTTGTTTCAGTGGCATACTTTTGATAGGAATAAATACAATATAATAAGAAAAACAAATAACCCAGCAGTATTAGAAGCATTCTGTTCACTTTTGCTCTTTTATTTGGCGGTATAATTTTTGGCTTTAGTTTTGCCAGGGAATCTATTTTCAAGTCAACGTGAAATTAATAATATATATTTTTAACTTTCATAAAAATGTGTTGTCTGTTGGCAACAGATGGCTAACGTTGCTTTTTTGCTTCTAGTGTCCACTTTTCCAGGAAATGACTCCCATCTGCAGCAAGAGAAGTGCTGACTGTTAGGGTGTACACTAGGCACTTCTCTTAGTGCCATTCTGACAGTTTCACAGTACATACATTGTGAATTTGGTTGGAAGTGTGTGTTAGCCAGATTGTTTTCTTTCTGGAGTTTCAGGCTTTTGGAAATAGAAAGTTTGTGTGTTTCTAAAACTGAAATTGAATTCTTCCAGGTTGGTTAGTGAAAAGGGAGAGGAGAATTCATGGTTAAGTGTGGTTCCTGGACAAACAGCATCAGCTTCACTTGAGAACTTGTTAAAAATGCAAATTCTCAGGCCCAACCTTACTGGTTAGAAAATTCTGAGTGCAGGGGCCAGAAATCTGTGCTTTATCATGCTGTCCAAGTAATTCTGATGCCTGCTAAAATTTGGGTACCAGTGGGTTAAGGTTTTATTAGTTGTAAAGGACAGTATGGTATTGGAATATTAACATATGTGCTGCTAATAAAGCTGATCAAATTTGGAAAAAAATAAGAACTTTGTAGCCAGAAGATCTTGGTTTGAACCCCACTGTATCACTTATTAATCATATTATATTGGGCAAGTTACTTAGCATCTTAGCTTCAGTGTCTTCATTTGTAAAATGACATTAGTAATCCTGGAAATCAGTGATCAGTGTTGTTGCATTGAGTGCTCAATAAATACTGATTTGAGGGGCTGGATGTGGTGGCTTACTTGATCCTAGAGTTGCTTGATACCAACCTGAGCAACATAGTGAGACCCCCATCTCTGCAAAACATAAAAAAATTAGCCAGGCATGGTGACATACGCATGTAGTCACAGCTACTTGGGAAACTGAGGTGAGAGACTCACTTGAGCCTGGGAGGTTGAGGCCACAGCAAGCTGTGTTCTTGCCACTGCATTCCAGCTTGGGCAACAGAGTGAGCCTTTGTCAATAAATTTATAAACAAAATAAACAAATTAAATAAATATATAAATAGATGCGAAAGCCCCACAAAACTTAATATATGATTATATGCAAATTTTCTCTTGGGAAAAATTGTAATTTTCACTGGAAGAAAAAAATTAAGAGGCCAGGTGCAGTGGCTCACACCTGTAATCCCAGCATTTTGGGAGGCTGGGGTGGGTAGATCACTTGAGCTCAGAAGTTGGAGACCAGCCTGGGCAACATGGCTAATTCTCTTCTCTTTAAGAAAAAAAAACAATTAGCTGGATTTGGTAGCATGTGCCTGTAGACCCAGCTACTTGGGAGGCTGAGGTGGGAGGAAGGCTTGAGCCCAGGAGACGGAGGTTGTAGTGAGCCAAGATTGTGTCACTGTACTGGGCGAAAAAAAAAAACCGAAAAGAAAAGAAAACTTTAAGAAACACGCAAGCTTTCTTCTCGTAGTTGCTGGACTCTTTCTAGAGGTTCCAGGTTAGTTTGAGTAATTTCATATGCTCAAAGATAGTTATGGAGAACTTTCATACTCTGAAAGTCTTGAAGGTACCTTGAATGCTTTAAAATGAAGAGGTTATATTCTGGGACAGTCTGTATGCAAATTTTTCCCATTTTGTGCAAGTGCTTTATGTATTAAAAAATTTGTCATGGTTCAAGAATCAATATAAGAAGAGATGCAGTGACAAAAATGTCCGTTCTACCTCGCTCTCAATTGCTCCATTTATCCCTGCTCTCTGACCAATTTTCTTAATTTCTTATTTATCTTAGAATTTCTTTTTTTTTTTTTTTTTTTTTTTTTTTTTGAGATGGAGTCTTTATTGCCCGGGCTGGAGTGCAGTGGCACAATCTCAGGTCACTGCAGTCTCCATCTCCCAAGTTCAAGCAGTTCTCCTGCCGCAGCCTCCCAAGTAGGTGGGATTACAGGCATGCGTGCCATACTTGGCTAATTTTTTTGTATTTTTAGTAGAGATGGAGTTTTACTATGTTGGCCAGGCTGGTTTCGAACTCCTGACCTCAGGTGATCCATCCACCTCAGCCTCCTAAAGTGCTAGGATTACAGGCGTGAGCCACTGCGCCCAGCCTATCTTAGAATTTCTTAATGCGAATATAAACAAATATAACTAATTATTTCCTCCTTACCACAAAAGATAACCCACTAAACACACTGTTCAACACTATACTTTTTCATAGTTAACGGTTTATCTTGATACCTTTTCACTACGAGAGCCCCATGATTCTTTTTTTCCTGGTTAGCATTATTCAAGGCTACCGACAACAAACTGCATCCCATTTAAGTATATAATTTGATGAGTTTTGGCAATTATATGCCTGAAGGCACCACCACAGTTAAGACACACAATGTTCTTTATGATTTTTTTAATGCTTTATAGTATTTCATTAGATAGATATACCATTTTTTAAAATAATTTTTTTTACCTTAACTTCCCAGTGTAAAGTATACCATAATTTTTTAAACCAGGTTTTGTAGATGGGCATTTGGGTGCTAATACAAACAGTGCTGCAATTAATAATCTTTTTCATACAGCATTTCATATGGATAGATTCCCAGATGTGGGATTGCAGAGCCAAAGGGGAAATACATTTGCAATATGGTAGATGTTGCCAGTTTGTCCTTCAAAGGGGTGGTACCAATTTGAGCATGTTAGGGGAAGAAAAATAATTTTTCCTATATGCTTTTAAGTTATTGACTGAGAACCCTGTGACAAAAGATAAGAGAAAAACAAGTTTATTAACATATATATTTCATATATACATGGAATAAACTCAGGAAAAGAGTTAACTGTCTAATAGATGTCTTACAACTCAGGCTTGCTCTTGCTCCTGCTCTTGCCATGTGACACGTTTGCACCGCCTTTGCCTTTTGCCATGATTGGATGCTCCCTAATGCCTCACCAGAGGTAGATGCTGGAGCCATGCTTAGTACACCCTGCAGAACTGTGAGCCAGTTAAGCTTGTTTTCCTTATAAATGACCCAGCCTTGGGTATTTATTTATAGCAAGATGAAGACGGACTAAAATACAGCACCTCAACGTGGCCTTTCCATCCTAGGAGCTGCCCAGGAGTGCCCTGGCTCCTGCAGGGCAGCAGTTGGGAGCCTTATGTCCCACGTTGTGCCCAATCCTCCCACCACCACAGCTAGCTGAAGCCCAAAAATACCAGGACACATTCTCTCCAAACTCTGAGCTATTAGGAATACCTCCTTGACCATCTCTTGAGTGATCCAGTGAGAAAGAGAAAAAGAGCAGCTTCTGACATCCAGCCACAGCCGGCACTCACAGCGAGGCCACGTAATTTTCCTACTGAATCTTCAGTGGAGCCTCCCTTACGCCTTTTCTACACCCTGGAATCAAGACAAGCTGCCCTGCACTTGGAGTTTTTTTGCATGTCTAACAACCATGGCTCCCTCCTGGACTTGTTCCTGTGGTCCCACCTGGAAGCCATTCGATGCACAGGAGGACCATTTCCCATACCCCCATGATTGCACCCTCAACCAGTCAGCAGCAAGCACCCATTGCCTAGCCATCCCCACCCCTTCCCCAAACTGTCTGAAAAACCCTAGCCCCTAAATTCTTGAGGAGATTGATTTGAGTAATAACTCTATCTTCTGTGTGGTGTGACCAGTTTTGCATCAATTAAACTCTTTACTGCAAAAGAAAAGAACTTAGCCTAATATAGCATCTTTAACAAAGAACAATGAATTTTTTTTAACTCTTATTTTAGGTTCAGGGGTAATGTACAGGTTTGTTATATAGGTAAATTGCATGTCACAGGGGTTTGGTGTACAGATTGTTTTGTCATTCAATTAATAAATGATAGGTAGTTTTTAAAACCTCTTCCTCCTTCTACCCTCACATTGGCCCCAGTGTCTGTCGTTCCCTTCTTTGTGACTGCATTTACTCCGTGTTTAGCTCCGACTTAGAAGCAAGAACATGTATTTGTTTTTCTGTTCCTGTGTTAGTTTGCTTAGGATAATGGCCTCCAGGTGTATCTGTTTTGCTGCAAAGGACATGATCTTGTTGTTTTTATGGCTGTGTAGTATTCCGTGGTGTGTATGTACCACATTTTTAAAATCCAGTCTACCATTGATGGGCATTTAGGTTGACTCCATGTCTTTGCTATTGTGAATAGTGCTGTGATGAACATATGTGTGCATATGGCTTTATGATAAACAATTTATATTCCTTTCGGTATATACCCAATAATAGGATTGCTGAGTCATTGGTGATTCTGCCTTAAGTTCTTTGAGAAATCGCCACACTGTTTTCTACAACGGCTGAACTACTTTACATTCCCACCAGCAGCGTAAAGTTTGTTATATAATTCTTCTGGCGACACCTCTAGGCTGATAAGGGTCTGAAGTCATTTTGGGCAGGAACTGTTATCCTTCCTTGTAGAGAGGGCAAGAGGGACACCTTTGTAAATTTATATCCTGCTTTTACGCATAGAGAGGGAGGGCAGAGAACTTTTTTTTTTTTTAATGCTACTACTTCTCAGTTGCTTTCAGTTCAAAATAATTCTTATGCCAAAGTGGAATGTTTGGGGTAGCATAGTCTGCTACCCCTCAGCTCCCATCAGCAGTGTAAGAAAATTTTCCCACAGTTTAGCTAAAAAAGTATGTTATGAAACTTGGAGTTTTTGCCAATTAGGTGGAAAATGGTATTTCAGTATAAGTTTTAACTTACAGTTTTCATCTGAGATTGGGCATATTTTTGTATGTTAAAGAATGGACCATTTAAGGGATTTGCTTGTCTGTAAAATATCTCTTCAAACTCTTTTCCATTTTCTGTTGGACTTTGTTTTTTTTTTTTTTTCTGTTAATTTTTAGGAGCTCTTTATATATTAGGGAGTGTACTTCTTTCTTTGCAGATGTTGTCTTCTCAGATTGTTGTTTGCCTTTGACATTGCAAAAACTTTAGTTGAAGGGTGCATCTCTAAATTTTTACTAAGGGTATCTTCCTAAATATTTCTTACTTTTTATTTTTTTTCTTTTTCTCCCTCCTTTCTTTCATCCCTCCCTCATTTTCCCCTTCTTTCCTTCCCAGCCCAATTTCTTAAAAAAGGATTTGAGAGCCTAAAGATGATTTATCATTGAACAATAATCAATTCAGTGGGTGAATGTTAAGTGCTTTTAATATATATGACCCTGGTTCATTTATTTTGAAGGCCATGTTTTTGGTATACTGTGCACTGGAGAAAGAACCTGTGCCAATGTCCTTGCCTCCAGCCTTGGTGCCACCATCTAAGAGAAAAACGGTCAGTATTTCAGGCTTTGTGCGGTTGATCCCCTCTTCAGCATCAGCCAAGGAATCTTACCACTCCTTACCATCTATAGGCATTTTACCTACTAAAGCACCATTAAGACAGGTATAGATTTATCAGTGTTAAAGGATTTTTTTTAACAAAGTGCATGGCGTTTAACAGTTTACTGTTTGGCAAAGATAGAGCAATTAAAGGGATACAAATTTTAGAGCACCATCTGGTTGAACCTACATAATGTGATACTCCAGAGAAGACATATTCTTTCTGCATTTGGCCTTGGGTCATATGAATGGTTTATTGACTTTATCTTGATCTCCCTGGAGTTAAAGTTAGAGATGGAAGATGCTCCATGCTAACATGGCATGTTTGCCCTGGCATAATTAATAGTTGTTTTTATTTTTGTTTGATCTCAGTTAACTCTTGATTCTTTGGGATCAAATTATCGAATTCTGGGTTGTCCAAGGCTTTTTTTTCCTGCCCCCAGCCTGCCTCTTGTCAGATTGAGTAAAGGAAGATTAATGACAGGATAGGCAAATCAGCCAGTTTGGCTATGGTTAACACTGCTGGGTCAAACTATAAAAAATAAAGATTGAGAATTATCTGAGTATTTTGTTTATACAGACTTTCAGTTACCTATATTAATGTGGGCATAAGTCAAGAGTTAACTATGTTTGAATTTACTCATTTCTTAATGAAATGTGGAAATGTGCACCTATAGATAAGTCCTAATTGGCCTGTATTTTCTTCTGTTATTTTGTCTTCACCACAGCATTTTGACTGAGATGTCATA
This sequence comes from Rhinopithecus bieti, assembly GCF_001698545.2. NCBI lineage: Eukaryota > Metazoa > Chordata > Mammalia > Primates > Cercopithecidae > Rhinopithecus > Rhinopithecus bieti. The sequence continues at coordinate 711,387 of NW_016806314.1, forward strand.
TGGAAGTGATACATTGTTGCTCTGAGTTAGTAGGGTAGAACTGTTCAGAATTTGTGATGGATACTGTAATGGATTGAAAGAGTGACACTTCAAAGTTTGTTTCATTTTGGCAGAAATACTGTTTTTTTCCCCCCCCCCCCCTGTAGTGGGTTGTATCCCCTGCAGAAAAAGCTAAATATGATGAAATCTTCCTGAAAACTGATAAAGATATGGACGGATTTGTGTCTGGACTGGAGGTCCGTGAAATCTTCTTGAAAACAGGTTTACCTTCTACCTTACTAGCCCATATATGGTAAGACTTTATTTGATTTGATTTTTTTAAAATATGATTTTGTATCAATTCCAGTTTCTGCATTTTGATTTTAGTCATTTGTAAATAGGACAGTTTTGTTTCAGAATTTTATAGAGAAAATCAGAATCTGAAGAATTCTTCTGGCTAATGGACAAAAGCTTGAGAATGGGTTACCTGAAGCTTTATAAGATTGACAGCATCGGCTGGGTGCGGTGGCTAACGCCTGTAATCCCAGCACTTTGGGAGGCCAAGGCAGGTGGATCACCTGAGGTCAGGAGTTTGAGACCAGCCTGGCCAACATGGTGAAACTCTGTCTCTACTAAAAATAAAAGAAATTAGCTAGACACGGTGGTGCGCACCTGTAGTTCCAGCCACTAGGGATGGTGAGGCAGGAGAATTGCTTGAACCTGGGAGGTGGAGGTTGCAGTGAGCCAAGATCATGCCATTGCACTCCAGCCTGGGCAACAAGAGTGAAACTCCCATCTCAAAAATGGGATGGGATGGGATGGGACGGGATGGGACGGGACGGGACAGGATGTTAATTGTTACTAGATTGTTAAAATCCAGCTTCTGTTTATATCAATTAAACTTAAAATTTTCAGAGAATCCAGATATATGAAATTTAAACAATGTAAAGAACAGTATCTTCAAGGCATACCTGCATAATTTTATAGTGTATATGTATACTTTCATACCTTCACATAGGAATAACATACTTGGTCCTTGAAAAAGACAAACCCTAGTGTCTTTAATGAATTTCACAGAAAATGAGATAATGTATATGAAAATGCTTTATAGCTGGGCGCGGTGGCTCAAGCCTGTAATCCCAGCACTTTGGGAGGCCGAGGCGGGCGGATCACGAGGTCAGGAGATCGAGACCATCCTGGCTAACACGGTGAAACCCTGTCTCTACTAAAAAATACAAAAAACTAGCCGGGCGAGGTGGTGGGTACCTGTAGTCCCAGCTACTCAGGAGGCTGAGGCAGAATGGTGTAAACCCGGGAGGCGGAGCTTGCAGTGAGCTGAGATCCGGCCACTGAACTCCAGCCTGGGCAACAGAGGGAGACTCCGTCTCAAAAAAAAAAAATGCTTTATAATGTGTCTGCTGCCAATCCAACTAACGATACCAGAGGTTATCTTCAGGTTTTCAAGAGGCAGAAACCTCAAAAGTTGAACCACATAGTTGTAAAGAGAAACTTAGAAAAGAATGGAGGCAGACAGTAAGTAGATCTGCCTTAAAAGAAACAAGAACCCAAGACTGGGAAAGATTAAATATGCATAACTAGTAGTAGCTGCCACTATTGAGTGCCTAGGGTAGTCACTATACTCAATAAATGGCAGCTGTCACTGGCTTGATGTGCCCATACTTTTTATATATCCTGTCTTTAATTCTCATAGTAATTTTACAAGATGGGTGTTATCGTCTCCACTTTATAGATGAGGAAACTAAGGTTTGGAGAGGTTAAAAAAATTTAGCCAAGGTTACAAGAAGAAATAAGTAGAAAAGCTGGAATTTAAGATCTATGTGACACATAGTCTTTTTAAGTATGTAGTCTTTTCATCAGACCCTACTGGCCTTCAATGAGTTAAACAGATCAGGATTTCAGAAAGCTGAACTTCTTTTTTTTACTTGCAGAAAAAGAAAATAGAGTAAAACGTTTGCTGTTTCTCTTCAAGTGATTGTGTAAAGCTTTCCAGATTGCTGCCTTTTCCTCACATGTGATTTCCATTTGCAGCTGTTCATTCTGCTTTGGCTTGGTGATCCTTGTATCCTCCTACTCCAAGAGTTGCAGGAGGCATAGCAACATGAAAATTGTGCTTGTTTTAGAATCCTTCTAATGCCACCAGTGAATCAAATTTGTTGAGACTTAGGTTTTATCTTTAATATCTTTTAATGTTAAAAATGTGTTGGGAGTAAGGAATGTTAGAATTCTTTGGCCCACCACAACTTTTACTGTATAGTGGTTCTGAAAATTGGCAAGAAAACACAAAGTGTAAACCCAGATTAGAGGCTCTTGCTCAGCACCAGGGTGAACATTCTCTTTTTACCATCTTAGCTGATCTACCTCTTCAAACAGTTGAGTGAGTTTTTAATAACCTGCAAGTTGGTGTGACTGTCTTTTAAATTCACCACATTATTTTTAAAAAGCTGCATAGTGGTACTTTCTCTCTGGACTTTTTGCAGTTGTGGCACTTATATACCGTTTATTTTGTTTATTTGTGCAGGTCATTATGCGACACAAAGGACTGTGGGAAGCTTTCAAAGGATCAGTTTGCCTTGGCTTTTCACTTAATCAGTCAGAAGTTAATCAAGGGCATTGATCCTCCTCACGTTCTTACTCCTGAAATGATTCCACCATCAGACAGGGCCAGTTTACGAAAGGTAAGAAAGCTTAAAAGAAAACCTGAATGCATTAATTTCAAAGGAACAAATACTATGTCAAAATACAGATTCAATTTGGATGGAATAGAAGAGAAAATGTATCTGGCTAAGAGCAGAACAGTATACTGTTTGTGGTTTAGTTTGTGCCTATAAATATGTTGGAGTGCCTTGTATAACATCCTTGGCTAGTAGCTTGTTTACGCCATTCATTAAACATGACAACTATATTTCCAATCTTAAAATTGGAAAATGTGGACTTATTTTCCTTTGCTGGATTTGTGAATTAAGTTTCGTGAATAGATTATAAAAGGAAAGCTATAAAAATTAAATTATTGTGTTTTACTTGATGATTCACTCTTACATAAAATGATACGGATTTGAAAACAGAATCTTGCATATGATGGTTGCTTGGTGTCAATTTTACATCAAAAAAACCTCCAAGGAAAACATTATGTTGAGGATATATCTGTGTGGTTTTTGCCATAGATGACCTTTTATTCCTGAGTGTACTGCTGAATTTCATATTTGAACAGCTAGAAGTGGTTTTACCTAGTTTTGGTTTCTGGACAGCAGTGAGAATTTTCAAAACTTCATTGTTTTAGTCATGCCTTGATTTTTCTCTCATGTAGAAACCCTTCCTAGTATGATGCATTTACAATATCTTGGCCTTTAGTAGACCTTTGAAAGGACTTGCATACCATAGTGGCTATTTGCCTTTAAAATAAATACTTTGTATTTTAAATTTCTTATGGCCTATAAAGTAACCATGGCTATGGCGATTTTTCAGGGTTGTTACACAGTAATAAGAGTTGTCAAATGTGTGGTATGAGGAGAGCTCTTTAAAATGTAGAATATTTTGGGTTTTGAATTAATTTTGTCACATGGTTCTTAAAATCCCATTTTAAAAGCTTAACAAAATCAAATTGGGACCGAGCACAGTAGCTGACACCTGTAATTCCAGTATTTTGTGAGTCCGAGGTGGGAGGATCACTTGAGGCCAGGAGTTCCAGAACAGCCTGGGCAACATAGCAAGACCCTGTTTCTACAAAAACAAAAAAATTAGCCAAGTAGTTCTAGCTACTCGGGAGGCTGAGGCAGGAGGATCACTTGAACCCCGGGTCTTGCAACAGAGCAAGACCCTGTCTCTTAAAGAAAGAAAGAAAGAAAATTGGATTTTTTAAGTAAACTAAATGGAATTTATAACTCAGGTATGGAGAGTTACTTACAGTAGTTTTGGTCCTTATTTGTAATAAAATAAATATTATCTGCTTTGTGAGTTATTGGGGGGGCATTTTGTGAATTTTTTGATTCCTTATGGACACGGGTCCCTTAAGTTGTGGAAAAGACTGAAAGTGATGCCACCCAGAAAGATAAAGGTTACTGAATTTGCATTTTTGCTCTTTGCTATATAACTGTACCTCAGTTATGGAATACTGTGTTGTTTCATGCTTTCTTTCACCTATGCAGACTGGTTTTTTTTTTTTTTTTGCCTTCTTCATTTTATAACCTATTCAGTTGCCTACCAACACAAATTACAGATACGACAGAAATTTCTGGAGCAAATTAAGTTTGTTCATTGAAGTCTCTATGTTAGTAGATGCTTGAAGTTGCATGAGGTATACAGTTGTCTGAAGTTCATTCACTAGATCATAGATACATTTGTCTCTTTATGTCAGACACCAGCATTATTCATGGAAATGGGAATTTATCACTGCTGTCTTATCTATTAACCCAAAATTTTAACTTTAAAAATGAAAACTTGCATTGTTTTATCTTTCAAATAACCTCTTTTCTCTTTAATCTGTTTTTTTTAGTACTGCATTTTTTGCAGCTTTGACTAATCCTTTTTTGAATGTTGCTTTCCTTTCTGTGTTTTTTCTAGTTTGGACTATTTTTTCCATTCTGCAGCACTCTGCTTTTCGCCTTTCTTGTACTGTCAGTTTCTTAACTCTACTCTCTCTCAAGGTTAGAGCTTTATTTTATGCCTTTTTTAGCTTTGTAGTTTTTGGTTTACAAGATACATTTTGAAATGAGAGGTTTTTTATTCAGCAAAAAAGAGAAAATTCCTAAACAGCATGCTTTTGTCACATGTCACTTGGTCCTTGTGTGCATTTTAGCCTACCTTCCCTAGGCTCTCTGATCCACTTAACATCACCAAAGTGGAATTTTTGTGTAATATACAAGATAGGGTGAGAGAAAACATTTTGAAAAGAAGGGGACATGCTATATATTTTTCCTCATATATCCTTCAAATGCTACATAAAATATTAACTAAACTTTTTTCAGTATCTGAGGTGTCACTTTCTAGCTTGTTTGAAGTTAAACTAATTTGTCTCACTCTGTCTTCTTCTTTGATGATAATTTTACGGGGAAGACTATAAAATGTGGGTCACCTTTTTCTGAGTTAGAGTGACAGAGGAGGTGTGGTAGTCACAAGTTCTTTGGTACATTTGCACCTCTGATAGCAAATTTTTCATAACATTTAAGTGAAGTAAGTTACTCTTACTGATAAAAGTGAGACCAAGTGCTAATGTTTCATTTTGTTCAGCTGTCTGGCCAGGCCTAGCTCATAGGTCAGGTTTAGACAGAGTTAAAATACTAGTGAATAGTTGTCACATTCAGAAATCCACTTTAAATACCTAATTTAATTTAACATTGATACGTTTTTGTGTATCAGTGGAACACAGAAAATAAGAGGTGTATTTCATACAAAGCTATAATTAATATAAAATTGGGATTAGTATTAAACCTTCCTAGATGAAGTTTAGTACTGATAGTCAAAACAGCTTAGTACTAAAAGTGCAGTGTGGCATAAAGAAATATAAAAGGAATTACTTGCTAAATTTTATTGATGTACCTGTTTTATCAAATTTACTTTTAGAGTAATAATTTTATTTACCTAAATGATCTTGATATGCAAGTGCCACTGGGGGCATTGCGTGAAATAGCACTTTAATCAGAAGACTCTTGATTAAACTGCGTATTGGCTGGGTTCAACTTTGAGCAAGTCATTTAATCTGTTTCCTCAGTTCTAAAATGGAGTTAATAATAATATCTGCCCTACCTACTGCCCACTTTACAGATTAGTGTTGAGAATTAACTAGTGGAATTTAAAGTGCTTAGTGAATTGTAAATGAGTATATAAATGTGAGGAGATGAGATATTGTGTGCTTTTAGGTTTCTTCTGTTGTGCAAGCTGTTGACGTAAATTAACTATACAACAACATTAAGTATTAACACTAAGTCTTATGTTCTGTTATATTATATAAAGTCAGCAGTATATCTTAGTTTTTACATGTTCAGGCCTCAGTTTTAACATTTCCAGACGGTAATTATCCTGTTATTTGTTAATCTGGTTGTAGCATTGGGTGTAGATGAAATGGCTGAGGAAGCATTTAATTTTTTCGCTCTGACTTCAGCCAGCTCTCTGGGGCATCAACGATAGTTTACAAAGGACATAGAGCCAAGGTAGAAACAACTCAATGGGAGGCCACATATTTTAAGAACATATTCTATTGAAGAGTTAATTATAACAATAGCTTACATTTATAAAAGGTCACAGTTTGTAGAATGATGATTTACTTTAAATAAAATAGACACAGTATATAAAAAAAGTATAAATTCCTTGAATTAAATAAAATCAACCACTACTATAGTTCTGAGATTCAACAAATACAAATACAAATAAATCACCATCAATTTTTCTAAGAATTTATACTTCGGTGGAGGAATTAGTTTATGAATCTGGCATCTCTTTTACTGCAAGGTTCTGAACAGGCTAGGATCAAGTGACAAAGACATTTAGATCGGAGGTGGGGATGGGGTACGTAGTATAGAATAACAGTTTTCAGAGAATTTAAGGGAAATGTAAATGTCTTACTATATAATTAAGTATAAAATTATATATAATTGCACTGGATATGATTTTTGTAATGGAAAGTGTCAGTAATAGAGTAAAATATGAAATACTTTGTATCTGGGTAGAGCTTTAATATTTTTAGTGTCTTGTTATATATTGCATAATTTTATAGTAATGTATAATTGTGAACTTTTTGTTTTTAGAACATCATAGGATCAAGTCCTGTTGCAGATTTCTCTGCTATTAAGGAACTAGATACTCTTAACAATGAAATAGTTGACCTACAGAGGTATGTAAAGCAAAATTACAGCCTACTCATAAACACACACACACACACAGACACACACACATACACAAAGTACATACATGTATATATGTATACAACCTCCTCCCCACACACACCTTTCTGTTTCTAATGTATATTTTGATAAATGCTACCTTATTTGGTTAAGTACCACAGTTCTGTTTGAACGGAGTCAGGGTACTTCATCATATATGAGGCAGCCTTTAATTGCAGGATACACTATATACTTATGTACCACTGAAAAGTCACTGCCAAATAAACAGTGACATGCCATTAACTATAAGGTACTGTTTGATTTCATTTAGAGAAAAATACGAAAAAATGTATATCCTAGAATGACTGAAAAATAGTTTTTCTCCAACCTTAGATATTTGAATAACATATTAGAAAAATGTTATCATTTAATACATTTAATAGATGGAATGTTAAATTCAGACACCATGCCAAGAGCTTTCATAATTATTATTTGACCCTCACACAAACCTTGTAATTTGAGATAGGTGGTGGTGTTTCTATTTTATAGGGAAGAAACTTAAGATGCTTAGATTATTTTGCCCAAAATGATACAAGCTTGTCAGCTGTAGAGCTAATACCTGATCCCAGGACTACTTTATTCTAAGTTGAATCTTCTTTCTTATACATAGGTACTATGTAGGAAAGACTCAAATACAATTAGATTTGAATCTGAGTATAGCAGATAGTATTGGTACTTGCTTAATTTCCGTGTTCCCTGGAAACTTTGTAGTAATACTGATTGTAAAAATGACTATAAAATAACTTTTAAAATAAGACAGTTTTTCTGTCTACAGGGCACTGTATCTAAATATTCACACCAATCTTTTTCTTTTTTTGACCCTCACAACACTTTGAAGCAGATAATGGCTGATATACTTCATTTTACTGACAGTATTGAGACATAAGGAGATTAAATGAGTTAACTGCCTTATATGGCAAGAATTTGGCAATGATCTTAACCTTATCTGTGAGACTATATTGAGATTTCTGTAGAAAAACTGGTTGTTAGAATTTTTCAGTTGTAAGAAAGAACTAAACCCAAACTAACTTAAACAGTGAAATTTATTGACTTGTGAAACTGAAACCTTTCAAAGGTAGGGCTGGCTTAAAGCATTCCTTGATATTGAGGCTCAGATGATATAATCAGTTCTCTTGCTCTCCATTTCTTGTTTCCATTTCCACTGGGTTAATTCCATTCTCAGATAGACTTTCTCCTTATTTTGGCAAGAGGGCTATAGTACATCTAGCTACATGTACTTATAATTTCAAGTTTGGTGAAGAGCGCCTCTCTTCTGGCATTTCCTGGAAAAGACCTGAAATTCAGTCTAATTGGATTGGCTTATTGGCCTTTTCCTATGACATAAAACTTCTAATATGGAAATCCGACGAGGACAAAAAACCCTTCATGGTGATTGTATAGTTTAATTTTGTCCTTACTCATGGAAAAAAAAAATCAAATCCAGAGTCACACGTCACGTTAAGAGACAGTACTGTTATCAAAACCAGGTTGTATAAGTTCAGCATTCTTTCTGTTGTACAATTCTGCCACTCATTAGGATTTTTAAGTTTTTGACTTTGGTTCAAAATAGAAGTAGTAAACACTTAATTACTGAATCTATAATGGTGTTTAGGCTTTTCATTTTCATGTGGTCCATAAACATTTTTGCTTCCCTATATATATTATATACATGTTATAGTAGGTACATTTGAAAATACTTATCTTCTGGGCCTCTTAAGCCTATGAAAATGGATACATACACCAATGTTCTAGGACTTGCTTGATTTGACTTCAAGTGTACTTGTTTAATGTATAAAATATTTCTATAATGAATTTTAATGGGAATTAGAGCATCATAGATAAAATGCTCTTACTGTTGAAAACATTATTTGTTACACTTTGGTCAACTAATCTTTCAATAACTTTTAGTAACCATAATGTTAAGTTGTACCAGTGGCAGTCTTATATAGTAAATGACAGCTGGCAACATGAAAATAACGTACCTAATATTTTGTGACTGTCTTATTATGAAAATCAGAGAATTTCAAAACCTTGTTAGTTTTTAGGGTGTAGTCACATTTTATAAATGTGTGATGTATTTATACATGATTTGACATTTGTGAAAATATTTTTGCTAGACTTTTATTTTAGGTGAGATCTACAGTGTAGGCAACTTACATAATTTGTCAACTCCATTAGTGGCATAGTCAGACTCATCCCCATGCTAAAATTATAGTTGTTAAAATATGCTTTTGTAAATAGTTGTATTAGGTCATTATCACCAAATCTTCAAGGTATTACATTATAAAAACCTTGGTTTTTATTCTTGTGAATGACCGTTTTTTCCGTGCAAAGTTAAAATTCTTCAGCCTTTAATTTTTTTTTTTTTTGAAACAGAGTCTGGCTCTGTTGCCCAGGCTGGAGTGCAGTGGCCAGATCTCAGCTCACTGCAAGCTCCGCCTCCTGGGTTTACGCCATTCTCTCGCCTCGGCCTCCCGAGTAGCTGGGACTACAGGCGCCCGCCATGACACCCGGCTAGTTTTTTGTATTTTTTTAGTAGAGACGGGGTTTCACCGTGTTAGCCAGGATGGTCTCGATCTCCTGACCTCGTGATCCTCCCATCTCGGCCTCCCAAAGTGCTGGGATTATAGGCTTGAGCCACCGCGCCCGGCCTAATTTTTTTATTAATATATAATAAGGATGTGATGCCTGTGACTACAAAACAAGAAAAAATAATTTAAACAGATTTTGTGGCTTTTACTAAATTGTTACCTGATAAAATGTTAGCCAGTTCTTTGGTTTTGAGATGAAGATACTTAGTTTTAGTCCAGGGGCTGGGCGTGGTAGCTCATGTCTGTAATCCCAGCAGTTTGCGGGGCTGAAGCAGGTGTATCACTTGAGAGTTCGAGACCAGCCTGCCCAAGATGGTCGAAGCCCATTCTCTACTAAAAATACAAAAATTAGACAAGCGTGATGGCGCACATCTGTAATTCCAGCTACTCAGGAGGCTGAGACAGGAGAATCACTTGAGCCTGGGAGGCAGAGGTTGCAGTGAGCCGTTGCACTCCAGTCTGGGCAACAGAGTAAGACTCGTCTCAAAAAAAAAAAAAAAAAAAAATTTTTATTTTTTTTTAGTCCAGGGGTCAAACCTCTAAGTAAACAGCATGTATGATGTGAAATTGTAATTACTGTATAATGAATATAGTGCTTTACAATACTTTTGTCTTAATGATAGTTGTAATACATACATATGTCATTGTAAAATTTTGGAAATAGATAAATTTGCATAATGGAAAAAAGGAATATGATTTTTAGAATCATATTTTGTTTTAAGCATTGCAAACCAGGTGGAAATATTGAAAGCATTTAAACTTGAGTTAGTTGGTTAAAGAATGTTCCTTTGGTTATTGGGTCAGAAAATGAGTGTTCATGAGATTTCATTTGTCTTTGTTTTCATCTTTAGTCACCAAATTCTTTTTTTTTTTTTTTTTGAGATGGAGTCTCGCTCCTGTCGCCCGGGGCTGGCGAGGCAGTGGGCCGGATCTCAGCTCACTGCCAAGCTCCGCCTCCTGGTTTACGCCATTCTCTGCCTCAGCCTCCCGAGTAGCTGGGGACTACAGCGCCCACCCACCGTCGCCCGGCTAGTTTTTCTATTTTTAGTAGAGACGGGGTTTCACATGTTAGCCAGGATGGTCTCCCATCTCCTGACCTCGGTGATCCGCCCGTCTCGGCCTCCCAAAGTGCTGGGATTACAGGCTTGAGCCACCGCGCCTGTCCCAAATTGTTTCTAGTAGAAAATATAAGACATTGGGAGCTTGAAGCGAGATACCTTTTGGTATATTTTAAAAATTTTTCTGTGATTTCTTCAACATTTGCTATTAATTAAATGATTTAATTATGCCAATTAGATTAAATTAATATATTTTTAACTTAAGGAAAAGCAATACAGGTAGTTGTCATATAACATTCATCAAATACCCGAATCTCTTACTTGAGCTCAAGACCTGTATTTTTCATTACCTACTAGTGTTTTCATCTGAATATCTAGTAGGATATGACTTGCCTAATTGTCCCCTCACCTCTGTTTTCTATCTCCCTTGTCAGTGACATCACCATTCACCTAGTCACTCAAGCTAGAAACCTGAGATTTTTCTTCTTCTCATCTTTAGTCTTCTACCTTTGCAGTATCTCTTGAATTCGTTCCTATCTTCCCTTTTGTCTGATCAACTTCTAACTCTTCAAATCTCACCTTAGACATCATTTCCTCTGGGAGATGAAGCCTTCCTTGACTTTACCTCCCAACCTCTATTCTCTCTTCAAGTCTTATTTAAGAGCCTATTTTATGTAGTCTTTATATTTACAACTGTTATAACATTTATCATACTTCGTTATAATTCTGTGTTTTTTTAATCTCCAACTAGATTATGTGCTTCTTAAGCACAGGGGCTGCTTGTATCCCTAGTATTTAGCTTATAATAGATAAGAAAATAATCTTTTCAATATTGTTGAAATCTGTCTTCTCTGTTCTATGTTTCTTTCTTAGTTTTAGCCTTTATATTTTATCTGGATCATGGCTGTGACCTCCTCATTGGCTCCCTGCTTTGAGTCTTTTCCTCCTTTGGACCATCCTACTTCCAACTGATACATAAAATACAACTCAGATCCCTCAGTGACTTCCCATCTCCAGCTGAATCCAGTTCACTTCTTTGAACATGGCGTAAAGGCCCATCCTTCATGGTGTTCACTTGGCATCCTGACCATTCTTCTGTCTTAGCCACCTCTCACAGTATGCTCCCTTATGGTACTGTAAAGCTATTTGAGAACAGATACAGTGTGTTTGCTCTTTGTACTCTGAGTGCTCAGTACAGTACTCGAATCTACTATTTCAGCTTTACCCCCTTTCTCCAGTTGTATGATAGATGGGTTTATTACCTCTTACTTCAACATACCACCACTTTTATTCCTCTGTGTCTCTGATCCTACTGTTCCCCTTTGCCTGAAGCACACCTTTTACCTTATAAAGTTTTTTTCATGTTCAAGATGCATCTTAAATATTGTCTGTTCTGTCAAGCCTTCCATGAAATCTTCAGATTGCTACTTATTCTTTTCTCTTCTTCCAGAGGCTTTATTCCTTTATTGTAGTATTTCTACTGTTTATAGTAATTTATATCGCTTTTTTGGTAAATATTTAATTCCTAAGGGCAAGAGCTATGTCTTGTTCATTTTGGTAGGCCTGGAAATTAACACACACATTACTTGACCCCGTGGAATTAGTATAACCTAGGTGGTTGAATGAATGACTCAAAGTATATTATAAATATTGGAATATTTCCAAGACTTACTTTCTGCAAAATTTATGGCAGAATAAAAGCCATGTGTTAAATATTGAACTAAGGCAAAGACCTTCTGAATAATTGCTTATTTTGAAGACTATAGGAAAGGATTTTAGGCCGGACACAGTGGCTCACACCTGTAATCCCAGCACTTTGGGAGGCTGCGGCGTGTGGATCACCTGAGGTCAGGAGTTTGAGACCAGCTTGGCCAACATGGCGAAACCCCATCTGTACTAAAAATACAAAAATTAGCCGGGCATGGTGGCGCATGCCTATAATCCCAGCTACTCAGGAGGCTTGAGACATGAGAATCGCTTGAACCTGGGAGGCAGAGGTTGCAGTGAGCCGAGGTCATGCCACTGTGCTCCAGCTTAGGCAACAGAGTGAGACTCAGTCTCAAAAAAAAAAAAAGAGAAAGAAAAGGATTTTATATATAAAAGGTTTTTAAATCCTCACAGGAGCATTAAGGGCTGATTTTTTTTTTTAAATATTCTGCAGACTTAGTGTTTTTTTTCCCCACTTTAAAAAATTTTGGTAAAATACACACAACATAGTAATTTATCATCTTAATCATTTTTAGATAAACAATTCAGTGGTATGAAATATATTCACATGGCCAGTTCAAGACCAGCCTGGCCAACATGACGAAACCCTGTCTCTACTAAAAATACAAAAACTAGCTGGGCATGGTGGCAGGTGCCTGGAATCCCAGTTACTCATGAGGCTGAGGCAGGAGAGTCGCTTGAACCCTGGAGGTGGAGGTTATGGTGAGCCGAGATTACACCACTGCACTCCAGCCTGGATGACAAGAGCAAGACTCCGTTTCAAAAAAAGAAAAAGAAATATATTCACAGTGTTGTGCAACCATCATCACCATTCATTTCCAAGACTCTTTTCATCTTATAAAACTGAAACCCCATACCCATTAAACAATAACTCCCCATACTCTACTCCCTCCCATTTTCCTTGCCCTTCCCTAGAGCAGCCACCATTCTATTTTCTGTCTCTCTGATTTTGAATACTGTAACTATCTCATATAAGCAGAATGACGAGATATTTGTCTTTTTATGACTATCTTATTTCACATAACATCCTCAGGGTTCATCTGTGTTGTGGCATATGTCAGAATTTCCTTCCTTTTTCAGGCTGAATAATAATTCCATTGTACTTACATACCACATTTTGTTTACCTGTTCATCTATTGATGGACATTTGGGTTGCTTCCACATTTTAGCTATTACGAATAATGCTGCTATGAACATGAATGTACAAATACCTTTTCAAGACCCTGCTGTCAGTTTTTTGTAGTATATTTGCAAAAGTGGAATTGCTTAATCATATGGTAATTGCAGACCTGTTTTTGTGTCAAGGATTTCCTTTGAAAATCTGATGAAGACTGTTATACCCTGCCCACAGAAAAAAATAACATGTATATCTGTGATACTATTTTGTATTTATTTCAGGAGTTCCCAGACACTTAAAAACTGTCTGTGGACCCATTCTTGAGAGCTGTTGCTATGAAAGTAAAATGCCTCAGTTAGAGAAGTTCTTGGCAGTGGAAAAGATGAAACATACTAAGAGATTGCTTCAGTCACTTGGATAATGTGGTGGTAAATTATGCTGAGGCAGGAGTTAATATTTTGTCATCTACTAGCTTCCATTTCCTTCCTGTCTCTGTCCTTTTAGCAAGAACATCAGGAAGTTAAAGCCACATCCTGTCAGGCCTGTTGGTTATCCTGGTCTTGGGCCAGTAAACAGGATAGATAATTAGAATAATAGTTATCAGGCATTGTACTATGCCTTCTTTATATAAGTTCACTTGTTGAGCTCTTGTAACATCCCTGAAGGGTAAATAACTTTATTTCAGTTTTTCAGATGAAGAAATGAACAAGTCTTCATTTCCAAGAAGCTTTCTCTGATTATCTGCCTCAGCTCAGAGAGCACAGTTTCCTTCTCTCCCAGTAGACTCTCGACTGTGTGATGACACAGGCCAACTCTTACTTCTATTGAGGCAATATAGTATAGTATTTCAGAGCATGGGCTTTTTAACCAGGTTTCCAGATTGCCTGACATGACCTGGATATACTTAACTATCTGTACCTCAGTTTTTTAATCTATAAAATGGAAATATGAATAACCATGTACAATGCTTAACGCAATGCTTGGAACATAATAAGTTCTCAATACATGTTAGTATCTATCATCATCATCCCAACACCGAGTTCAGCACTTAGAGTACAGGATTTACTCAATAGCTGTTCACTAAATATTGGTTGGAGTAGCTGAATGAACTTTCTTTCTCTAGTTGAGGAGTGAATGGAACTATGTAGCCAGGTAGCCAGGTTCTGTGTTCCTAAATATATAGACCTCTACTTCCATCATATTCAAGAACTGATTTTTTAAAATTTCTAAATCCTAGCATATGGTTTGAATTTTTAAAAATTCTACGTTTTTGTTTTAGTTCGGTTCAAATATCATTAGAAACCATTATGTCTGGAACATTCATTGCTTATATTATCAAATCTGAAGCTCTTTTACTTATATGGTCCAACTTGATGTGTTTTTGACCCTCTAAAGATCTGTGATACTGATGCTAAAAGGTCTCTTTTGTGACTCTGCCTTAAGAGTGGTATTACTGGTTAAATAACTGAAGCTCTAGGTTGTGGTGTGCATTTCTTTGATAGTAAGGAGGCAGCCTAATTCATTTTCACATAAAGTGTATAGATCATCATTAAAACCTCGGTTTTGGGAGACTCTCCTTATTTGAAAACCTCCTTGCTGAAGTCTGAACCTGTGCTGTCCAGTATAGTAGCCACTACCTGTGTGGTGACTGAGCACTTGAAATATGGCTAGTCCAATTTAAGATGTGTTGTTAGTATAAAATATACTGGATTTCAAAGATTTAGAATGAAAAAGAAGAATGTAAAATATCTTAATGTT
Source organism: Rhinopithecus bieti (assembly GCF_001698545.2). Taxonomy (NCBI): domain Eukaryota; kingdom Metazoa; phylum Chordata; class Mammalia; order Primates; family Cercopithecidae; genus Rhinopithecus; species Rhinopithecus bieti. The sequence goes on from NW_016806314.1 coordinate 726,511, forward strand.
TTTCACCTTTATTACATTTTGAAATACTACATTAAAATAAATTTCACTCATTTCTTTTACTTTTTAATGTGTGCCTGTTAGATCATTTAAAAATTACATAGGCCAGGCATAGTGGCTCACGCCTGTAATCCCAGCACTTTGGGAGGCCAAGGCAAGAGAATTGCTGAGGCCAGGAGTTGAGATCACCCTGGGCAACAAAGCAAGACCCAGTCTCTATTAAATAAATAAATACATATATACATATATACATAATCTATGTGTCTTCTGTTGGACCTGTTCTGTTCTGAGTTAGAATTATTATACATTTCATTTGCTTGTACTGTTTTGTGGCTCTGGTAGCTTACTAAGGGGCATTTACCTCTTTTAATACAGCAATAATTATTGAGATGTATTATAGTCTGTCTTTGGAAAGCAAAAACATCTACCAAGAAATTTCAGCTCCTGGAGGATTTAAGAGTCACAGTCTCGGCCGGGCACGGTGGCTCAAGCCTGTAATCCCAGCATTTTGGAGGCCGAGACAGGCGGATCACGAGGTCAGGAGATCGAGACCATCCTGGCTAACCCGGTGAAACCCCGTCTCTACTTAAAAAAAAAAAAATACAAAAAATTAGCCGGGCGTGGTGGCGGGCGCCTGTGGTCCCAGCTACTTGGGAGGCTGAGGCAGGAGAATGGCGTGAACCCGGGAGGCGGAGCTTGCAGTGAGCTGAGATCCGGCCACTGCACTCCAACCTGGGCGACAGAGCGAGACTCTGTCTCAAAAAAAAAAAAAAAAAAAAGAGTCACAGTCTCCGCCAACATACTGGAGGCCTGATTGCCATCACTCCAGGTGCTTTAGTACAGCTTTCGAAAAGCCAGTAAATGTATTTTTATACTAGTAAACAATGTAATGGTAATAATAATATTAGCTGAAATTTATTTAGCACTTACTACATGCCAGGCATTGCCCTGGAGTGTTTCTAGATGTAACATAAATTAATCCTGCCCATTAACTTTATTATCCCTATTTTGTAATTCAGAAAATTAAGGTTTTGTTTTATATATCTTTTCTGTTGGTTTCTTTTAATCTCATTTTGTCCTGCTAGATAAGTAGAATAAATTATTATGGATTTGCAAAATAAATTTGTATTTCTGGCCAGGCGCAGTAGCTCATGCCTGTAATCCCAGCACTTTGGGAGGCCGAGGCGGGAGGATCACCTGAGGGTCAGGAGTTTTGAGAACAGCCTGGCCAATAAGGTGAAACCCTGTCTCTACTAAAAATACAAAAATTAGCTGGGCGTGCTGGTGCACACCTGTAATCCCAGCTTCTCCGGAGGCTGAGACAGGAGAATTACTTGAACCCAGGAGGTAGAGGTTATAGTGCGTCGAGACTGCCCCACTGCATTCTCACCTGTGGGACAGAGCGAGACTCTGTCTCCAGAGATATGTATATATATTATTTCTCCTTTGAAAAATGAACCATCTGGCCAGGCGCGGTGGCTCAAGCCTGTAATCCCAGCACTTTGGGAGGCCGAGACGGGTGGATCACGAGGTCAGGCGATCGAGACCATCCTGGCTAACACGGTGAAACCCCGTCTCTACTAAAAAAATACAAAAAACTAGTCGGGCGAGGTGGCGGGCGCCTGTAGTCCCAGCTACTCAGGAGGCTGAGGCAGGAGAATGGCGTAAACTGGGAGGCGGAGCTTGCAGTGAGCTGAGATCCGGTCACTGCACTCCAGCCCGGGCGACAAAGCGAGACTCTGTCTTGGTGGAGGGGGGGGGGGG
>NW_016806314.1:730899-738531 GCF_001698545.2 Rhinopithecus bieti
TCTGGGAAGCCGAGGTGGGTGAATCACCTGAGTTCAGGAGTTCGAGACCAGCCTGGTCAACAAGGTGAAACCCCACCTCTACTAAAATACAAACAAAGCCAGGCGCGGTGGCTCAAGCCTGTAATCCCAGCACTTTGGGAGGCCGAGACGGGCGGATCACGAGGTCAGGAGATCGAGACCATCCTGGCTAACACGGTGAAACCCCGTCTCTACTAAAATACAAAAAAACTAGCCGGGCGAGGTAGCGGCCGCCTGTAGTCCCAGCTACTCGGGAGGCTGAGGCAGGAGAATGGTGTAAACCCGGGAGGCGGAGCTTGCAGTGAGCTGAGATCCAGCCACTGCGCTCCAATCCGGGCGACAGAGCGAGACTCCGCCTCAAAAAAAAAAATACAAACAAAAAATTAGCCAGGCGTGGTGGCGGACGCCTGTAGTCCCAGTTACTTGGGAGGCTGAGGCGGGAGAATGGTGTGAACCCGGGAGGTGGAACTTGCAGTGAGCCGAGATTGCGCTACTACACTCCAGCCTGGGCGACAGAGCGAGACTCCATCTCAAAAAAAAAAAAAAAAAAAAACTCTCCCGTTACGTTATTGATGTCACAAACTGTATCTTTATACATTGTGTATCTACATACATTGTGTATCTACTAACAAATTCATAAGTTCTTTTTTATGCATTTGTCTCTTAAATTCTATAGAAAGTATAAAGCGGAGTTGTAAACAAAATTAGTTATACTGGTTTTTATATTTACCTATGTATTTACCTTTACTGGAGATCTTTTTATCTTCTTATGACTTTCAATTACTATCTAGCATCCTTTCATTTTAACTTCAAGGACTCCCTTTAGCATTTCTTGTAGGGCAGATCTAGAAGTAATGAACTCCCTCAGCCTTTGTCTGTCTAGGAGTATTTTGATTTCTCCCTCATTCTTTTGAAGTACTGTTTTGTCAGGTATAGAATTCTCAGTTGACAGGTTTTTTTCTTCCAGCACTTTAAATATATCATTTCTTTGCCTTCTGACCTTCAAGTTTCTGCTGAGAAATCCATTGATAATCTTATTAAGGATTGATTATATGTCACAAATTGACAAGTTGCTTTTCTTCTTGCTTGCTATTTTCAAGATTCTTTCAACAGTTTGATTATAATGTGTCTCAGTGTGAGTCTCTTTGTGTTTATGCTACTTGGAGTTCATTGAGGTTTTTAGATTTGTAGATGCAGATCTTTTATCAAATTTGAGGAGTTTTCTTCTCAGTCTGCTTCTTACTGCTGTTTTGCCAACATCGTCTGTGCTTTCTTGTATAAGCTTTATCTCTGGCTGAAATACCATTTTCTTACCTGACATTTACTCTTTCCTTCAAGGCTTAGCTGAAGTCTCTCACCTCCTTCACGCAGTATTCTCAGACCAGAGTAATTTATATTGATAAACATGACATTATTGTCTGCACAGCTCACTTAGGAATTAATCATCCTACCTTCAGTGATACCAAGGAGACCTTTTCTGACCTTCTTCAGGGAGAGTCAAGTTCCCATTCTTTGTGTTCTCATAGAACCTTTCCTATCCCACAATGCTTACCTGTTGTAGCACCTAGTACAGTGCGTTGTAATTATCTCTTTATATTCTTATCCCCAACCCCTCACACCAGGTGTGTGTTCACATACTCTGAATTAAGGGCTTCTTAATGGCAGGTGCCTACTGGTTTTATGTATCCCTTAAGTATAGCATAGTGACAAGTATGTAATAGGATTCAATATGTGTTACTGAGTCAGTAGATAAGTTGCATAGTGGTATATTAGGTTTTATTGTGTATTTTCTCTATCGCTCTTCATAGCAATCCCATATATGGTTTGTAAAGTAGATACTCATTTTATAGCTGCAGAAACTAGAGCTTATAAAGAGTTTGTTGGTGTTTAACTTTTTATTTAGCATCTGCTATGTAAACCGGGTATGCTGGCATAAATTTTGTAATCCTATATGCAATTGTGAGATAAAGGTTTTATTATCCCTCTTTGAAGAGAAGAAAACGGAGGCTTAAAAAAGATGAAATGACCTACCTAACTGGAGCTGGTTTAGGCAAAAAGAAGAATTTGATGACCCCATATAATTGGAAGAGTAAAGGTATAGGTGGGCAGGAAGGAGGGTTAGAAAGAGAACAAATAGGATGTGTGCATATATGTATATGTGTGTGTATATATATATGTGTATATATGTGTGTGTGTATATATATGTAGAGAGAGCGGGAGACAGAGATTTTAAGAAATTTTTAAGGTTGTGGGAGCTGGCAAGTCTGACATCTGTAGGACAGGCGGGCAGGCTGGAGACCCAGTAAAGAGTTGATGTTGCATCTCAAGTTTAAAGGTAATCTGAGATAGAATTCCTTCTTCTTGGGGGACCTCATCTTTCTCTTATAATGCCTTCAAGTGATTGGATGTGGTCTACTTACATTATTAAGGGTAATCTGCTTTACTCAAGTCTACTGATTTAAATGTTCATCACACCTAAAAAATACCTTCACAGTAACATCTAGGGTCGTGTTTGTCCAAATATCTGGGCACTGTGGCCTAGCCAAATTAGCCCATAAAATTAAGTATGACAGGAGGTGACAGGAGCCAGGGCTTGCTACCTAGAATGCTAGCTTTTTATCAGTTCCAAATAAAAGTATCCTAGATAAAGATTCTGACTGCTTTGGCATCGGTTACAGGCTCATTCTTGAATTAATCTCTGTGATTGTGTGGTGGGATACTTTGACTGGCTAAGCTTCGACCAGGAGCCAATTTCTGGCCAGTCATTGCCCAGAGAGATGGCATCTTCTGTTTCAACTATATGAGTAGAAAGACATTAGAAGAGGCAGAAAGAGGAACAATCTCCTAAAAGGATTGCTGAACCCTAGAAGGAGAGAGGGTCAGCCAGGACAAATAGCTGTTACTACAGTGATGTAAGGTGACTTGTGATAGAGCTTGTATTTTAGTATTTTGGAGCCTGTTTTTCTCCAAATCTTATGGTTTCAAAACCATATAATGAGTTTCTAAAAGTAGAGAGCAGATAGGTTATTTTGAATGATATTCAGATAAGATTTTGGGGTAGAAATTTTAGTGTTTACATTATTTATTCTATAACTATGTTAGATCAATGTTTTCTAACCTTTTTTATAACTCATAATTCCTTTTGACAAATTAAAAAACTACTTCATTATTGTTTAAAATTCTAAGTAATGTTAATATTTGGGCTCAATATTAATTACTTGACATCTTACATATTTTGCCTTGCAAATCCTAAGATGATAGAGATATTAGCATCCACATATGAAAAATGAGACTAGGGCTCTGAAAGGTTAAGTGACCTGATCAGAGTGAGAAAAACAATTTCTCAGAAGAGCTAGCTTTTCTCTGTTTGCTTGTGAGAGAGATTGGCAGTTAAGCTACTTAGTGATACCATTTTATGGCTAAATGTACTCCAAGAGAATTTTATAATTAAGTTTCAGGATTGAAAATATAGCTTTGTGAGTTTTACAACTTTCTAGTTTCGAATAGTTTCTAGTTTTTAATGTTTTCTGGTTACAAAACAGTGGACACTGATGTTTAGAAGAAAAGACATAAAACTGTGTATCTGGGAAGGACTTTGAAGATGATTTTATCTTGTCTTTGATAATATTGGAATTGCATCAAAAACTAAGGCAGATGGCTCACGCTCTACTCCTTGCACATAGAGTCTAGGAAAATGGAAGTGGATTGCATAGACTCAAGGTCCCTCAGCCTAACTGTCCTTGTGAATAACTGGACCATTTCTTATTAGATTTATGTGTTTATCAACCTTAGGCTTCTGAAAGCCTAGCTTGAGATTTGCTTTCCTTAATGGTTCAAATTCACCGCTCCATGGAATCAGAACTGTGAGCCTTTGGAATACCAGGGAGCTTTATTCCTGGCTTGTTCTTTATAGCTTTGGTACTTGTGGATTCCTCAGGATGTGCAAGCATCTTCAGAATGAAAAGAACCAGAAAGATAGTCTAAAATAGAGGATGAGTAGGATCATTTCATTTCCCTTTTCTGGAAATTACTAAGGTGAAGGTAATAGCTTTTCCTGTCATGACATCCAAGATGAGTGGTGGTTCGGGCAAAATGCTCACACACTGGTTTTTTTTTTTTTTTTTTTTTTTTGGCGACAGAGTCTAACTCTGTTGCCCAGGCTGGAATGCAGTGGCCCGATATCTGCTCACTGCAGCCTCTGCCTTCTGAGTTCAAGTGATCCTCCTGCCTCAGCCTCCTCAGTAGCAGGGACTGCAGGTGTGCGAGACCACACCCAGCTAATTATTGTATTTTTAGTAGAGACAGGGTTTTACCACATTGGCCAGGCTGGTCTCAATCTCCTGACCTCAAGTGATCCACCCACCTCGGCCTCCCAAACTGCTGGAATTATAGGTGTGAGCCACCACACCCAGCCTCACACACTTCTTTTTGAAATAATGTCTTATATCTGCCTTATCTACCTATATTGGTGGCCTCCTTGAGAAGTTGCATGTTAATACTACTTTTTACTGTGGCACAGATCCTTAAAGAGAATTGTTTTTAAATTACTAGTGTTAAAAATAATGCTTGTATTGATTATGTGTCCATCAACTGTAGAAAAATATACATGTTGTTCAAAGTAGGGAGAAGGTAAGAAATATGGTCAAGTATCCTAAGTGCACCTAAATATTTGTTTAGATATTTTTATTTGCCTGAAATGAGAAGAATAGTTACAAAGGTTAAGAGTCTTTGCAAGACAACAGAATAACATTTGAGCATCTCTGAAACTGTAAACTAGGTTGAGAAAATTACTTGATTTTCAGTCTGATTTACAGGACAGGTTTTCAGTTATAATTTTTAAAATAGAAAGTGATATAATGGAACATTTAATTCTTTTTAAGTTTTCTATTTAGCAATATATGTTATACTACTTGGTTGTGCTAATAAAAGGAGTATTATAAGACCAGAATTTTATTAGATAAACATGAATCAAAAGTTAAATTTACTTGATCTTCGTACTAAGAGGAATTAATGCCTAAAGATCTCCATATTTTTTTTATTGTTGGGAATGGTCTTCAGAATATGTTTAGAAATAACACCATCCTTTCCTCCCCTTCCCCTTCCTCCCCAATAGACCCCAAATTACGAAGTTTGTACTCCTCAAGTTTCCTCCATCTTACCTGCACATACCTGTGTTTGCTTTTCAGAGCTGAGTCCTTTGTAATCTGTTTTGGATTTTCACCAAGTGAGCTTCCTTCCTTTGCTCTCCCATCCTTCTGCCTTGGCTACTTTGAGTCAGCTCACTGCCTTCTTGTAGCCCTGTTTTCCTCCATGCACACTTGATCTGAGCAGACACTGTCAGTGACAGCAGTTAGCAGCAGAGCAGAAAGAATTCAGTACAAGCGTGTGCACTGCTGATCTCTGACACTGTAATGTTTTCTATTTTTGTTATTACCTACTTTCAGAAACCGGGAGCTGAGTTGATACTGACCTTTTGTGGAATGCCTCTGAGGATTTGGGATGGGGGGAGGGTGCTAGGTTTTCATATGACTTACCTCTAACATGCTGCAGCAAGACTGAAAACATTCATCTGCTCACATAAGGAGGAAAGAAAATTTCCAAGATTGAGCTTGCAGAATTTGTTGGGTATTTTCAGAAAATTTTCCCTCTTTGTTTTTCTATTTCTTGAATTTGCCTTATTTATATAAGGGTTGGAGGTGGGGGATGGCCTTTGCATAATAAATAGGTTGAGGTATGGAAGGATCGGACTGCAACAATGATTCGCATGGTAAGGGACTGTTTAAAATCTCCACGACATCACGACCCACATGGCGACCCATCTGACAAACGGTTACTGAGCTCCTTGGCCATCTCAAACGTTTAAAAGTACAATGTACAAATAGCTTTATTTGTATAGTTTCTTCCATACACATCTTAAGAACATTGTGCCTACATGTCCAAAACAGTTTATTTTTGTCTACATTTAAAATCTCACCTCAAGAAGGTGAGAAATATAAATGAAGGATGCAGTTGTCCCTTAAGTATCTGCTTTGGTATAATTTTCTCACTTTCCTTTATGCTGGAACTGAATGGAGCCTGAGCTTACATTTTGGGTTATGTCTGAGATGGAAACTGAAATGTAGTCTTGAAGCTCGAAGGAGAAACTTGGCTATACTAACCTGAAGGACTTATTAAATGCTGTCTTCCCTTCTCCATGTTGCCACCTTTTACCTTTCCCCACAACCCCAGAAATGTACTGCTGCAGAATTCTTTGGGCTTTTTCTCTCATTTTGCAGAAAAGAAAGTGAAGGAAGGTGCGTGTGTTTGTGTGTGCGTGTGCACGCATGATTTCAGTACAACTGCAAATGGGCAGTTAAATTGTTAAATCAAAAGAAGCAGCTTTATTTTGCAGTTCTGAATCTAAGGTTGCTTGGGATTCATTCATAGCAACCCAGGCCTGATTAAAGCATGTAAGAATTTAGGTAACCGTGTTTCGAAGTAAAAGTGGAGCCCAGCATGTTTGATTTGAAGAGTAGAAGAGATAAACGCTGCTGTGGTTATTTTTTTACTTTATATATACTGTGTGTATATTTGATCAATTTGATTTGATATATGGTCCTAAAATAGCTTTTTTTGAGATGTAATTTTTGATAGAGCAAATTGCCTGTGTATTAACAATCTTTCCCATTTTCTCTGTTGTTTCATTCTAAAATTGATGCACACCAGTGATTTAAGGGGAAATTAACACTTCAGTAAATGTCTTTTTCCTTAATATTGTTGACTGTTTCTATTAGCCATTTTCATTTAATTTGACAGTGGTACCTAAGGGTTAACCTTACAGAGCTGATGCAACCCCTCCTTTTCTTTACCAGCAATTTTCATTGGACACTATTTCCATAGCAACAGTGACATCAGTGAAACCTGAGTGTTTCATTGATTATTTTTCTCCTCTTCTTTTTTTAATCTATCCTCTTTTCACCACATTTTAGTGAGAAAGCAATTTTTTTTTACAAATGGAGCTTATATTGATTTTTATTCCATGAATAATTAAAAGAGGGTAGAAAAATCTGCCCTTCATTTAAAAATTGAATGTTTCACTATGTATTTAAAAAACGATTCAGGATTAGGAGGATGGATAACCATACCAGCTGTAGCTGATGTTCTAAAATATTCTTGCATTGTTTGCTGGTCTTCTAGGGAAAAGAATAATGTGGAACAGGACCTTAAGGAGAAAGAAGATACTATTAAACAAAGGACAAGCGAGGTTCAAGTAAGTGACCATAAAATTTAGTGTTCCACTTCTGATTTAGGACTATTCATTTTAAATGTATATGGTTATTTACTATTTGCTGGATGTAGTATTAGGTCAAAGGAATGCTTAACGTGTTTATATTATATAAATGTTTATCTTTTCCAAGATGATTGTTCTGGCTTGGAATTCTGGCCTGCAAAGATTATACTGCAATGAGAAAGCAGTATTTTTCAGCATAGATTTCTGGTTTTGAAAGTATTTTTTAAATGGTACTTACCTGCATATTATATCATTAAAGGTGTAAATTTGCATGACTTACAATGTTAATATTTTTGCACCAGTAAAATTAGAGTGAGACCATCATCTCCTCCTCCTCCTCCTCC
>NW_016806314.1:739000-752899 GCF_001698545.2 Rhinopithecus bieti
TCATCATCATCAAAACCAAAATGCTTTTCATGCATGTGAAATTTTTGTTAGCTAGGAGACCTAGTATGTTAAAGAATTGTTTCTCATAATACTGGTAGGGTGGGAGATGATATAGAACAATTTAAAGTAGTGTTTTATGAGTAGCTTAGTAACCAGCATATCTTAAACTTTGGCATAAAGAGCTTTAATTCATTTTCATTAGGTGTTGTGTTAAATAGTTTCATTTTACAAAGAGAAAGGATGATAAAACCTCCATTTTTGTTTGGGAAATGATAAAAATAAGGAGGTAGCAGTGTTTCTAACCTTAGAAATAGAGAAAACTGGGCAGTGCCTCACTTAGAGCAGTAAGCAATGCATGTGGCCATGTTATTGGGGTACTGTTTCCTGAATGCTGCACTGGCACACATAGAGGAGATTGGATATAGAAGCACTGGTAGCAGTTGCTAGTAAGAACTCTTGGGTGAGCATTTCTTAATGTGTTGCTTGTATATTGGATTTTCCTGCTTTTCCTAATAGTTTTAAGTAGGGAAAAGCTCTAAATTGTTAGGTCCATTGTTTTGTTTTGATGCAGGACATTCATTAGAGATTGTCTGTCTGGTGGATTGTGCTAGGGCGGGGAGAATGATTTACTGAAGAGTTGAGGAAGAAACCAGAGGGACTTGTTGTCGGAAGTTGATTCTCTGATTAGGTGACTACATTTATTATATTTACTTGAATTTTCCTAAAGGCAGTGCAAGTTAAGACTTCATCTTCAATATAATTGTCTTTCTGGTAGTGAGGTTAGGTGGGCATAAGAGGGTAAGTTATCTGAATTACATTACTTTGTGCAGTTTTTGAGCTTCTTAGGAAATGCAAAAGAGCCACACATTTTAAGCAGTTATTACTAAAAATAGTTTAAAATGGAAGATAAAATAATCTATGCAAGTTTTCATAATTCAAAGAAATAGATCTAGCTACTGATACAATCTTGGACAGCTTCTAAATTTAGCCAGTTACTGCTGTAAAGTACACAGGTTCTTGTGATAGACAGCATTTTGTTGAGTATGTCTACCTGTTGGTTTTTCCCTACTGTGTTTTTTGAGGATGTGAATTTAAATATCCAGTTTAGAAGACTGCTGAAATTTACATTGTTTCCTTCAGTTTAAATAGGCTATCCTTGAATATTTGGTTTCTTGTAATTATAGAAGTTTTGTTGTCCATCAGAATTTCTCCGTGATTTGCTTGCCCTTCTTACTTAGTGGCAGTGGTAAGGTGTATGTCTAACCTTAAGCTTTGCAAAATCCAGAATGTGTGATTGGCACAAGAAGATGAAATGGTTGAATTTTTCCACATAGAGTGCTCTAAGTATAAGTAAGACATCTTGGGCCATGGGAAGTAAAGACCAACTAGTAATCATTGAAAACAAATTCACTGAAAAATATAGTGGATTAATTAAAGATTGGGGTTAGTAGATTCATTGTTTATTCCATCCCACTACAGGTATCTATGTTATGCATGGTAATGAGGCACTAGACTAAGAATGATGTGGATAATTGACATCTACAAGTAATTAGAACTCTTCATAGTAGTGATCATTTTCAATTTTCTGAAGCAAAACTTATCGTAGGTGGTAACAAGTAGATTCATTACCTTTTTTGAGGTAACTGATTTACCCATTGGTACTGAGGTGCAGACTGGAAACAATATGGATAATTAAAGTCTGTAAATAACTCCAGCTCTCAAAACTTACTTTCTAATTTCCCTGGCAAAAGGCAACTCACTGGAGCTATTAATAAATGGCAGAATCAAAGAGAGTGTATTTCACTGCTTCTTTCTGACCCTGCTTTCTAATGGCGGTGCTAATGAGAAATGTCAAAATGAAGATATCAGGAAGGAGAAGTAAGGGAATTTTGACTTATCAGTACCTGCCACACTTGGGTTTTTGAGTGTTCTTGCTTTTCTCCATATTAATAAAGTCACAGTGATAATATGAGCTCATATCTCAAACACAGAAATCAAACTTTTGAAGCCAAAAGCTTTAATTTTGTTTTGTTTTGTGTTTATGTAGTCTCTCTAATTCAGTTAGAGTAGAAAGTCTGCTGTGTAATTAATTTCTGAATTTTTGTTTCCTGTCTGTATTTCTGTTAATTACTGCCTTGAAAACTTTCAGTTCAGGATTTTTTTTCTTGAAGATGACTTCACATTTTATTTCATGAGATGATCACTGTTAGCTTTTATGAGATATACTACCAGTTTACCAAGTTCTGTGGACAAATTAGGCCCAAAGTGATCCAATTCCAAGGGGAAACATTGTGAAAAGCCATTTTATCCCAAATGTCTAAGGTTTGGGTGTGTATTTTTTGTTTTGTTTTCATAAGGGGAGAAGGTAGACTCACATTCTTCCTACCTTAAAGAATTGCCTACATATGATCTTATTAAAATTTTTTTCTTCTGGCTAGTCAACAAATATTTTAGAGATTCACTCTCATATACCTGGTTTCTTCAATTTTGAATAGAACTTTATAGCAACAATTTGATGTCAAACAAACTTGAATTCAGTTCCTAGCTCTGCCAGTTCCTAGGTTTGTGATCTTAAGTAATTAAACCATTCTACACTTTGGTTTCCTCATCTGTAACATGGGATAATAAAATAACAAACACTTAAGAGCTGATGTAAGAATAAAATGAGATAGTGCAGTAAAGTGCCTCACAGAGTGATAGGCACCTGGTAAGTGTTCAGTAAATGTTCTTACTAGCTGTATTATTCCACACCCTACAATCATCTCTTCATTACCTTCTCTTCATCTTTAAGCTCTTTCTTCTCTGATATCCATCTTCACATAGGCCTCTTGGACATAGGATTCTTCAATTTGAAAATACCCCTTTCATGGCTGTTGCTGCCACCTTAACTACCAATTTATTTTCTCTACTTTTTTCGCTTTGTGTGGCCATTTTCCCCACCTTCCTGTCTTTGTAGCGACCCTGTACAGTCTGCTGCTTGCCCATACCACACTGCATTTTCTCCCCAGGGCTAAGAATAATGTTAAGGCCAAATCTGTTGGTCCTTGTATTAGTTACTGCTTTCTTGGGTTGTATTCTTCTAGATATCCTCCTACCTCTCTGAACCTTTGCTTCCATTGACTTTGCCAGGGACAGATGGACAGACAGACTGTGTATGTGTTTATGTGTGTCCTTGCTTTCCTTCTCCATAACCCCTGTCATCTGTATACTGATAACACCCAAATGTTTATCAAGCTCTCAGCTCTCCTGAGTGCCAGTCCCACATCTCCAGTTAACCATTTTGATATTTATCATTTGAAAATTAGTATGTCTAAAATGAATCTTATTGAAGAAACTTGGCTTCTGGTTTGAACTTACTGATTTTCTTTCTCACTACTGCCACCTGTATCACCTAATATATAAAATCTTAAAGTCATATCAGAAGTGCTCAGTCCATTCGCTCTTGCTTTTCCTCCTAAACCAATTTAGTATGATGACTCTCAGATGTGGGAATCTTTACTGTTGCCCACTGCCACTGTTAATGATGGGAGGATGTCATATCTCAGGGGTTATTGGAGACAGAGGGAAAAAATGAAATACAAACCCTCCTCTTTTTTTGACTGTCTGACTCTGTACTCTGTGCCTTATATATTCTCCTTCTTATTCCCACTTTTATACCTTTTGTTGTTATAGTCCGGAATGTTCTCTACTTCCCTGCTTATATGAATTCCACCCATGCCTTAAAGCCTAGCTCATATCCCGCCACTTGTTTTAAACTTTCCCTTCTCTGTCTCTTGGTCCACACCAGTCTTTCCTGTGTTGGAACTCCCAGAGGAATATGTATCCACTTATATATGGCATGAACCATATGTTACCTGGTAGTGTTAGCTTGGTGTGATGTGTATAGATTCCAATATCTTCCTTCCTATATATTGTGAGCTCCTTGAGCTTAGAAATTGTGCCTTGGATCATATTTTCATTATATTTGGCAATATATTGTTAGATGGAGGTAAATTTGAGGAAGCTCTGTTCATGATAGAAGTGAATAAACTTTGATTTTATGCATACAATTTAAAACAAGACAATACAACTAGAACCCATAGGTAGAAAAGATTGAGAGCACAGTAGTTATCATGAAAAGTCAGACTTCTTCATATTGTTCATACTACCCTCATGTAAAAGAAGCTCCCTATTATTTATATTTCATCATAAAGATTCAGTAAGTCAGAGTACTTGTCCATGTTTTTTTATTTTAATTCACTTAGTTTTTTTCTTAGATGAAGAGGGATAACTTATCTTAGATAGAAATAAAATTAGATACATGATCTCAGCATTCTTTTCTGGCCATAATGCTCTTTAGAACATACTGGGAAGCATACGATTGAGAAATAAAGGTGTCTGTTAATGGGGTTTTCTAACACCCACCCTACTTTATTAGGCTTCCTTTCTGTTCGTTGACTTAAACATCTTGTTCTACAGTTGATACATTTTAATATTAAGAATAGTCCTAAAACTTCCATCAGATAAAATAGTATGTCTGATTATTTCTAGTTGCAGGTTGGTTTATAGAAGTTTTCTTTTAAAAAAATAAATAATTATATAATTTTGTATAATATATAAAATATATTACTGATATTGATATGAACCATTAATATATGTTTGTGTCTGTTTCATATAAAATAGTTAAAAGGTTTAACTTTTCAAATAACTTTTAAAGTAACTTCATCAGTTGTACATCTGACTTGAGTTGCTAAAATGAAAGTTTTATTTTTTCATATGTCTAAAATTCTTAGGTACTTGCTTAAATTTTATTTCCACTACCCCGTAGCACTTCATGGGAGATAGAGGGATAGCAGATAATTTGCCATTTTCAGTAACTTCAGTGATTTCTAGAAAACAGGACATTTTCCTTGAAATTCCTTTTTAAGTAAAGCCAAGATTGCCAGCTCAAATATCCTTTAATTTCTGGATGAGTAACCTCAGATATGGCTTGCTTTGGTATTTTTCTAAAATAAACCTTGGCACTATATTGCTCTAGTCTTGTTCACTTCATCCTTGCCATGCTCCAACTGCTGCTATCTTCCTTTCTTTTGCTGTTGATGGCACTAGTAGGCAAGTAGACCATGATCAGAGGAATAGAGCAGAACTAGGAAAGCATCTGTAAATGTCTTCTGTCATTCACTGGAGGGAATGGCATTCGATAGTGCTGAGCCTGTGCACACACCCAGGAAAGGATGTTCCTAAGGGCCACATTTGGGAAAGAGAAAATTACCCAAGTTCAGCAGAAGACACTGTTTGTTAGGAGCACCTTCCACTGCTCTAGTTAAGGGCATGGCGGGGGAGGAGGGAGCAGGAAGAGAGAGAGAGGTACATCTGTTGCCTTAATTTAGTCTCAGGATAAGCAATCTGCACCAAAATAAAGTAGCTAAGTATATCTAGATGCTGATATTGATATTGAAATTGCATTGCAATGGTGGTAGCCTTACAAATAATTTTCCAGTGAAACTTGTTTGTCATTAGCATGTATATTTGCATGAGTTCATTTTGATTTTGTGCAGTTTAATAATTTTAATTCTGTATACTGGAAAGGAAGACCTTTTTGTATGTAGTTTAGTGTTGGAATTTTTTTTTTTTTTTTTNGTAGTCTCTCTAATTCAGTTAGAGTAGAAAGTCTGCTGTGTAATTAATTTCTGAATTTTTGTTTCCTGTCTGTATTTCTGTTAATTACTGCCTTGAAAACTTTCAGTTCAGGATTTTTTTTCTTGAAGATGACTTCACATTTTATTTCATGAGATGATCACTGTTAGCTTTTATGAGATATACTACCAGTTTACCAAGTTCTGTGGACAAATTAGGCCCAAAGTGATCCAATTCCAAGGGGGAAACATTGTGAAAAGCCATTTTATCCCAAATGTCTAAGGTTTGGGTGTGTATTTTTTGTTTTGTTTTTCATAAGGGGAGAAGGTAGACTCACATTCTTCCTACCTTAAAGAATTGCCTACATATGATCTTATTAAAAATTTTTTTCTTCTGGCTAGTCAACAAATATTTTAGAGATTCACTCTCATATACCTGGTTTCTTCAATTTTGAATAGAACTTTATAGCAACAATTTGATGTCAAACAAACTTGAATTCAGTTCCTAGCTCTGCCAGTTCCTAGGTTTGTGATCTTAAGTAATTAAACCATTCTACACTTTGGTTTCCTCATCTGTAACATGGGATAATAAAAATAACAAACACTTAAGAGCTGATGTAAGAATAAAATGAGATAGTGCAGTAAAGTGCCTCACAGAGTGATAGGCACCTGGTAAGTGTTCAGTAAATGTTCTTACTAGCTGTATTATTCCACACCCTACAATCATCTCTTCATTACCTTCTCTTCATCTTTAAGCTCTTTCTTCTCTGATATCCATCTTCACATAGGCCTCTTGGACATAGGATTCTTCAATTTGAAAATACCCCTTTCATGGCTGTTGCTGCCACCTTAACTACCAATTTATTTTTCTCTACTTTTTTCGCTTTGTGTGGCCATTTTCCCCACCTTCCTGTCTTTGTAGCGACCCTGTACAGTCTGCTGCTTGCCCATACCACACTGCATTTTCTCCCCAGGGCTAAGAATAATGTTAAGGCCAAATCTGTTGGTCCTTGTATTAGTTACTGCTTTCTTGGGTTGTATTCTTCTAGATATCCTCCTACCTCTCTGAACCTTTGCTTCCATTGACTTTGCCAGGGACAGATGGACAGACAGACTGTGTATGTGTTTATGTGTGTCCTTGCTTTCCTTCTCCATAACCCCTGTCATCTGTATACTGATAACACCCAAATGTTTATCAAGCTCTCAGCTCTCCTGAGTGCCAGTCCCACATCTCCAGTTAACCATTTTGATATTTATCATTTGAAAATTAGTATGTCTAAAATGAATCTTATTGAAGAAACTTGGCTTCTGGTTTGAACTTACTGATTTTTCTTTCTCACTACTGCCACCTGTATCACCTAATATATAAAATCTTAAAGTCATATCAGAAGTGCTCAGTCCATTCGCTCTTGCTTTTCCTCCTAAACCAATTTAGTATGATGACTCTCAGATGTGGGAATCTTTACTGTTGCCCACTGCCACTGTTAATGATGGGAGGATGTCATATCTCAGGGGTTATTGGAGACAGAGGGAAAAAATGAAATACAAACCCTCCTCTTTTTTTGACTGTCTGACTCTGTACTCTGTGCCTTATATATTCTCCTTCTTATTCCCACTTTTATACCTTTTGTTGTTATAGTCCGGAATGTTCTCTACTTCCCTGCTTATATGAATTCCACCCATGCCTTAAAGCCTAGCTCATATCCCGCCACTTGTTTTAAACTTTCCCTTCTCTGTCTCTTGGTCCACACCAGTCTTTCCTGTGTTGGAACTCCCAGAGGAATATGTATCCACTTATATATGGCATGAACCATATGTTACCTGGTAGTGTTAGCTTGGTGTGATGTGTATAGATTCCAATATCTTCCTTCCTATATATTGTGAGCTCCTTGAGCTTAGAAATTGTGCCTTGGATCATATTTTTCATTATATTTGGCAATATATTGTTAGATGGAGGTAAATTTGAGGAAGCTCTGTTCATGATAGAAGTGAATAAACTTTGATTTTATGCATACAATTTAAAACAAGACAATACAACTAGAACCCATAGGTAGAAAAGATTGAGAGCACAGTAGTTATCATGAAAAGTCAGACTTCTTCATATTGTTCATACTACCCTCATGTAAAAGAAGCTCCCTATTATTTATATTTCATCATAAAGATTCAGTAAGTCAGAGTACTTGTCCATGTTTTTTTATTTTAATTCACTTAGTTTTTTTCTTAGATGAAGAGGGATAACTTATCTTAGATAGAAATAAAATTAGATACATGATCTCAGCATTCTTTTTCTGGCCATAATGCTCTTTAGAACATACTGGGAAGCATACGATTGAGAAATAAAGGTGTCTGTTAATGGGGTTTTCTAACACCCACCCTACTTTATTAGGCTTCCTTTCTGTTCGTTGACTTAAACATCTTGTTCTACAGTTGATACATTTTTAATATTAAGAATAGTCCTAAAACTTCCATCAGATAAAATAGTATGTCTGATTATTTCTAGTTGTAGGTTGGTTTATAGAAGTTTTCTTTTAAAAAAATAAATAATTATATAATTTTGTATAATATATAAAATATATTACTGATATTGATATGAACCATTAATATATGTTTGTGTCTGTTTCATATAAAATAGTTAAAAGGTTTAACTTTTCAAATAACTTTTAAAGTAACTTCATCAGTTGTACATCTGACTTGAGTTGCTAAAATGAAAGTTTTATTTTTTCATATGTCTAAAATTCTTAGGTACTTGCTTAAATTTTATTTCCACTACCCCGTAGCACTTCATGGGAGATAGAGGGATAGCAGATAATTTGCCATTTTCAGTAACTTCAGTGATTTCTAGAAAACAGGACATTTTCCTTGAAATTCCTTTTAAGTAAAGCCAAGATTGCCAGCTCAAATATCCTTTAATTTCTGGATGAGTAACCTCAGATATGGCTTGCTTTGGTATTTTCTAAAATAAACCTTGGCACTATATTGCTCTAGTCTTGTTCACTTCATCCTTGCCATGCTCCAACTGCTGCTATCTTCCTTTCTTTTGCTGTTGATGGCACTAGTAGGCAAGTAGACCATGATCAGAGGAATAGAGCAGAACTAGGAAAGCATCTGTAAATGTCTTCTGTCATTCACTGGAGGGAATGGCATTCGATAGTGCTGAGCCTGTGCACACACCCAGGAAAGGATGTTCCTAAGGGCCACATTTGGGAAAGAGAAAATTACCCAAGTTCAGCAGAAGACACTGTTTGTTAGGAGCACCTTCCACTGCTCTAGTTAAGGGCATGGCGGGGAGGAGGGAGCAGGAAGAGAGAGAGAGGTACATCTGTTGCCTTAATTTAGTCTCAGGATAAGCAATCTGCACCAAAATAAAGTAGCTAAGTATATCTAGATGCTGATATTGATATTGAAATTGCATTGCAATGGTGGTAGCCTTACAAATAATTTTCCAGTGAAACTTGTTTGTCATTAGCATGTATATTTGCATGAGTTCATTTTGATTTTGTGCAGTTTAATAATTTTAATTCTGTATACTGGAAAGGAAGACCTTTTTGTATGTAGTTTAGTGTTGGAATTTTTTTTTTTTTTTTTTGAGGCAGAGTTTCGCTGTCGTTGCCCAGGCTGGAGTGCAATGGCACGATCTCGACTCACCACAACCTCTGCCTCCCAAGTTCAAGCAATTCTCCTGCCTCAGCCTCCCAAGTAGCTGGGATTACAGGCATCTGCCACCACGCCTAGCTAATTTTGTATTTAGAGTAGAGACGGGGTTTTTCCATGTTGGCCAGACTGGTCTCAAACTTCTGACCTCAGATGATCTTCTCGCCTCAGCCTCCCAAAGTGCTGGGTTTACAGGAGTGAGCCACCGTGCCTGGCCTGGAATTTTTATAGACCTTTTTTCATATTTAGAAATAGACATAGAAAGACATTAATTATAATGAATTTTAATATGGACATCTATCCAGCTTGAAGTTTCTCACTAATGTTAGGTATTTCCTCAGGAACCTTTCCTTTAAGTCCTGTAGTTTTGTATTACTATGTAGATTTTTACTGCAGCTAAGAAATAAGGGAGTAAGACTGGGAAATTTGAATGAATGTGTTTGCTCTTTGGGAGAGAAAGGGCAGGAAGAAGTAAATATTGTATTGGTTTGTTTATTTGCCTTCCTCTTACATAAGCCTGTCTTTTGAGGTTGTGTTTAAGTTGCTCACTAAAAATATTAAAGGAAACCAGCATTGATTCTATTATTGGTAGTTCTTACATAAAAATTTAGTCACATCAGAATATTTTATATTGGTATTTTTGTATTTTATATTGGTAGCAATGTGATACTTAAAAAACAGCAAACGACATTTTCTGATTATAACAGTAACATGGATTCATGGTAAATTTGTAAAATGAAGAAAAGTATGAAAAAGATGTAAAGAGCCTTTCTAGAGAGAGCTATTGTTAACATTTTGCTGTATTTTCTACAAATATGTATAAATTTCTTTGTATTAATTTGTGATCATACTGTATATGCCTTTGTATTCAGCTTTGAAAGCTTAGTATCATGTCCTAGACATTTTCTTATATTATGTGACCCCCCCCCCTTTTTTTTTTTTTTTGAGACGGAGTCTGGCTCTGTGGCCCGGGCTGGAGTGCAGTGGCCGGATCTCAGCTCACTGCAAGCTCCGCCTCCCAGGCTCCCGCCATTCTCCTGCCTCAGCCTCCCGAGTAGCTGGGACTACAGGCGCCCGCCACATTGCCCGGCTAGTTTTTTGTATTTTTTAGTAGAGACGGGGTTTCACCATGTTAGCCAGGATGGTCTCGATCTCCTGACCTCGTGATCCACCCGCCTCGGCCTCCCAAAGTGCTGGGATTACAGGCTTGAGCCACCGCGCCCGACCTATGTGACCCTTTTAAGATAAATTGCATTTTTTTGTCCCTGGATTTACAATAAAAGATGTCAAAATTACATTTGGCTTTAAAGATATTATTAGAGACATGAAGTGGATAAAGAAGATTTTTCTTTGGTATATGAGGGAGGGTGGGGAATATGACTACAGTATTTACTGATGGGGATAGATAACATATTTTTCCTAATCCCACTCTTGAACATATTTAGTTAAAGGGAAAGAAAAAAACTTTTTTTCCTCTAGGATTTAAAACATGCTTTTGGGACCAGCGTATTGTTATATAAACCTGTATAATAACTTTATGAACAAAGTAAGGAATTTATAATAGATTATATTTTCTTTCTTTTTTTTTTTTTTTTTTTTTGAGACGGAGTTTTAATCTTGCTTCCCAGGCTGGTGTGCAATGGCGCCATCTCAGCTCACTGCTGCAACTTCTGCCTCCCGGGTTCAAGTGATTCTCCTGCCTCAGTCTCCCTAGTAGCGGGAGTTACAGGCGGCCACCACCACGCCCAGCTGATTTTTTGTGTTTTTAGTAGCGATGGGGTTTCACTGTGTTGGCCAGGCTGGTCTCGAACTCCTGACCTCAGGTCATCTACCCACTTCAGCCTCCCAAAGTGCTGGGATTACAGGCATGAGCCACTTTGTCTGGCTCAATAGATTATATTTTCAAACTAACAAAATTACTTTAGATCTGCAGGTAACATTCTTTTAAGATATTTTATAGCTGAGCTCGACCAAGCACAGTGGCTCATGCTTGTAATCCCAGCATTTTGGGAGGCCGAGGTGAACAGATCATTTGAGCCTAGGAGTTTGAGACCACCCTGGGCAACAGGGTAAAACCCCATCTCTACAAAAAAAATTTAAAAATTAGCCAGGCATGGTGGTGCATGCCTGCAGCCTCAGCTGCTTGGGAGGCTGAGGTGGGAAGATTACTTGAACCCAGGAGGTTGAAGCTACAGTGAGCTATGATTATACCACTGCATTCTAGCCTGGGTGACAGAGCAAGACCCTGTCTTAAAAAAATAAAGGTATGTGCCACAGTGACATGTTAAAGCAGCAATGATTATTTCCAAATAATGAAAGTCTTAAATGTCAGATCAGCCTTGGTCTATAGATTATAAAAATACTGAATCAGTTTAGAAGTGTAGCTACTATTTAAAAAAATCTTTAAAAACATTTGTCATAGGTCAGTTTGGGGTATTAATGAATAGCTATAGTTTAAATATGTAGTGAAGTGTTTCATATTATGTAAAAAGAATGTAAGTCTTTTCTTTCTGTCAGTCTCATATATGTTTCCCATTAGTTTCTCCCACATACTAAAATCCTATGATAGTTACAGTCATTGCTTAATCCCCTGGAATGTGCCAGGCATTGTACAAGATTTTGGATAATCAAAGAAAGATGAAGCATGGACACTGTCCTTTAGAAGTTTGTAATTTAGAGGTAGCCATGATTACAGTGTATTAAGTGTGATAGCAGAGGTTAGGAACAAACAGTAGAGTTTGAGCACAGGTGAAGGAAGCCCAAGATGAGTCTGAAGAATCAGTAGTGGGTTTCCAGGTACCTATGGTGTAGAAGGACGTTGAAGACAGAAGTTATGGCTTGTGGAAAGGCATAGGGTCATTGAAATATGTTGTCTGTTGGAGAAAGAATAGGGTCTTCTGAGGCTGGGTCACAGGTGAATATGAGAGGAAAAGAAGGTAGAACCCAGAACTGAAAGTTTTAATGTGTCTTGCAGCGAGTTTTACTTAATCCTGTAGATAAGAGGGAATATCACATGTTTTTAAAGTAACAGTGACTAGAGAAAACTCCTTTGCAGTGAGGTTTTTTTTTTTTTTGAGATGGAGTCTTGCTCTGTCGCCCAGGCTGGAGTGCAGTGGTGCAATCTTGGCTCACTGCAAGCTCCACCTCCCGGTTTCTCCTGCCTCAGCCTCCCAAGTAGCTGGGACTACAGGCACCCACCACCACGCCCGGCTAATTTTTTGTGTTTTTAGTAGAGACGGGGTTTCACCATGTTAGCCAGGATGGTCTCGATCTCCTGACCTCGTGATCTGCCTGCCTCAGCCTCCCAAAGTGCTGGGATTACAGGCAGTGAGTTATTTTTTAAGCAAGTTGGACATCAGGAATAGGAAGAAACAAAGGGAGAAAACCCAGTTGTATATCAAGGAAGGAACGATGGAAGCTAAAATAATTTAGTAAACAGCTTAAAGACAGATTTTGAGGTAGACTCTATAGGACATGTATGAATGGAGAAAATCAAAGATGAATCTGAAGTTACTAGACTGGGTGATAGAGAAATTGAAGTCATTTTTCTCTTTTGGCATGGGTTTATTCAGAGCCAATGCCATGTGCATATCTAAAGCCATATCTCTATATGGTATGGATTACTTAACAGTGTAGGCAAGGTTAAAAATTTAGACGTAAAAAAATTAGGCATGCTGGTAAATTAATGATAAAGTAAGTACTAAAGGAGTTCACCAGTTTGAAACTATGATCACACAGACTCACGGAATGTTAGCATTGGAAAGTCTCTCGTGATCATCTATTGTGTTGGCATTTTCAAAGGAATTTTAAAAATAAATTATAGTAAATAATCTATAAACATTTTTGTCAAAGGAATCAGAAAGAGAACATCTAATTCTTTTTTAATATTATTATACTTTAAGTTCTGGGGTACATGTGTGGAACGTATAGGTTTGTTACATAGGTATACATGTGCCATGGTGGTTGGCTGCACCTGTCAACCTGTCATCTAGGTTTTAAGCCCTGCATTCATTAGGTATTTGTCCTAATACTCTGCCTCCCCTTGTCCCCCACCTCCCAACATGCCCTGGTGTGTGATGTTCCCCTCCCTGTGTCCATTAGTTCTCATAGTTCAACTCCCACTTATGAGTGAGAACATGCGGTGTTTGGTTTTCTTTTCATGTGTTAGTTTGCTGAGAATGATGGTGTCCAGCTTCATCTATGTCCGTCTGCAAAGGACATGAACTCATTATTTTTTATGGCTGCATAGTATTCCATGGTATATATGTGCCACATTTCCTTTATCTAGTCTATCATTGATGGGCATTTAGGTTGGTTCCAAGTCTTTGCTATTGTAAATAGTGCTGCAGTAAACATACATGTGCATGTGTCTTTATAGTAGAATGATTTATAATCCTTTGGGTATATACCCAGTAATGGGATAGCTGGGTCAAATGGTATTTCTAGTTCTAGATCCTTGAGGAATCGCCACACTGTCTTTCACAATGGTTGAACTAATTTACACTCCCACTAATAGTGTAAACGCATTCCTATTTGTCCACATCCTCTCCAGAATCTGTTGTTTCCTGACGGGTTAATGAGAGAACATCTGATTCTTAAGAAACCTAGGCAAATCAAAATCTATATAATACAG
>NW_016806314.1:753455-767426 GCF_001698545.2 Rhinopithecus bieti
ACCGTGTTAGCCAGGATGGTCTCGATCTCCTGACCTCGTGATCCGCCCGTCTCGGCCTCCCAAAGTGCTGGGATTACAGGCTTGAGCCACTGTGCCCGGCCTCCTTCAATATTACAATTTCAGGTCTCTTAAAATAAGGACTGAATTAAAATACAGAAATTGTGTTTTCTTCCAGAAATCAAGTGTCCCTGCATCTTAAATTTTCTGTACAGTTCCATTTATCAGTCCTTTGTGCAAGAGTTAGCAATTCATGACACAAGGGTCACTTTCTGCCTTTCTTTGCAGAGTTGATGACACTCATCAAACATCATCCGAATTCCTCAAGTATCATCCGTTCAGCTGCTGCCTTTGAGTTCCCCTTCTTGTCTGCCTGCTCTGCCTGGGCTTTAAAGGAATTTTTTAAAGAAAGCAACATATTTTTAGACTAACCAGTTGGTTAAAAAATATAAGATAAAAGCAATTATTGAAAGCATTGTTCAGTGTTTAATCACAGAAACATCTGCATGTATTTGAAAAATAGTGACACACATGTGAGACATTTAGTCTGCAGATAGTATATCACATGATGGTTAAGAGCTCAGGCTGTAGAGTCAACCCAGTTTGAATCCATAGCTTACTATTTTTAACTTTGGACAAGTTACCTACATATCAGTGCTTCAGTTTTCTCATCTGTAAAATATGAATGATATTAGTACCTAATTGATAGATCTGTCATATAGACTATAAATAAGTTAGTATATTTGAAGAGCCTAGAACAGAACCTAGCACATTGTAAGTAACATTTAAAGTGTTGGCTATTATCATGATGGTGCTATCTTGTGTAACCTATGCAGTAATTCAGAGACCTTTTACTTTTAAGTTTCTCTTCTGTTCTTAGATTCTTATTCTGGTGAATGACTATTGGGACCTTTGAATAGATACTGTTTTTAGAAATTTGTGTTCAGTTTTACCTCACCCTCTTTGAGATCTTTGCCCACCTCCTGCTGACACATACTTTGGAGTTACTAATCTCTGAGCCACTGCGCCTGGCTTTTTAAAAATTTCTGTAGTTCTTGTTATTAAGCATGAGGTCTGCTATGTACATGGATGAATAAATAATATAACATTTTCAAAATGGTTCATCCTTTTTTGTTTTGTTTTAAGAAATCTTTTCCTACACTGAGATCTGCATTTCTTCTACACATTTTAAAGTTAGGCTTTTATATTCAGATCCATAATTTAACTGGAATTAATTTTTCCTTTTTTTTTTTTTTTGAGACAGTGTCTCACTCTGTTGCCCAGTCTGGGCATGCTGTGGCATGATCACAGCTCACTGCAGCCTTGACCTCCTAGGCTCAAGAGATCCTCCCACCTCAGCCTCCCGAGTAGCTGGGACCACAGGCACATGCTACCACGTCCAGCTAATTTTTTTTGGGGGGGGGGGATGGAGTTTTGCTCTTGTTGCCCAGCCTGGAGTGCAATGCATGATCTCGGCTCACTGCAACCTCTGCCTCCTGGGTTCAAGTGATTCTCCTGCCTCAAGCCTCCCAAGTAGCTGGGATTACAGGCATGTGCCACCACGCCTGGACGCCGGGCTAATTTTTTTTTTTTTTTTTTTTTGCATTTTTAGTAGAGATGGGGTTTCTCCATGTTGGTCAGGCTGGTCTCGAACTCCTGACCTCACGTGATCCGCCTGCCTCGGCCTCCCAAAGTGCTGGGATTACAGATGTGAGCCACTGCACCCAGCCCATGTCTGGCTAATTTTTAAATATTTGTAGAGACAGATCTCATTATGTTGCCCAGGCTGGTCTCAAACTCCTGGGCTCAAGCAATCCTCCTGCCTCAGCCTCCCAAAATGCTGAGATTACAAGCGTGAACCATCCCACTTGACCTATAATTAATTTTTCTGTTTGCTGTCATTTAGAGATTCACTTGAAATTTTTTTTGCCATATGGGTATGCCTGACATCATTTGCTGAATATTATTTTTTTTAGAAATGGGATCTTGCTCTGTTGCCTAAGCTAGAGTGCAGTGGCGTGATTAGAATTCACTGCAGCCTCGAACTCCTGAACTCAGGCAATCCTCAAACCTGTGCCTTCCAAGTAGCTGGGACTACAGGCATATGCCAGTGCACCCAGCTACAATTCAGGGTTTTGAGTAGAGGAGTGACATGATGTGATACAGGTTTTTAACAGTAGCTGATGTGCTGAAATTCACTGAAAGGTAGCATGAGTGAAAGTAGGAATACCAATTAGAAGGCAAGAGAGAGATAAGAATGACTTGGACCAAGTTTGAAAAAGGTGGTCAGTTTCTGGATATATTTTAAAGAAGGTTGCAACAGGATTTGCTGACAGATTAGAGATGAGAGGTGAAAGAAAGAGTCCAAGAAGATGCCATGTGGGGTTTTTTTGACCAGAGAATCTGAGAGGGGAAAGATTGAGCTTAAAACAGATTTGTGGGGAAATTCCAGGAGTTCTATTTTCAACATGTTAGCAAAGCCCATCACACGTCCAAGGACAGATTTGAGTTAGCAAATTGAATATCTAAATTTGGATTCTAAGAAAGATGTCCTCAAGTAAAGATTGTATTTAAAGCTGTTAAATACCCTAGTCTCATCAACACAATATACTCAATAAGACTTTATTCTTTCTTAAGGCAGATTTAAAATTACTAACTTAACCCTCCCCTACCCACAAAGAAAATAAATATATTAATTTTCTTGGATTTTAGGATCTTCAAGATGAAGTTCAAAGGGAGAATACTAATCTGCAAAAACTACAGGCCCAGAAACAGCAGGTACAGGAACTCCTTGATGAACTGGATGAGCAGAAAGCCCAGCTGGAGGAGCAACTCAAGGAAGTCAGAAAGAAATGTGCTGAGGAGGCCCAACTGGTAATATCTGGCTATTTCCTGCTGCCTGCATCTATACGTTAGTTGCTTTTCCTGGCTTAAGATGAAAACATTCTCTACTTTTTGTTATTGGTGGTGGTAGTTGGCAGTCTAGTCAGCATTTGGGTTCGTGGGGGCGATGGAGCAAGGTTCATACAAAATTATAGGCCTTCTTTAGAGGAAATAGGGCAGTTAATGAACTGTTTTCCAGATTTTGTTAGAAATATGTGCCTATACCTTCAACTCTCCTCTATCCCTCCACCAGTTAGCCTTCTCTACGAAAACCAGCCATCAAAAGACATCATAATTGGCCGGGCACAGTGGCTTACACCTGTAATCCTAGCACTTTGGGAGTCTGGGGTGGGGGAAATTTCTGGAGCCCAGGAGTTGGAGACCAGCCTGGGAAACATGGAGAAATCCCATCTCTACAAAAAATATGAAAGGCGGCTGGGCGCAGTGGCTCATGCCTGTAATCCCAGCACCTTGGGAGGCCGAGGCGGGCAGATCACGAGGTTAGGAGATCGAGACCACGGTGAAACCCGTCTCTACTAAAATTACAAAAAATTAGCCGGGCGCGGTGGCGGGCGCCTGTAGTCCCAGCTACTCAGGAGGCTGAGCCAGGAGAATGGCTTGAACCCAGGAGGTGGAGCTTGCAGTGAGCCGAGATCACACCACTGCACTCCAGCCTGGGCAACAGAGCAAGACTCCGTCTCAAAAAAAAAAAAAATTTTTTTTTGAAAGCCAGGCGTGGTGGCCCACATCTGTAATCCCACCTACTCGAGAGACTAAGGTGAAAGGATCACCTGAGCCTGGGAAAGTTGAGCCTGAAGTGAGCTGTGGTCGTGCCACTGCACTCCAGCCTGGGTGACAGAGTGAGACTGTCTCAAAGAAATAAAACAACAACAACAATAAAACACCATAATAGGCCTGCGAATGGCTGGGCATGCTCCTATAGTCCCAGCTACTCAGGAGGATCACTTGAGCCCAGGAGTTTGAATCCAGCCTGGGCAACATAGCAAGACTCTCTCTCTCTCAATTAAATAAATTATTTGCTATTGCTGTCAAAAAAAAAAAGAAAAAAACCCACCAAAATAGTAAAGTAAACTAAACAAATAAATGTATTGCATTTTGGAACATTTCAATGACATCTCTTCTTTTAATCCCCATTTCTTCTCATTCACTTTCACATTATAGATCTCTTCTCTGAAAGCTGAATTAACTAGTCAGGAATCACAGATCTCCACTTATGAAGAAGAATTGGCAAAAGCTAGAGAAGAACTGAGCCGTCTACAGCAAGAAACAGCAGAATTGGAGGAGAGTGTAGAGTCAGGGAAGGCTCAACTGGAACCTCTTCAGCAGCACCTACGAGATTCGCAACAGGAAATTAGTTCAGTAAGTCTTTGTAAAGCAAGAAATATACTCAAATGGATCCTCTGTATCCTTTAGTCAGTTATACTTTCCAACTTCTGCTCCTTCAGCCTCTTGCCTGGTTTACTGTTCATTTTTCAGTCATTTTATACAATAGGTTTTTTTTTTTTGGCACCTGTTGTATATTGAAACTATCATACATCTTGTATATTTATCTGATGATTATCATTGGAGTAGTGATTAAGAGTGTGGACTTTGTGGCTGGATGGTCTAGGTTTAAGTACTGGTCTGCCACTTACTAGCTAAATCACCTTAGTGTCAGATTCTTCATCTTCAAAATTGGAGGATTAATAAATACCCTACCCCTTAAGGCCACTGTGAGGATTAATGAGGCAAAGCCTGTAAGACATTTTAGCATGGTGCTTAGTATATAAATGTTCAATAAGTGTTGCTTATTGTATAAACAATAACTTAGTTTCTTCTGTTTTGTGATTCTAATTTTGAATTCACATTTACTAATTTGGAAGCTTGTTTCTTAAGGAAATTGTTCCTTCTGTAGATAAATGTGCAGTGTTATAGTTGGTCTTATGTATAGATCCTTTGCTTTTTTATTTCCAGGTTTCCCTACATGAAGACTAATGTTTTAATGAATGATGAGATAGGGCTGGGTATTGTGGCCCATGCCTGTAATCCCAGCACTTTGGGAGGGTGAGGCAGCGGATCACTTGAGGCCGGGATTTCGAGACCATCCCTGCCAACATGACCAAACTCTATTTCTGCTAAAAGATACGAAAATTAGCTGGGCATGGTGGTGCCTGCCTGTAATCCCAGCTGCTTGGGAGGCTGAGGCACGAGAATCACTTGAGCCTGGGAGGCCGAGGTTGCATTGAGCTCAGATCACACCACTGCACTCCACCCTGGGCAACAGAGTGAGAATCTGTCTCAAAAAATAAAACTAAAAAAAAAAAGGATGATTAGACAGAAACACAGAGATCATGGAGTCTATTTCTTTCATTATGAATTTGAAAAAATTAAAGCCAAGGAAGTTCAAGTAACTTTCTCATGGTTACATATCCTTGAAAAGGGCTACATCTGAAATCTAGTTCGTCTAAAATCCAGTCCAGTGTGCTCAGTTATTACATAGAATGAAGTCCTTCACTTTTGTGCCTCCTTACCCCCTATTATCTGGCAGCTGAGTACCTACCTACTCATTCATCATGCAAGATATACCTTAAATTCTTATTTCTTTATGGTATTTTCTGCATTCTGCTTTTGTTGGACTTTGTATTTCTATTATAGCAGTAATAAGATTTTTCCCTGCATATTTGCTTATATGTCTGTCTCTCCTAGCAGACTGATGGTTTTGGTCCAGGAACTTACACATTTTAAAAAATCCCTATCATTTAGCACAGTTCTTGTCCTAATGTAGGTACTCAATAAACAGGTAACCTGAAAGAGTTGTAGTGAGAATGCTGCCAGATGAGTGGGTATTCTTTAAACTGTTTTCTTTTTTTGAATTTCTTTAAAAAAAAGGAATACTTATTGTCAGAAATTACTGAATCCTTCCTCTTAGTCATGTAGCATTCCCAGAGGATTCTTCTTAAAGGAAGCAAATGTATCCTAGACCAAGTCTATGGGTATAACCATTTTTATTTTATTTATTTTTTTGAGACAGGGTCTCATTCTGTCACTCTGGAGTGTAGTGGTGTGATCATGGCTCACTGCAGCCTTGACCTCTGGGCTCAAGTGATCCTCCCTTCTCAGCTTCCTGAGTAACTGGGACTACAGGTGCACTCCATCATGCCCAGCTAATTTTTATATTTCTTGTAGAAATGAGGTTTCATCGTCTTGCTCAGGCTGGTCTTGAACTCCTGGGTTGAAGCAGTCCTCCTGCCTCAGTTTCCCAAAGTGTTGAGATTATAGGCAAGAGCTGCCACACCTAGCCCGTCAGGAAGTGGAGGAGGGCATTTTTATGTTACATGTCTTTTGAGTAATAAATTCTGTTCTGTATTCTCGCTTTGTGTTGGCAGATGCAAATGAAACTGATGGAAATGAAAGATTTGGAAAATCATAATAATACGTTAAATTGGTGCAGTAGCCCACACAGCATTCTTGTAAATGGAGCTACAGATTATTGCAGCCTCAGCACCAGCAGCAGTGAAACAGCCAACCTTAATGAACATACTGAAGGCCAGAGCAACCTAGAGTCTGAGCCCATACATCAGGAATCTCCAGTGAGTCTAATACTTTCATAACCTTCATAATCAACTTCCTTGTGCAGATCCAAGTTTCATTGGCATTATATCTAATATAAATACATGGCCTTGCCTCATGTGAGAACAATTGAGATTTCCTTTTTAGAGGCAGAGAGTGAGTCCTAATTCAAACAATTGTACATTTTAACTAGTATAGTATAAAAAGATAACTTCAGCTGTTTTTTTTTTTTTTTTTTTTTTTGGAGACGTTTTGCTCTTTTTGCCCAGGCTGGAGTGCAGTGGCGTGATCTTGGCTTACTGCAACCTCTGCCTCCTGAGTAGCTGGGATTACACTGGGATTACAGTCTCATGCCACCACACCCAGCTAATGTTTTGTATTTTTAGTAGAGATGGGGTTTCATCATGCTGGCCAGGCTGGTTTTGAATTCCTGAACTCAAGTGACCCACCTGCTTTGGCCTCCCAAAGTGCAGGGATTACGGGCATGAGCCACCATGCCCAGCCAGCTAATTTATTTTTTATAGAGCCTGTTTTTAAAACACTTGTTCTGTAAAGTAAAACTTTTTTTTAAGTACCTCACCCAAAACTATAATAATTTTTCTTACATAGTGTTAAGGACATTCATTTACCAATTATTTGGAGAGTACCAACTATGTGCAAGAGTGCTGTACTACATAAGAGCTACAGAGACAAGAGACCTCAATCTTTCCTTCGAGCAGCATACAGTGTAGTAGTGTAACACTGTGTTAGAGGGCTGTACTAAAGGAAGCACAGAATTTTCAGATCGGAGAGTTTGGAGGGTGTTCATAAAGATTTTGTTGGGAAAAGCTTTGCAAGTGAGCTTTGACAAGTGAGAAAGGGTTAAGCTAAGAAGAGGAGGATACATTCCTGCCAGAGAAAACAGTATTAGTATAGGTACAAGGTGGAAGAATACATGCAGCACAGAATCTTGAGAAGTTATGAAGGATATCTTGTGATGATGGAGAGGGTATTGGTAAGAGATGAGGCGCTCCTAGTAGGCATCTGCATTACCTCTGGTGCTTATCAAAGTATAGGTGATTCCCCAAACTTGCTGAACTAGTGTCTGGGATAGAGCCAGATATGTGTATTTTAAAAACACATTCTATGGTTGATTGTCATGTACCTGGATAAAAATGACCACTTTTAGGTCAGAAAGTGCCAGAAGGTGAGAAATTTAGATTCATCTTAAAGCTTTGGGGGATTTATCCTACTACAGTGAACAGCCATTGAAGAATTTTAAGCAAGAAGTGATGTGATTAACTTTTAGAAATGTGGAAAACGAATTAGAGAGTCAGACTGTAGAAGGGATAATAGAAGAATAAAAGTTTGAGAGGTATTAAAAGTGAAAAGTTAACAGACTTGATTTTATTTACACAGTACAGTCATGTATGGATTATACAATATTCTTTCAAGTGCAAAAGGCAGATTACTAGGTTATCCTTCAAATAGATAAGGGTGGTATAAAATAGATATTGCCCCTGCTACTTTTTTTTTTTTTTTTTTTTGAGACGGAGTCTCGCTCTGTTGCCCAGGCTGGAGTGCAGTGGCACGGTCTCAGCTCACTGCAACCTCTGCCTCCTAAGTTCAAGCTATTCTCCTGCCTCAGCCGCCCAAGTAGCTGGGACTACAGATGCGTGCCACCACGCCTGGCTAATTTTTTGCATTTTTAGTAGAGACAGGGTTTCACCGTGTTAGCCAGGATGGTCTCGATCTCCTGACCTCGTGATCTGCCTGCCTTGGCCTCCCATAGCATTGGGATTACAGGCGTGAGCCACCGCACCCAGTCTGCCCCTACTACTTCTTAAGTCTTTCACCCACTCATCTAAATGAAGAAGACAATGGGAAGCCATTGAAGAATTTTAACCAGAAGGGTCATGATCACATCCAAATCTTAGAGCTGTTAGTTTGGCTACAATAAGGAGAAGAGATTGGAAATGCACGTATTGCAGGCAGGAAAGCAGTTGGAAGGAAGACTGCTATAGTAATTGGAACCAAAGATAATAATACTGTAAGTGACTGATAGTGACAGTGAAGATGGAGAAGAAGGCAAGGATTTGAAAAAGAGGTAAGAGGTAGACTGAGCAAGAGTTGGAGTCTTGTTCTAACTGATGATTAAAGATGACCTGAAGGTTTCTGACATGAATGACTTTGATGCTTGATGACACCATTTCCCTAAAAAAGATTATAGAAGGAGAAATTATTTGATGAATACATTCTGCTTGTCTTTTATTTTGAATAATTTTGGTTATCTTTAGTCAGTTGTCTCTGCCAAGTCAAAAAGTATATTGTTAATCTACTTGCGTTAATATTTTGTAGGCAAGAAGTAGTCCTGAACTACTGCCTTCTGGTGTGACTGATGAAAATGAGGTGACTACATCTGTTACTGAAAAAGTTTGTTCTGAACTCGATAATAACAGACATTCAAAAGAGGTAAAAATAATTTTATATTAACATTGGAGACTCATAAGGGTGGAAGGATAGGAGGGGGTGAATTATCAGACATTACTTAATGGGTACAATGTACATTATTCAGATGATAGATACATCAAAAGCCCCGACTTTACCATTAGGCAATATAGTGATGTAACAGAATTCCACTTGGACCCCTTGAATTTATACATATAAAATAAATAAATAATAAATAAATGTTCTTAATAGCTGGATGTGGTGGCAAGTGCCTGTAGTCCCAACTACTCAGGAGGCTGAAGTAGGTGGATTGCTTGAGCCTGAGTTGGAGGCACTAGGCAACGTAGAGAGACCTTATCTCTAAAAATTAAATGATATATTTTTAAAATGTCCTTATCACTGTTTTCCTTAGATGAATTATACACTATTTTAGGCGAAGGAAAGAGAAACGTGTTAAATGTACTTTATGACTAGAGAAATATTTGTTACATTACCATCAGTTGATTTTTCTTTTGTTTTCGAGACTAAGTTTCACTTTGTTGCCCAGGCTTGAGTGCAGTGGCGCGATCTCGGCTCACTGCAACCTCCACCTCCCAGGTTCAGGTGATTCTCCTGTCTCAGCCTCCCAAGTAGCTGGGACTACAGGCATGTGCCACCACGCCCAGCTAATTTTTGTATTTTTGGTAGAGACGGGGTTTCACCATGTTGGCCAGGATGGTCTCTCTCTCTTGACCTTGTGATCCGCCCACATCAGCCTCCCAAAGTGCTGGGATTACAGGTGTGAGCCACTGTGCCCGGCCCATCAGTTGATTTTTTCAAAGCATGTGTATGACCTGAATGTGTGTTATTTTATTTTAAAATGGTACCTTTTAAAACTTTGGTTTCTAAAAAAAAATTGTAATTAAAAATTATTTTTAGGAAGATCCATTTAATGTAGACTCAAGTTCGCTGACAGATCCAGTTGCAGATACAAACTTGGATTTTTTCCAGTCTGATCCTTTCGTTGGCAGTAAGTATTCTTTTTTTTTTTTTTTCTATTATAGATTTACCCAAAAAAAGGCTTTGTAATATGTAAACTAAGGATTAAGGCTTCGGTTTCAATAGCCTACCAACTCAGTCTGTCACCCAGGCTGGAGTGCAGTGGCACAATCTCAGCTCACTGCAACCTCCACCTCCTGGGTTCAAGCAATTCTCCCGTCTCAGCCTCTTGAGTAGCTGGGGCTACAGGCACCCACCACCACACCCGGCTAACTTTATGTATGTATGTATGTATGTATGTATGTATGTATGTATGTATGTATGTATGTATTTAGAGATGGAGTCTCGCTCTTTTGCCAGGCTGGAGTGCAGTGGCACAATCTTGACTCACTGCAACCTCTGCCTCCCGGATTCAAGTGATTCTCCTGCCTCAGCCTCCCAAGTAGTTGGGATTATGGGCGCCTGCCACCACACCCAGCTAATTTTTGTATTTTTAGTAGAGGCGGGGTTTCACCATGTTGGCCAGTGTGGTCTCCATCTCTTGACCTCATGATCCGTCTACTTTGGCCTCCCAAAGTGCTGGGATTACAGGCATGAGCCACTGCGCCTGGCCTGCTTTGTATTTTCCTGCTGACTAATGTTGAACATCTTTCTAGATGCTTATTGGCCATTTGTATGTCTTTTTTGGAAAAGTGTTTATTCAGTTTTGGTGAAGTCCAATTATCTATTTTTTTCTTCTATCACTTGTGCTTTTGGTGTTATCTACGAAACTATTACCTTAGTCACAAAGATTTAATGCTCTCTTTGTCTAAGAGTTTTATAGTTTTGCTGTTACAGTTAGATCTTTGATCCATTTTGAGTTTATTTTTGTATGTGATGTGAGATAGGGGTCAAGCTTCATTCTTTTGCATGTGGATATCCAGTTGTCCTAACACCATTTATTGAAAAGACTATCCTTTGTCCATTTTATGTTCTTGGTACTCTTTTCAAAAATCAAATGACCATAAATGTAAGGATTTATTTCTGGACTCTTCAATCCTGTAAGAATTTTTTTTTTTTTTTTTTTTGCTTCAGTAAAGCTCAGTATCTTTATTTCTGAACTGGTGATAATAACACCCTCCCAGTACTCTTGTGAAGAGTAGAGGTTTTGTTAGTAAAATTTTTGCTGTAATGTCTTCTCCTCCATCTGTAACCTCAACTTGTGATCAAGGGTAAGTATAGTTGGCTGTACATTTAATAAGGTCAATGACATTCCTTATTTTATCTACTTTGAAGTGAAGTTATTGAAATAAACTTTGCTTTGCTTTTGTTTTAAAGTTACCCTTTGAGTAACGGTGTCATCACAGTAAATATTATTATTTGGATTTCTTTCTGTTTATTTTATCACAGGTGATCCTTTCAAGGATGATCCTTTTGGAAAAATCGGTCAGTATCTTACTGAGTTTCATCTTAGCTTTCATTCATTTCTGCTTAATAATAAACTTATGTTATTTGGGTCTGAAACTGAAGCCCCAGTAAGATACTCTATGTGCCTGGCATTTTCAGAAAGAAAGTAGTAAATTCTTGAGATTTTGCTTAATAAATTGTTGCTTTACTTTTACTTCTTTTTTTTTTTTTTTTTTTCTGGTGTTTTTTGTTTCTGAGACAGGGTCTTATTCTGTCACCCAGGCTGGAATGCAGTGGTGTGATCATGGCTCACTGCAGCCTTGACTTCCTGGGCTCAACTAGTCCTCCTGCCTCAGCCTCCTGAGTACCTAGGTCTACAGGCTCATGCCAGCACACCTGACTAATTTTTTAAAAAATTTTTTGTGGAGACAGGGTCTCACTGTGTTGCCCAGGTTGATCTCAAACTCCTGGGCTCAAGCAGTCCTCCTACGTCCGCCTCCCAAAGTGCTGCAATGAGAGACAAGCATGAGCCACTGTGCCCAGTAGGTTTACTTTTTTAAAAATGACATTAGTGTTTAGACTTTGGTGCTTTTAATATTTATTCTGATTCCTCCTTACTAACTAAAGGTTTGGTGAGCATAATGATCTATACTACTTCGGGATTTAGAATGTAATTTTGTTTTCCTGTGATTATAGCCCACATATGCGATTAGAGGAAGGGGATCTTGAAGAATTACTAAAACATCAGGCTTTTAAGATACTCTTTTCTGGGAATTTTCATTAGAATAATGCAAATCTTGTTTACCATTTAGTTTTGCATCCCAAACCTGTTCTAAACTATTGGCTGTTAGCTTTGAGCTCAGAGAGAAAATACATTTAGAAGTTTTATTGTGTTTTCTGTAGTTATGATAGCGTAGAATAAGGAAACTTAAAATAGGATCTCTTGAAATTATATGTTAATTTAAAAAAGTAAGTTTATTAGGTGAAAGGTTCTATATCTTTTATCAAAATTGCAAAGGAGTCTGTGAAATAAAAAATACTCAGCTGAGATTCTACGGGATTTCAAACTGTCTTTTTGGGGTTTTTTTTGAGACAGTCTTGCTCTGTTGCCCAGGCTAGAGTACAAGTAGTGTGATCTTGACTCACTACAACCTCCACCTCCCATGCTGAAGTGATTATTCTCATGCCTCAGCCTCCTGAATAGCCGGGATTACAGGCACGCACCACCACGGCTGGCTAATTTTTGTGTTTTTAGTAGAGGCAGGGTTTCACCATGTTAGCCAGGCTGCTGTTAAACTCCTGAGCTCAAGTGATCCGTCCACCTCAACCTACCAAAGTGCTGGAATTACAGGTGTAAGCCACTGCACCCAGCCCAAACTGTCTTTTTGTTTGTTGATTTTGTTGGTTTGTTTTGAGACAGGGTCTTACTGTCACCCAGGCTGGAGTGGAGTGGCAGGTCTTTGCTCACTGCAGCCTCTGCCTCCCATGTTCAAGTGATTCTCCCACCTCAGCCTCCTGAGTAGCTGGGACTGTAGGTGCGCACCAGCACTCCTGGCTAATTTTTGTATTTTTTAGTAGAGAGGTTTTGCCATGTTGGCCAGGCTGGTCTTGAACTTGTGATCTCAAGTGATCTGCCTGCCTCAGCCTCCCAAAGTGGTGGGATTACAGGCGTGAGCCACTGCACCTGGCCCCAAACTACCTTTTAATTAAGGCACTGATCATACCTTTCAGTGATGGGAAATTTAGTGCAATAATTTTTTTTTGTCTCTTATATTCATGCCTTATTTTTTTAGATCCATTTGGTGGTGATCCTTTCAAAGGTTCAGATCCATTTGCATCAGACTGTTTCTTCAGGCAATCTACTGATCCTTTTGCCACTTCAAGCACTGACCCTTTCAATGCAGCCAACAATAGCAATATTACATCGGTAAGTGGGAGAATTAAAAACTGTTAAGTTAAATGGATAATAAGTGTCCTAAGCAAGTTTCTTGAAATACATAGTGATGAAAGAACCCTCATTTAGATTACTTCTAATGGGCCATATAAGAATTTCAGTCTCGTCCCAATTCATTTAGTTTTTGGTTCAGACTGGTATTTCACAGTTTGGTTACCCACTGGAATTAACTGGAATGACTGAACGGGGTCAA
The DNA here is from genome assembly GCF_001698545.2 of Rhinopithecus bieti. Lineage (NCBI taxonomy): Eukaryota > Metazoa > Chordata > Mammalia > Primates > Cercopithecidae > Rhinopithecus > Rhinopithecus bieti. The sequence continues at coordinate 766,844 of NW_016806314.1, forward strand.
AAGTGATGTTCATCTTTCAAGAGACTAAATCTTATCCTATTGAGGATACTAACTGATTGGAAATTTATAAGCCAATCTTATATAAAACTTTTCTGAAATGTTTGGTATATTATTGAAATAATGAAAATCACTTTAAAAGAACTTAGAAAAATAAAATCATTTATGTTATTTCATAGATACATCTGGAATGTTAATTCTGCAAAGTACAAATTCTCATTAAATGTCAAGCTCTCTTGAGAACATACATACCTATACAATCACTATTTAATAACCACATGCTTGATCCAGGTACTGGTGTGTGCTTTACATTCGTTGTTTCTAATATTTACATCAATTTTGCAAAGTAGGTGTTGATATCCCTATTTTAAAGATAAGGACACTGGGACTTAGAAAAATTAACATGTTTAAGGTCCTATAGCTAGTTGCTCTTTTATCTGGAGGCTTTAAAAAAATCTTCATATTGTGGATATTTAGAAATACTTAAACGAGAATAATGTAATGAAATATTTTAACAAGCTTTCGTGCATCCATTACCCAATGTCAATAATTAGGAATGGTTTTACTGGCTTTTTTTTTTTTTTTT
>NW_016806314.1:771630-787477 GCF_001698545.2 Rhinopithecus bieti
GAGGTGGAGTCTCAGTTGAAAATGCAGAAATCACCGGTCTTCTGTGTCACTCGCGCTGGGAGTTGGAAACTGGAGCTGTTCCTATTCAGCCATCTTGCTCCGCCCCGGTTTTGCTTTTTAATTTGTTTTGAGACTTCGTTTTTGAGACAGGCAGTTTCACGTCTGTAGGTAAACTGAACCTATAAAGGACCAGTTAATTGAGAGGCATTTGAAGCAAAAATTTTATCTTCTAGTACTCTTAGATTAAGAATTTTTCCTTTAAAATGTAATTGATTATTTTAAAGATAATAGATTTTGTATTATTGAAAGTTGCTTCTTTTTTATATTCAGTAAAGAGCTGCTTGGCTAAGAACTGGTGTTTTCCATTGAATGAAAACTGGACAGATACCTTCCTAACTGAATATTTTTGGTTTCCCCGGGCTACTGGATACTCTGTTTTCCTATAGCGCTTAGTTTGCGGTGTGGACCCATTTGCCAAATTCTTCTAAAGTTGTTGCTACCAGAATTCTTCTCCTCTTAACCTTCTTATTCTAGCCTCTCATTCTCCTATGATCTAAAGAGCATGAAAGCTAAATCAGCTCTTCTAATTTGAAAATGAATACATTCCTCTTGTCCTGTCCCCATGAGATTTTCTACCATTTGTTTTACTGACTTTTCTTTCCAGTTTTCTAGAGGTATATTGTCCTTGCTTACAGCTTGTAATTTCACCATTCAAAACAAAACAAAAAACCAAATTGGCAATATTATAATAGCTGCAGCTTATCTAATTTCCTCTATGTGCTAGGGATGGTGCCAAGCTCTTTATATGCATTGTCTCATTTAATTTTCACAGTAATCCTATGAGGTTTACATATGTTAAGTTGAGGCCAGGTGTGGTGTTTCCCACCTCTAATTCCAGCACTTTAGGAGGCCAAGGCAGGAGGATCACTTGAGGCAAGTAGTTCACAATCAGCCTGGACAACAAAGTGAGACACTGTCTCTACAAAAAAATTAAAATATTAGTCAGGTGTGATAGCATGCACCTGTAATCCCAGCTACTTGAGAGACTGAGGTGGGAGGATTGTGTGAGCTCAGGAAGTCAAGGCAGCAATGAGCCATGATTGCACCACAGCACTCCAGCTTGGGTGACAGAGTGAGATCTTGTCTCAATTTAAAAAAAAAAAAAAAAAAAAAAAAAAAGATTAAGTTTGTAGTAAGTTAATAAGTGGTAGAACTAGACTCACACTCTGTTCTGTATAACCAAAATCTAAGATTTTCACCAATGCAATCTAGAAATTTTTTAAAAATTGGCCCTGCTAAACTCCCCAATTATCAAACTGACATAGAGTTTTGTGGCCCCTTCACGGGCTGCACAATCTGTCATGTTCCCCTTGCTATCCTGACGGCCTTTTAGGGTGGTTGCACAGTGTGTGATGAAGGACTAGAAACTAAATCTGACGCACATGTAGACATGCCCTTTCCCCTTCTTCTTGTGATGGCAAATCAAATCTGTAAGCTGTTGTTTAAAACACAGCCTGTTAGTTTTTCTTTCTCTCAAAGAGAAGAAGTAATAATACAGGTTGAGCATCCCAAATCCGAAATGCACCAGTAAACATTTCCTGAGTATCATGTCAGCACTCAAAAGGTTTCAGACTTTGGAGCCTTTCACATTTTCAGATTATAGATGTTGACTTGGTAAGTAGAACACAAATATTCCAAAATCTGAAAAAACCCAACATCCAAAATACTTTTTGTCCCAAGCATTTCGGATAAGGGATGCTCAGCCTGTCCTTGGTGACTTGTTATGTCAGTGACCTTCTCTTACACTGGTGTTATGACTATCATATTAGGAAACATGGAAAGTTATCTCGCTATATAGACCAGTTTTAGTTTTTCTTTAATTGCTGTTTATTCCGCAGATATCTAAGTTAGTGTGCTAGTTGTATAATAATATAATTGGCATCAATTAATACTATCATTACTTTTTATCATTCATAGTTTTCATTTCTAAAAACTTTATTAGTATTCTTTCTGCTAGTAGTTTTAATGGATTCTCTTATAAAGAGAGAAGGTTAGTCCCAGTTAACATTACCTTTCTCTACAATTACATTTTTTTTAACTTGGAAATTTATACATTAAGCTCTGGCAGTATTATTTGACATTTATTTGTAATATTCAACTTCTTGATAATTGGAAATAGAGTCTGTAATACAAATGACATTGATCATCATGCATCAGAGTTGCATATAAATGTTCAGAAACTCTTTTCACACTCTTTTCACCTGTTTGCCAAGTCTTTCAGCTAGCCCCTTAAAAAGAGCCTGGTGCCAGAAAGAGGAAATTCAGTTATCTTCCTAAATATACAATTGGTTTGACTATGATTAAAAACTAAAGTATAAAGTAGGAAGACAGTTAAAAGCCAGAATCTCTGGCATCTGGTAACATCCTCACCTTTAGCAAGATCAGTTGCTCTTAATCCCAGACTTTTACATAGCTTATTATTGAAAGCAGCAGGATCTTTTTAGCAAAAAGCTATCTTTGTGTATGTATGCATGTGTGTGTGTGTGTGTGTGTGTGTATGTGTGTACATGTGTTTTCTCTCTGAGGGTCAGAATGCAGAATTATTTTTAGATAACAATTAAAAAATAGAAATTAACATTTTATGATATTAAGTACTAGGATATGTGAGAATTAAAATAGTGTGTGCATTCTAAATGTAAAATGATATTCTGGAATCGAAAAAGGACATTAATGGAAAAACTGGTGAAATCTAATAAAATCTATGGTTTGTAGTTTTGTACCAGTGTTCTTCGTTTTAATAGATGTACTATAATTATGTGAGATATTAACATTAGGGGAAACTGAGTGAAGAGTGTATGGGAACTCTGTACTATCTTTACAGCTCTTACGTAAATCTAAATTATTCCAAGATAAAAGGTTAGTGGTGGCTCTCACCTAAAATCCCAGTGCTTTCGGAGGCCAAGGTGGGAGGATTTCTTGAGGCCAGGAGTTTGAGAGAAACATAGCAAGACCCTGTCTCTACAAATAATAACAAAAATTACCCAGGTGTGGTGGCATACACCTGTAGTCCCAGCTATTCGGGAGGCTAAGGCAGGGGAGAGGCAGGAGGATCACTTGAGCCCAGGAGTTTGAGGTTACAGTGAGCTGTGATCACACCACTGTATTCCAGCTGGGGTGACAGAGTAAGACCCTGTCTCTAAAAAATGAAATAAGTAAAAAGTTAAAACAATGTACATCTATACAACTAGCAAGATTATGAAGAAAAAAATAAACGAAAATCACCAAAATCAGGATTGTGATTATAGAGGGGGCACATGAAGACTTCTGAGGTATTGTCAGTTTCCTGGGAGATGACTACACGAGTGTTCACTTGATACATACTTGTTAAACCATAGATCTTTAGCAAAAAGCTATCTTTGTGTATGTATGCATGTGTGTGTGTGTGTGTGTGTATGTGTGTACATGTGTTTTCTCTCTGAGGGTCAGAATGCAGAATTATTTTTAGATAACAATTAGAAAATAGAAATTAACATTTTATGTTATGTACTTCATGTACTTTTCTGAATGGATGTTATATTTCACAGTTAAGATTAGAAAATAAGCCGGGCGCGGTGGCTCAAGCCTGTAATCCCAGCACTTTGGGAGGCCGAGATGGGCGGATCACGAGGTCAGGAGATCGAGACCATCCTGGCTAACACGGTGAAACCCCGTCTCTACTAAAAAATACAAAAAACTAGCCGGGCAAGGTGGCGGGCGCCTGTAGTCCCAGCTACTTGGGAGGCTGAGGCAGGAGAATGGCGTAAACCCGGGAGGCAGAGCTTGCCATGAGCTGAGATCCGGCCACTGCACCCCAGCCTGGGCGACAGAGCGAGACTCCGTCTCAAAAAAAAAAAAAAAAAGATTAGAAAATAATACGTATTATTTCCAGTTAGTAAGATTGCAGATCACTACGGGGAAACATTTGTTCCTAATGTCTATATTCCTTAATTAATTAAGAATTTGCAAATAGCATATTCTTTGGAGTGGTGATGAGGTTTCAGCTCTGGTGTTGCCACTCTCATTCATGGTTTTGTATGCTTTGTTTAGGTGGAAACATTGAAGCACAATGATCCTTTTGCTCCTGGTGGAACAGTTGTTGCAGCAAGCGATTCAGGTAAATAAATAATTTATCAACTTCATTGAACGTTGAACATTACACTTTTTTTTAAGGTTTTTTTCTTTGCCTCTAAATGTATCTGTCCTGTTATTTATAGCTTTAAAATTATTGCATAATTATATCCAATTGTAATTTACCAATAATAACAAGCATTTGTGTGTCACTTTCTACTTATCTTTCATTATTTCATTTATTGTTCATCTTGGATATTATACTAGAATATGAATTCTACCCAGTATCAGTAAACCAATAAAAATGTTTTGCTTTATAAAATGCTGTGTTGCTTGGCAGCTTTAAAGTCAGCATTGACTGTTATGGATCTTGGTCTAAGTTAAAAGATTAGTGGCTTCCAATAGAAAATGAAAATTGCTTTATAAATACAAATGGGTTCTGTTAACAATACAGAGAAAAGCTAAGTGTTATTTTAGCATCCAGTCTTCATACTTCATTTATGGTATCTAATTGCCTAAATGCTTTGGCTAGCACTTCCACTACTATATTGCAGGGGTCCCCAAACCCTGGGCCACAGACCAATACCAGTCTGTGGCCTGTTAGGAACCAGGCCGCACAGCAGGAGGTGAGTGATGGGCGAGTGAGCAGTACCTAATGCCTGAGCTCCACCTCCTGTCAGATCAGCAGCAGTATTAGATTCTCATAGGAGCTTGACCCTTATTGTGAACTACACATGTGAGGGATCTAGGTTGTGTACTCCTTATGAGAATCTAATACCTGATGATCTGAAGTGGAACAGTTTCATCCCGAAATCATTCACCTCATCCCACCCACAAGTCCATAAAAAAATTGTCTTCCACAAAACCGGTCCCTGGTGCCAAAAAGGTTGGGAACTGCTGCTCTACTGAATAGAAGTGGTAGAAATGGTAAAAGCAGGCATCCTTGTCTTGTTCCTTATTGTAGAGAAATGGTTTCAGCCTTTCAAGATTGAGTGTGATATTTGCTGTTGGCTTTTCATATATGGCCTTTATTAAGTTGAGGTAGTTTCCTTCTATTCTTAGCCTGTTGAGTGTTTTTATCATGAAAGGGTTTTGAATCCTGTCAAATACTTTTGTTGTATCCATTGAAATGATTGGTGTTGTGTTTTTCCCCTCATTCTGTTAATGTGTATTACATTGAATGATTTTTGTATGTTGAACCATTCTTATATTCCAGGAATAAATCCCACTTGAACATGGTGTATAATCCTTTTAATGTGCTGTTGAATTCTGTTGAGGATGTTTACATCAGTCTTCATAAAGGATATTGATCTGTGGTTTTCTTTTCTCATTTGTATGTCTTCATCTGGCTTTGATATCAGAGTAATACTGGCTTCACAGAATTAGTATGGAGTTGTTCCTTCCTCTTCAATTTTTTGGAAGAGTTTGAGGGAGATTGGTTTTGATTATACTTTAAATGTTTGGTAGAATTCACCCATGAAGTCATGTTATCGTGGACTTTCCTTTGTTGGGAGGTGTTTTGTTTTGTTAATTTTAAAAATAATGGTGGCCAGGCACGGTGGCTTATGCCTGTAATCCCAGCACTTTGGGAGGCCGAGGCAGGTGGATCACTTGAGGTCAAGAGTTCAAGACCAGCCTGGCCAACATGGTGAAACCCCATCTCTACTAAAAATACAAAAATGTGCCGGGCATGGTGGTGGGCGCCTGTCATCCCAACTACTCAGGAGACTGAGGTAGGAGAATCGCTTGAACCCGGGGTGTGGAGGTTGCAGTAAGCTGAGATTACACCACTGCACTCCAGCCTGGGCAACAAAGCGAGAGTCCGTCTCAAAAAAAATTAAAAATATGGAATGCCACACAAATTTGCATGTTATCCTAGCACAGGGGCCATGCTAAACCTCTCTGTATCGTTCCAGTTTTAGTATATGTGCTGCTGAAGTGAGCACTGTTGGAAGGTTTTTGATTACAGATTTGATCTCTTTATTAGTTATGAGTCAATTCAGATTTTCTGTGTTTTTGTGACTCATCCTCCATAAGTTGTGCTTCTCGGAATTTGTTCTCATTTCTACTATTCAGTTTGTTGTATAATTGTTCATAGCACTGTCTTAACAATCCTTTTTATTTCTGTGAAATTACTAGTAATGTCCCCTCTTTCATTTCTGATTTTAGTTATTGAGTCTTGTTTTCTTAGTCCATCTAGCTATAGGAATGTCAATTTTGTTGATCTTTTCAAAGAACAAACATGATTCTACTGATTTCCTCTATTTTTCTCTTGTCTGTGTTGTCTCTGCTCCAATTTATATTGTTCATTTCTTTCTGCTTTGAGTTTAGCTTGCTTTTCTTTTTTTAGATCCTTTACAGTGTAAAGTTAGGTTGTTGATTTGAACTCTTCTTTTTTAAGTATTTATAGTTAGAAGTTTATCTCAGCACAGCTTTTGCTGCTGCATCCCATTAGTTTTAGTAATGCTGTGTTTTCATTTTCATTTGTTTCAAGATATTTTCTAATTTTCCTTGTGATTTTTCTTTGACCAGTTGGTTGAATGTGATACTTAATTTCCACCTATTTGTAGGTCATCTAGTTTTGCTTCTGCTGTTAATTTTTAGTTTTATTCTGTTTTAATTGGAAGAGATACATTTATTTATTATTTTTATTTTGAGATAGAGTCTCATTCTGTCACCCAGACTGGAGTGCAGTGGTGCCACCTCAGCTCACTGCGACCTCCATCTCCTGGGTTCAAGTGATTCTTCTGCCTCAGCTTCCCAAGTAGCTGAGATTACAGGTATGCACCACCACGCCCAACTAATTTTTGTATTTTTAGTAGAGACAGGGTTTCACCATGTTGGCCAGGCTGGTCTCGAACTCCTGACCTCAAGCCATTTAATTGTATCTTTGAAGGTAAATAATATATGGAGCTGGATCCCAAATCCTGAGAATGCCAGAACTACAGGTCCAAAACATGGTGCGCTATTCTCAGCAGAGTTCAGAAGGGTCAAAACTCAAGGTGTTATGAGGCAGAGAACGTACGAAATTCGTGCATTCCATTTAGCAGCCCCTATGAGACCAGAAACAGACCTCACGAGTCTTTGAAGATGGGGAAAATTCAACTTCTGGTTTTATAGATAAAAGAATGAGGAGTGCCAAAAATGTTACATTGAAATCTCTTCATTTTTCTCATACAATCTGAAGCCTGAGCTATCTTATCCTAAACTCATAGCAGCTGATGCTGCAGTTTAGGTTTGAGATCAGTCCCTCTATCCATTCAAGAATGACCCGAGGCGTAGAGCTCTAATCAGGACAGCTTTTTAACAAGAACCTTCTAGTGACATACTGATTTAGTTTATAAGATTTTAATTTATAAATTTAAAAGCTACATCTTTAACTTTTCTCCTTTTCTTTCTTCACATCACTCTTTTCCTTATCTATATCTTACTCTTTGTCATCTTTTCTGTCCTTTTTGCTTCCTTCTGTTTCCTGCCCTTCTTTCTTCTCTACATCCTGATTGGCAATCTTGTTGTTGATAAAATGGTGCAGGGCAACTACGGAATGTGTCAGGGAGGCAAAGTACCCCACCATCATTTGGTCGTTGGTCTTCAGATAAAAGGCCTTGACAGACTGCTGCAGGCTGATGTCTGGCAGCAGATTGAAGACTTCCTGCAGCTGATGATCTGGTGGTTGATTGGCAGCTTGCCTGTGGCTGTTTTTTCCAGGTAACTCCTGATACCCAGAAGCTTGGAGTTCAGTCTCCTCAAACCATGGACATCTTTGTGATCAGCTGGGAAAGACTGTCCACTGTAGCCTCTTTGATGTCTTGTAACAAGTGTTCAGCTCCAGCTGCCTCAGCTTCCTCTGCTCCAGTTTCATTAGTCACATACTCAAATGTTTTTGAGGTTGGAGTGCCATCATCATGGACTTCTCTCACTGAAATATATGCTTCTGTGGGCAGTCCCAGATCCTTTAGTTTCAGTCAGTAATACCAATACTGAGTTAGGGTAGTGTCTTTTCATGAGTTCATTGATGGCAATGTCATTCTTGTGTAGTTTAGGGCCTGTGTGGTACCACCGAACTATTCTTTGGCATTAATTTTCTTAAACATTCCATACGTTTTCCAAATAATCATGGTCTAAAAACAAGACAGAATTATCTTTGTCATCTTCATCAAAAGGGATTCCAGAACTGTTGGATACATCAAGTACTTTTGTCTGCCATGACCCCAAAAGCACACCAACAATGCACTTCTGGTTTCCAACCTTGCTGATTTGGTTGAAGTGATCCACCACACTGAGCAGCACTGGAAGGTGGACCACTGCCTTCTGCACTGCCAGCTCTGACATCTTGACACACACCGCCCACTAGGCCTAGCTCCCTGCAACTCACAAACTCCAGCAGTAACAGCAACTCCTGTGAAGACTACTAAATTTTTTGATGAAAAAAATGTGTGTGCATGGGCAGGTATGAATTTATATATAGTCATGCATTGCTTAATGATGGGAAATGTGAGAAATGTGTTGTTAGGGGAACATCACAATGTATACTGACATAAACCTAGATGGTGTAGCTTACTACATACCTAGGCTATTTGTCATATAGCCTATTGCTCCTAGGCTACAAACTTATACAGCCTTGAATACTATACTGAATACTGTAGGCAGTTGTAACACAATGGTAAGTATTTATGTATCTAAACATAGAAAACATAGAGTAAAAATTCAGTATAGAAAATAGAAATGGTACACCTGTATAGGGCACTTAACCATGAACGGAGCTTGCAGGGCTGGAAGTTGCTCTGGGTGAGTCAGTGAGTCAAGTAATCAGTGAATGTGAAGGCCTAAGACATCAGTGTACACTGTTGTAAACCTTATTAACACTGTACACTTACAGTACACTAAATTTATGAAAATATTTTTCTTCGATAATAAATTAACCTTATCTTACTGTAACTTTTTTACTTTGTAAAACTTCAAAATTTTTTGAACTTTTGACTCTTGTAAGAAACTCTTAGCTTAAAACACTATACAGCTGTACAAAATATTTTCTGTCTGTATATCTAAACTTTGCCTACTTTTAAATTTTTTTTTTTTTTTTTTTTTTTTTACTTTTAAACTTTTTTCTTAAAAGTAAGATGCAAAAGAGAAAAAAAAAATTAAGACACAAGCACACATGAACCTGGGCCTACACGGGGTCAGGACCATCAATATCACTGTCTTCCACCTCCACATCTTGTCCCACTGGAAAGTCTTTGAGGGCAATCAAACACATGAAGCTGTCATCTCTTATGATAACAATGCCTTCTTCTGGTACATCTCCTGAAGGACCTGCCTGAGGCTGTTTTACAGTTAACTTACTTTTTGTATAAGTAGAAGACATACACTCTAAAATAATGATTGGCCGGGCATAGTGGCTCACACCTGTAATCCCAGCACTTTGAGAAGCCATGGTGGGTGGATCACCTGAGGTCAGCAGTTCGAGACCAGCCCGGCCAAAATGGTGAAACTCCATCTCTACTAAAAAATACAAAAAAAAATTAGCTGGGTGTGTTGGCACACACCTGTAATGCCAGCTACTCGGGAGGCTGAGGCACAAGAATCCCTTGAACCTGGGAGGTGGAGGTTGCAGTGAGACAAGATCGCACCATTGCACTCCAGCCTGGGCAACGGAGTGAGAGTCCATTTCAAAAAAAAACAAAATAGGCTGGGCGTGGTGGCTCATGCCTGTTATCCCAGCACTTTGGGAGGCCGGGGTGGGTGGATCACCTGAGATCAGGAGTTTGAGACCAGCCTGGCCAACATGGCAAAACCCTGTCTCTACTAAAAGTGCAAAAATTAGCCAGGCATGTTGGCACGTGCCTATAATCCCAGCTACTCAGGAGGCTAAGGCAGGAGAATCGCTTGAACCCAGGAGGCGGAGGTTTCAGTGAGCCAAGATCATGCCACTGCACTCCAGCCTGGGCTACAGAGTGAGACTACATCCTTTAAAAAAAAAAAACAAACAAACAAAATAATAATAAAATAATGATTAAAAAGTATAGTGTAGTAAATATGTAAACCAGTAACGTAGTTGTTTATTATCATTATCAAATATGGGTTGAGCATCCGAGGTCTGAAAAGTCTAAAATTTGAAAATCTAAACCTTTTTGAGCACTAATATGATGCTCCAAGGAAATGCTCGTTGGAGCATTTTGGGTTTCAGGATTTTGGATTTGGGATACTCAACTTATAAGCATATAAAGTGCAAATATTCCAAAATCTGCAAAAATCTGAAATCCACAACACTCCTTCTCCCAGGCATTTCGGATAAGGGGTACTCAACCTGCATTGTGTACTCCACATAATTGTGTGTGCTATACCTGGATACGACTGGCAACATAGGTTTGTTTACATCAACATCACCACAAACACATGAGTAATGCTTTGGACTATGGATATTATGATGGCTATGAAGTCATTAAGTGATATGAATTTTTTAGCCCAATTATAATCTTATTGGGCCACCATGATATATGTAGTCTGTTGTTGACCAAACATTGTTATGTGACACATGTCAAGATTTCTGGTAGTTAGCTGTTTTTCAGGGAATTATTTGTGAGCCTTAAAATTGGTTTCCCTTATTCCTTGTTATTCAGCTGGTTATGCTAAGAAATGCTATGATATTTGTTTGGAGGATTCTTAACAGACAGTTTTGTCCCTTTTTCCTTTGCATATTTTCAACAAATATGAGCATCTCCTATTTTCCAGACCTTGTGCTATGTATGCCTTGAGGATACAGCTGTGAACAAAACAAAGTTGCTGTCTTCATAGAGTTTGTATAAGAAAGATAGGCAATAAACAAATATATGTCAAATACTGATGAGTACTGTGATTAAATCAGGGTAAAGGATAAAAAGTGATATACCTAAAATGTGGCTTTATTATGTACACCTTCACAAAAAACCATGTCAACATAGCATGATCTCAAATATGTAAGAAAAAAATACCAGGAATAAAGGCTGTTAAGGAAGTATGCTGAAATATTCATAAGGGTTATTTCTGATAGTGAGATTTAGGGATGATTTTTTAATTATACTTTTATATATTTTTCCAAAGCATTCATTACCTTTATTCTTGGGGGAGAGGCAGTACTAATGAGGTCATGTGTGTACCTAAAGCCTGGTTCTGCTGGCTCATAGCTCCTGTGTGCACCAAGAGGAAGAAAGTCACCTGCGTGGTTTCTCTAGAAGTGTTTCCCACTTCTCTAGAAGTGGAATTCCCCCCAGCAGGTGTCTTACACGTGATCTGAACAAGTTCAACTCATTGAGTCCTTCTGCCTTCTGAACAAGCCTCTGCCTCCTGAACAGGCCTCTGCCTCATATCAACCATGATCAGTATCTGAGAAGGTTATTTGTCATTCATCTAAGATTTGTCTTTCCGCAGTGTTTAGTGCTAAATAGGTCATTTATGAGGAAAGTGTAGAAAAACTCTTTAGTAAGGTACTATATATTCTTCATTAGAAGAGTAATTTTTTAAATTAATTTTGTTCACAATATATGCTTCACAATATATGCTTCACAATATTCCAGTCAAATCTGACCTAACTCAGGCTATTGCACACATGTTGTGACTTGTAAAGGCTGTGGGACAGGACAGAGAAAAGGCATGAAGCAGATTTTCAGTCTCACAAGTGAAATGAGCCCAACTCTTTTTCCCTTGTCAACAGTCAGGGAGAGCATCTTCACCCCAGTCAGGCTGTGCCTCAGCTACCTCAGCATCAGAAATAACAGGAGCCGGGCAGGTGGCCTATAATCCCAGCACTTTGGGAGGCTTAGGCCGGCAGATCGCTGGAGGTCAGAAGTTTGAGACCAGCCTGGCCAACATGGTGAAATCCTGTCTGTACTAAAAATACAAAGAAAGAATTAACCAGGTGTGGTAGCACACACCTGTATTCCCAGCTACTTGGGAGGCTGAGGCACGAGAATCACTTGAATCTGGGAGGCAGAGGTTGCAGTGAGCTGAGATATAACAGGAAAAGGAGAGAAAGAAGGGAAACTCTGAAACAGAACCTACGATGAGGCTGGGCCCCAGGCTGAGGACTTGGCAGATGTGTATCAATGAAAAGACCATCTTTTGTAGCTAGAATTGTAGGATTTCCTATAACCCTGAACTTCCCGACATCCTCTTCAGGATCAGAGTTGCTGGTATATCCTTAAAGGCCTGATTTTTCTGTGCTTCTACCCAGTCCTTTTCCCACTTGGGCTCCCCCTCGTCTGCGGCTGTTTTGGTAACGAAATGTTTGGTGACAAAGCAAACAAAAATAGCGTATCTTCTTTGTTCCTCTTATTATGTCCAAGATATACTCATTTTTAGAGATATGGGCACACTTTACACATTCAAATAGGTGGGTAGGCACACTTTTGTTCTAAGCGTAGTTTGAGGAGAACTCTTCCTTTTTTTTTTTTTTTTTTTTTTTTTTTTTTGGGACAGAGTCTCACTCTGTCACCCAGGCTGGAGTGCAGTGGCGCAATCTCAGCTCACTGCAGCCACTACCTTCCAGGTTCAAGTGATTTTCCTGTCTCAGCCTCCCGAATAGCTGAGATTACAGGTGTGTACCACCACGCCCGTCTAATTTTTGTATTTTTAGTAGAGACGGAGTTTCACCGTGTTGGCCAGGCTGGTCTCGAACTCCTGACCTCAGGTGATCTGCCCGCCTCGGCCTCCCAAAGTGCTGGGATTACAGGCGTGAGCCACCGTGCCTGGCCTGAGGAGAACTTTTCTATGCCTCTTTGTCTTGCCTTCTCTTTTGCAGTTCTTTGCTTGCCTTCCTTTCCAACTGTTTGCTTTGTTTCTTTCCATCTTCCTGTATCAGGCAGCAATTCCTATAAACATTCTTTGATGTTATTGGTAGTCCTTACACCTGAATAGGTGAAACCTATCTCAGAGTAGATCACGCATTCCAGCTGAAAATGTTAGTCTACTTGGTAAGTGCAATGTGATGGAAGAAACAACTTCTCAGGCCCGTGAAACATTGATTAAATATACTTTTTTGTTTGTTTGTTGGAGAGAGACATGCTCTGTCACCCAGGCTGGAGTGCAGTGTCACGATCTCAGCTCACTGCAACCTCCGCCTCCTGGGTTCAAGCAATTCTCCTGCCTCAGCCTCCCAAGCAGCTGGTATTACAGGCATGTGCCACCACATGCAGCTAATTGTTTGTATTTTTAGTAGAGACAGGGTTTCTCCATGTTGGCCAGGCTGGTCTCGAAATCCTGGCCTCAAATGATCTACCCATCTATGTTTCCCAAAGTCCTGGGATTACAGGTATGAGCCACTGCACCTGGCCCATTAAATATACTTTTGTAGTTACTGTTCCTTCTGCCTGGTAGCCTGGTTTCTTTTCCCCATGTTTATCTATTTGGTAAACTCCATTTCTTATTCAAAAGATTTTATTTAAAAGCTAAATGTAGTGGCTTCTTTGCTCCTTTTCCAGATTCACCCAGGCAGTTAGTGACTCCCACTACAGGTTTTTCGTACCTCTCTCATGACCCATATAAGACTGTTTTATTATTATTTGTTTGCATATCTTTTACTAGACTGTGAACTTTTCCAAGGGTAGGAATTGTATCATTTTATTTTCTCAGACTTGGTATATGGTCAACAAATGTTTGTTGACTGTCCGTTCTTCTTTGGATAAGACTTATTCCCTGTTTTCAAGGACCTTACCATCTAATAAGGGTGATCAGTAACAGGTAACCATGGTACAAACTAGAATGCAATTAGTGCCGCAGAGAAGGAAAAAATTACTTCTTGTGTGGGAAGTAGTGACACCTAGGTTACTCCAGGGTTTGTTGATGAGGTAGCATTTGAAATGGGCCTTGAAGGATGAGTATGAAATGTGGCATTAGTGGCATTATATTAGCTTTTTGTACTTCTTGATGTCTTTATTAGCAGTAATTTAAGTTCATAGGAGCTGTATTATTTGACATGTGTTCCAAAGCCTTACCTATAAATCATCTAGTTATTACTTTACCTATACTTTACCTATAAATCATTACTTTATTTGCTATACCTATAAATCATTCATCAGTTGATTTATACAAAGGAATACATCTTGTGAGGTTATCAGTATACACTCTGTCTGTGGGTGTCAGTCATAAATTCAGGAATTAATATTTGAGATTGTATGTTTTCAACTGTCTAAATGTTATTAACCAAAAGAAAACATGAAATTTGATGCCTTGGCTGGGTTTGGTGGCTCATGCCTATAATTCCAGCACTCTGGGAGGCTGAGGCAGGAGGATCACTTGAACCCAGGAGTTTGAGATCAGCCTGGGCAACATGGCAAAACCCCATCCCCACAAAAAATACAAAAATTAGTCAGGCACAGTGGCACATACACGTAGTCCCAGCTACTCAGGAGGCTGAGGTGGAAGGATCACTTGAGCCTGGGAGATTGAGGCTGCAGTGAGCCATGAGTGTACCACTGCTCTCCAGGCTGGGTGACAGAGTGAGACTCTGTCTCAAAAAAAAAAAGGATGTCTTACTGTCCTGTTTCATTTATTTTCTTTATTCATTTTAGCCACAGACCCTTTTGCTTCTGTTTTTGGGAATGAATCATTTGGAGATGGATTTGCCGACTTCAGCACATTGTCAAAGGTAATTTACAGTAATTAATGGGAAGGGAAAACATACTGTGTTTCCACCAAAAGAGCAATCCTCCTTTGAATTACATAGTCCTTTCACAAAGTTGCAACTGGATTTCAGTAAATCACAGCAAATGTTGATTTCAGATAGAAATGAAAGATAACATATAGTTAAAGTAGAGACATTTCTTTATATAACTAGACTGTATTGATGGTATAGGTAATTATAATTTTCTATTGGCATGTTTGCTCAGCAACTTCGTATGTAATCTTCTGTCTTTTTAAACATGTTTCTCCCAGTTGAACCACATTTTCCCCCTGTTGACTGTCTGGGTCAATAGGTGTAAAATCTGGGTTTTTATTTCGTCCTCTCTGTGTTGGTTACTTGATTTTATGTTCTGAGGTTGTTAGAGTCAGTATTAAGGTAATTAATACACAAAGTCCAGTACTAAATGTCCACTACTTATTTTCCACTGTGGCTATGGTATTGATTCGGGCTAAGAGAAAAGGAGGATTAGATTGTTGGTTCCTTGGTTCTCAACTGAGGGTTATTTTGCCACCAGAGGAACATTTGGCAATGTCTAGAGACATTTTTGGTTTTCACAGTTGAGTAAGAGATGCTACTCATATCTGGAAGATAGAGATGAGGGATGCTATTTAATACAGTCCACTCTCTAGTCCCCCACAATATGCAGTTATGTCCAGCCCAAAATGTCACTGTTGAGCATTGCCTAAATAAATGTAAAATTGTGAAGTATATGATTCATTATAGAAAAGTTAATCTTTTCTTACATATTCAAAAGGCAGGGTCTTCCGACACACATTAAGATTTATCATTCCAGCCAGGCGCGGTGGCTCATGCCTGTTATCCCAGCACTTGGAGAGGCCAAGGCAGGTGGATTGTCTGAGCTCAGAGTTCAAGACCAGTCTGGGCAACATGGCGAAACCTCATCTTGACCAAAAAATACAAAAAGTTGGCCAGGCATGGTGGCGCGCACCTGTAGTCCCAGCTGCTCGGAAGCTGAGGTGGGAGGATCACATGAGCCCAAGAGGCAGAGGTCGCAGTTGAGCCTAGATTGTGCCACTGTACTCCAACCTTAGAGTGAGACCTCGTCTCAAAAAAAAAAAAAAA
>NW_016806314.1:787507-801610 GCF_001698545.2 Rhinopithecus bieti
AAAAAAAAAAAAAAAAAAAAAAAAACCATTGACTTTCAAGTTGTCTTTATAGTTTGTCAAGAGTAGCATCTCTTACTTTTCTTTGCATTAGTATTAAATCTCATATTTAAATTCATTAGGAAGTATGGAATCCATTTTTTTTTCCTTTGATTACCATTTAGATCAGATATTCATTTGTGGAAAGGCATTCAGTCCCTTTAAAATGGGCCTCAGGTGGTTTTGCATTGAATATTTCCTGAAGCTTGATAAACTTTTAATCTAGATTGAACTTTTTTTGGTTTGATCTGTTACTCTTAATAAGTAATGATGTTAGAATCACTACTCATATAGAATAACTTTTTTTCAAAAATTTCTCCCATTGGACTCTGAATACAAAGGTTAAAATGACAGTGGTCTCAGAATTCAAATAAATAAAACCGTATAATACTGAAGTCTGAATGCTACATGACTATCACAGTTTGCTTGGTGTAGCCATGTATAACCATTTCTTTTTAAACAAAGGTCAACAATGAAGATCCTTTTAGTTCAGCCACATCGAGCTCTGTCAGCAATGCAGTGATTACAAAAAATGTATTTGAGGAAATATCGGTCAAAAGTGAAGATGAACCCCCAGCACTGCCACCAAAGGTCGGAACTCCAACAAGACCCTGCCCACCACCACCTGGTATGAGATTTGGTACTTTTCTTCAGTCAACTACATGGCTTTTCTCTTTCTGAAAAGTATTGTGTGGAGCTTACTTATATAAAGGGCTTTAAATGAAACAAGTCAAACATATGTCAGAAGCCTCCTGCTGTCATTCATTCTGACCTAACTGCCGAATTACAGACATGCACCTAAGAGATCAGCATGTGTACATTTCATGAGCTGTCTTTCTGCTAAGACCTGTTTTTCTTTTCTTTTCTTTTCTTTTTTTAACTCAATCATTTCAGAGAGGCAGTAAATGGAAAAGGGAAAGTGTCAAGAAAATCTCTTTGCCTTTTAGAAACTCATTGATTATCCATTTGAATAACAGTTTCCTGTACTTTGTTGTTTTAATTATAATTTATTTAAGAGAAGATTGTTTCAAAGTCCTTTTCCCGTAACGTATAAAGTCTTCCTTAAGTCCTTTAATGTGAGAATATATGGCCTCTTTAGTATCCAGAATTCAGCAATATAATGATTTGAAACAAAGTATTGGTTTTCTTGAAGGAAAATGGTATTTTAGCTAACTTAAAAGATTCCTTTTTTTTTTTTTTGTGAGATGGAAACTTGCTCTGTCTCCCAGGCTGGAGTGCAGTGGCACAATCTCAGCTCACTGCAGCCTCAGCCTCCCGGGTTCAAGGGATTCTCCTGCCTCAGCCTCCTGAGTAGCTAGGAATACAGGCATGATCCACCACGCCTACCTAATCTTTATATTTTTAGTAGAGATTGGGTTTCACCATGTTGGCCAGACTGGTCTGTATCTCCTGACCTCAAGTGATCTGCCCACCTCGGCCTCCCAAAGTGCTGGGATTACAGGTGTGAGCCACCACGCCTGGCCAAGACTCTTTTCTAACAGTGATTTTTGTCTTATTTTTGTTTGTATGATTAGTATGTGTGTGTATGTATATGTTTAGCACTATACAAAGGAAAGTTTGTTTTGTTTTTAGGTCATAATAAGTGGGTAAAAGGATAATTCCTTGAGTAGTTGTAGTGCTGTTGGGCTATTATGTGAGAAGACACATTTTAGTACATTTTTTAAAAAATCATACCTCGGCCGGGCGCGGTGGCTCAAGCCTGTAATCCCAGCACTTTGGGAGGCCGAGACGGGCGGATCACGAGGTCAGGAGATCGAGACCATCCTGGCTAACAAGGTGAAACCCCGTCTCTACTAAAAATACAAAAACTAGCCGGGCGAGGTGGCGGGCGCCTGTAGTCCCAGCTACTCGGGAGGCTGAGGCAGGAGAATGGCGTAAACCCGGGAGGCGGAGCTTGCAGTGAGCTGAGATCTGGCCACTGCACTCCAGACTGGGCGACAGAGCGAGACTCCACCTCAAAAAAAAAAAAAAAAAAAAAAAATAAAAAAATCATACCTCATTCCTTGGGAAATTTTCAGTCTCAGTGGTTACAGATTAATACTGCCTTTTCATCATAACCTTTCCATGGTCTTGAGCAGGTAAGTTTTTTTTCTTTGACTAAAAGGATTGCATGTACAATTGTTAATACCTGATAATCTGTTGAAAAATCAGGTAAAGGAGTTAAGTGATTCCTTCTAAGGAAAAGTAGCTTACGTCATATATTTCTAGAAGTGAGGTTGCCAGAATATATTTAAAAATAAATAATGGTTAATTTGCACATTTAACATTTTACACTTGCATGATGCTAATAGTGAGGTTGTTTTTTTAAATCTTAAGTAAAATAATATGCTAGTGCTTTTGTTAAATCTAAGAATCTTCAGCCAAGTGATTGTGTATCATTGTAAAAAGATTAAGGAAAAGACTGGTTTGTTGGAAAGAACACTGAACTGGGAGTCTAAAAATCTGGGTTCTGTTTCTGGATGTTCCGTAACTGTGATCTTAAGTGTATAATTTCATATATCTGACCCTTGGCTGTTAAATATTGGCAGCAATTCTAATTTTGCCTACTTTCACAGGATTATTGGAAGGATCCATTGAGATATGAGCATCTTTTCTAAGCAGCTACAGTGATGGAATCTGTTGTGTTATGACTGCTATTACCAGCTTACGCATTTTAGGAAAAAAATATATTTAGAGATATTTTGATCCCTAATTTTATTATCTTTTATTCTAGAAGTACTAAGTTTAAGAAAGACTTAGAGAACTTGTTTGAAAATGGTAATGAATTAGTGAGTGACTAATAGGACAGAATACTATTGTTGGGTCAGAGATTATTTGATCAGCAACCACAAAGATTTAGGCCCTGGGCTTCAAAACATTTTTTCTTCATTTTGAAATACAGTAAATAACAAAAAATTGGCAGGGTTTTACTACAGTATTTTTAAAATTTTATGCTCCTAAGTATTGTATCTAGAACTAGAGAAAAATCAGAAGAATTTTCCCATTTTTCAGAGGTCATTTGCTCTTACTGCCACTAGTGGATAACTATTATCAGGCTGAGGGTTATAACAGCAGAGGCAGGCCATTTCTGTCTTTATTCTTTATTATTCTCCTTCTGTTTAATCCATTCGTCTCTCTTTTTGGGAACATGCTGCTTGGTTGTGGCTGGGGGATGGTGGTATTCAATCTCTGGACAAAAATATGATTCCTGGCCCATCCTTGCTTTGCTATTTGTTTCATTAGCTGCACATAGCTGGAATCTATTTGAGAGATCATATGTGAAGAATTTGAGGACAGATAGTTGGTGTCGCCATTTAAGACAATATTAAGAATGTGTGTCGGGCGCGGTGGCTCAAGCCTGTAATCCCAGCACTCTGGGAGGCCGAGACAGGCGGATCACGAGGTCAGGAGATCGAGACCATCCTGGCTAACACAGTGAAACCCTGTCTCTACTAAAAAATACAAAGAACTAGCCGGGCGAGGTGGCAGGCGCCTGTAGTCCCAGCTACTCGGGAGGCTGAGGCAGGAGAATGGTGTAAACCCGGGAGGCGGAACTTGCAGTGAGCTGAGATCCAGCCATTGCACTCCAGCCTGGGCGACAGAGCAAGACTCCATCTCAAAATAAATAAATAAATAAATAAATAAATAAATAAATAAATAAATAAATAATGTGTTTTAGGTACTCAGTCATCCTCTACCCACGGTACTTTAATGCTATCTGTGTACATGTTCTTGTGTGCTTGTATTTGCTGTATTTACTAGTTGAATTAATTGTGATGATTTTGATCCAGGGAAAAGATCCATCAACAAACTGGATTCTCCTGATCCCTTTAAACTGAATGATCCATTTCAGCCTTTCCCAGGCAATGATAGCCCCAAAGAAAAAGATCCTGAAATGTTTTGTGATCCATTCACTTCTTCTACTACTACTACCACTACCAATAGAGAGGCTGATCCAAGCAATTTTGCCAACTTCAGTGCTGTAAGTACTGTGAATGAGCTTTTTGGGGGAAAAATCTTTGAAGAGTTTTCAAAGATTATTTTGGAGTCTGCCAAGTTTGCATCATTTTAACTGAATTTACCAAGATACTGAAAATAATCTTTCATTCTTCCCCCAAGAAAAACCTCTGTTTGATCCTGTTTTGACAGTTCTATGGTTGTTCCATTGCACAAATGATTTTAGTAGTCTTAGTTCTTGTCATATATACAAGTTGTTTTGTAAATCTTTCTCTTAGTCTTGGTAATATAAGTAAAATCCTAACAGTTGTTATTTTGTGGATGGTTATGGGTGATGATGACTTAATGAACAATTACAGAGTCATTGGTGTCTGCCCACTAGATGAACAATGCCAGTAATAAGTTTGTGCATTTGCAGCTGTGTATGTGTGTTTGTGTATAAAGTTTTAATGATTTCTGGAGACCAGTCAGCAAATATTATATCAGAGGATAGGGCCAGAGATCATTTGAATAGAAAGTAAAACTATTAAACTTATATAGTCGCTTTTAAAAAATGTAAATGCCAGTTTTATGAAATAAATAAATAAATGGTTGTCAGGATTTAAACAATCTTTAATTATTTGGAGAGATCTAATTCACTAACTTCTCATGTATACTCTGCATTCTTTCAGAGATGTCTAAAATAGGAAGATCATTAGAAACAGTGGAAGGGTGCCATGATAACAGCATAAGCAGGGCGTATAAAATCACAGAAATGGGGCCACCAACCATGGAGGTATCAGTCTAGAGGGACATAAAGCAATGTCATATATTCCATTATTATTCAGTAAAACAAGTTATTTTAAATAAATTCTTAGACTGGGTAACAAAGTTTCAGTTTCCCAGTTTTTTCAGGCAAAATAACCTTCGTTATCACTGCCTGTTCTATAAAACAGGAATTTTCTTCTGTTTATCACCTTATATAAGCACTTGAGATGATTTTGGAAATAGGAGATCTAGTGGCCAGGTAATTCTGCCTAATAGTTCCCTCCTCAGTGTAGCATTGGGCCATTCAACCAGTTCCTTTTCCCTGCAGCTGTTTCTAGTTAGAAAGGAGGTAGTCAAGAATCTGCATGCAGGCTGGGCATGGTGGCTCATGCCTGTAATCCCAGCATTTTAAGAGACCAAAGTACTTTAAGCACCTGTAGTCCCAGCTACTTGGGGGGCTGAGGTGGTGGAGGTTGCAGTGAGCCATGATCATGCCACTGCACTCCAGCCTAGGTGACAGAGCCAGACCCTGTCTCCGAAAAAGAATCTGCATGCAACTAAGACGACTGAGCTCCCAGCTTTTGAATCTGTACTCTAAGTTCTGGTGGCTTCTCTTGAATGTGAAGGCGGAAAACAGGAATCAATATTTTGAATATTATAAAAATGGAGTGTCAGAATTATACAGACTTTTTTTTTTTTGAGATGGAGTTTTGCTCTTATTGCCCAGGCTGGAGTACAGTGGCGTGATCTCAGCTCACCACAACCTCCACCTCCCTGGTTCAAGCGATTCTCCCGCCTCAGCCTCCCAAGTAGCTGGGATTACAGGCATGTGCCACCACACCTGGCTAATTTTGTATTTTTAGTAGAGACGGGGTTTCTCCATGTTGGTCAGGCTGGTCTTGAACTCCTGACCTCAGGTGGTCCACCCGCCTCAGCCTCTCAAAATGTTGGGGATTACAGGTGTGAGCCGTCGTCATGCCCAGCCTGACTTTCCTTTTTTTTTTTTTTTTTTTTTTTTTTTTTTTTTTTTTTTTTTTTTGAGACAGAGTCTTGCTCTGTCGCCAGACTGGAGTGCAGTGGCGTAATGTCAGCTCACTGCAACCTCCACCTTCCAGGTTCAAGTGATTCTTCTGCCTCAGCCTCCCAAGTAGCTGGGACTACATGGGCCACCACACCTAGCTAATCTTTGTGTTTTTGTAGTAGAGACAGGGTTTCACCATGTTGGCCAGGATGGTCTCGATCTCTTGACCTGGCGATGCACCTGTCTTGGTCTCCTGAAGTGCTGGGATTAACAACCGTGCCTGGCCCAACTTACCTTTCATTAGATGGAATTTGATTTGTTTCAAGCAGAGAATCAAAAATTGGCCTTTTTAGGGGGTTATAATTCTCTTAGTGTAAAATAATCCTCTGGTAGTTTGTGGCATTTAATATCTTAAGTATGGTTTTAGCAAGTCAAAATCTGGTTGGGGCCATACAGGGTGGCTCATACCTGTAATCCCAGCACTTTGGAAGGCTAAGGTAGGCGGATCACTTGAGGTCAGGAGTGTGAGACCAGCCTGGCCAACATGGTGAAACCCCATCTCTACTTAAAATACAAAATTAGCCAGGCGTGGTGGCACAGGCCTGTAATCCCAGCTAGGGAGGCTGAGGTGGGAGGATCACTTAAGCCCCAGGCGGAGGTTGCAGGATCTGAGATAGTGCCACTGTCCTCAAGCTGGGTTACAGAGCGAGACTCCGTCTCAAAACAACAACAACAACAACAACAACAAATCTGGTTGGAAGGAGGCTTGAACAACAGCTGAGGCATTTTGCTCCAAACTCTCAGTATTGTATAATAAAAAACAGCTTGTTTTTTCATTGTGAAAGATGTGTTAAGTGTTACACATTTCGAAGTTTTGCTTAATTCCCTAGGGGAAAAAAACTACCATTTCTAAAGCCTGACAATGTATTTTATTTCATCCTTTCATGAAGGATTTTCTGTGTGACAAGACTTGAAACCAATTAGAATTTTTTAATTTAGTATTTGCCAAGGTTGCTGTTTGGGGTAGATAAAAATGTTTCCCCAATGTAATAATTATGAATGTTAAGATTTTATTTAGACTGGTCTAAAAGTTCCCAAAGCCTGGAGAAATCTTCATAAAGCTTTTTTTTTGGGGGGGGGGGGGGCCCCCCCTCTCCAACTTGCTGGAGAGCGGTGATATGATCACAGCTCACTGCAGCCTCAACTTCCCAGGCTCAGGTGATCCTCCCAAGTAGCTGGGACTATAGATGTGCACCACCATACCTGGCTAATCTTTTAGTAAAGACAGGGTTTTGCCATATTGCCAAGATGAACTTCTTGAATGTCTGAGCTCAAGCAATTGGCCCACCTTGGCTTCCCACAGTACTAGGATTACAGATGTCAGCCACCANCTCACTCTGTCCATCTGGCTGGAGAGCGGTGATATGATCACAGCTCACTGCAGCCTCAACTTCCCAGGCTCAGGTGATCCTCCCAAGTAGCTGGGACTATAGATGTGCACCACCATACCTGGCTAATCTTTTAGTAAAGACAGGGTTTTGCCATATTGCCAAGATGAACTTCTTGAATGTCTGAGCTCAAGCAATTGGCCCACCTTGGCTTCCCACAGTACTAGGATTACAGATGTCAGCCACCATGCCTGGCTCAAAATGCTTTTTATAAAATATGATTAGGTTCTTGGGAGGCCAAGGTGGGCGGATCATCTGAAGTCAGGAGTTCGAGATCAGCCTAACCAACATGAAGAAACCCTATCTCTACTAAAAATACAGAATTAGCCGGGCGTGGTGGTACATGCCTGTAATCCCAGCTACTCGGGAGGCTGAGGCAGGAGAATCGCTTGAACCCGGGAGGTGGAGGTTGTGGTGATCCAAGATTGTGCCATAGCATCCAGCCTGGGCAACAAGAGTGAAACTCCGTCTCTAAAAAAAAAAGATTAGGTTTACATCACATCTTACTTAGTATACCCAATACTTTAATATGATGTATAGCAAAATCAGCTTTTGTTTGTTTTGCTTCTTAGCTTTTCTATACACTAAGGGTTAGGAAACTACCAGTGGGATTAAGTTAAAAATGATTTATCATGTGAGGGTCTCAGTAAAGTTGAAGTGGTAAATGTTTTATATTACATTAGATCAAAAAGGCTAGTCCTCTCCTGTTTTTAAATCTTCTAATCTACTATAAGCATTTCTACTTTTTTTAGTGATATATATATAACATTTTATATATATGTAACATTTTATATATATATATATATTTTTTTATATATATGTATTTTTTAGATGGAATCTCACTTTGTCACCCAGGCTGGAGTGCAGTGGTGCAGTTGCGCTCACTGCAAACTCCGCCACCTGGGTTCAAGTGATTCTTGTGCCTCAGCCTCCCAAGTAGCTGGGATTACAGGCATCGCCACCATGCCCAGCTAATTTTTGTATTTTTAGTTGAGAGGGCGTTTTGCCATGTTGGCCAAGCTGGTCTCGAACTCCTGACCTCAGGTGATCCACCTGCCTCGGCCTCCAAAGTGCTAGGATTACAGGCATGCATGAGCCATCACATCTAGCCTAGTGATATTTTTAACATTTAGTTTTATATTCTATCTATAGATTGAATTAATTTCTTAAACTATGGTTTAATAACCGGTTAATATTAAACATGTTTTCAGAAAAAAAAAAAAAAAGAATTAACAAGTAACCAGACTATTTCCAGAGTCCTTCAGGTGAAACAGGTTAATGTCCTTGTTTTTATTTGCTTTACTCATTTATTTATTCATTTGTTCATCGATCTTTTAAATGGCAGTATCCCTCTGAGGAAGATATGATCGAATGGGCCAAAAGGGAAAGTGAGAGAGAGGAAGAGCAGAGGCTTGCCCGACTAAATCAGCAAGAACAAGAAGACTTAGAACTGGCTATTGCACTCAGCAAATCTGAGATATCAGAAGCATGAAGAATTCTCTTGTTCTTTGGCAACAATATAGTACTCTTCTTCCTGAATGCTGAAACTATTTACAATGTGTATCAAAACTACCTGTGAGCATGGGAATACAAAAGGTTTGAGATTCCTGTAAATGTGACAAAATTTTAGGATTTTTTTTTCCTTCATTACAGATTCGTCTTTTTTTTTTCTTATAAAAGCCGTAACCCAGTCAGACAAATTCACCTTCACTTAGGCCCCTGGCCCCTGTTCTGGTATACATTTACTGTGAGCTTTTGCCTGCCTGTGCTATTTTACTTGTAAAGCTAGAGCACCCAAGCTTCTGCTTTCTGGAATATAGAGAAATAGTTTCACCCTGCACTACGCTGTTCTGTAGTTATTCTGATGATAGCCAGTGAGATTCTTAAAGTTTGCAGTATTCTCCCCTGATTGGAATGGTTGAGTAAGGATAAGGGAAAGAATATCTTACTTCTTTTATGATTGGTGCAAATTGGTTAAAGTGCATTTTAAATTTCCTTATAGTAAAATACTACTTAATTTGTTTTTTAGAGACAAGGAAAATATTTTGCACAGATTTACTCCACTATGGAAAAGGGACACTTTAGGTTGAACCATTATAGCCTCAGATTCGATCTTTTCCTAACTAAAAATAGTAAAGCCTCATGTGTGAAATAAATTTTTTTAAAGATTTATCTGGATTTAGAGAATCTTAGATCAACAGATACCTCTCGGTGTGTTTGCTAATTAATAAAAAATAGTTTCTTACAAATAAAGTTTGTAAGAAAATGTTCATTTTAAGTACTAGATAGTGGAGAAAATTTATCACCTAAAATATACCCATCAGTATAAGGCAAGCAAAAGTCTTAACATGGCAGCCATTCTGCCTTTGCCGTGGCCCTGTCCTGTTTAGTTCTTAGTGGGTTTATTTTTGTACTTTTGCAGAAGAAACTTCAGCAAGCTAGAACTGGAAGGTACTTTAATTTTCATATATACTTGTGTTTTTTTTTTTAAATGAAGGCTCATTTACTTGAAATGTAAAACTTTCACTGAATACAAATAGGAAAAAAAGTGATGTGTTTTATATCATATTGCTTTTTGTCCATCTTTGTGGTTTAGTTTATTTACTCACTTCATGTTTTTCACCTATAAAATTGTCAAGCTAGCAACAAAACTGTTGTTTGTTTAATTGGGAGAGAAGAGACCTGTCAGATTATCAAAACTCTTCACGTGTTAAAAGACCATCTCCTGTAAAACCGACCTAGTGGACAAGCTGAATTTGAAATAGACTGTGAAGTAAGCTGTAACTTGTCATTTTAATTTTGTTTAACATGGTTACTGACTTAGATGATGTATTGAATACCAAGATAAAGAAAAATACACCTAAAATCTAATTAGAATTACCTGGGTCACCAAGTCAAGGTAGTATTGATCTGTGTTAATCTGAGTAACTTATTGCCTAGCCTATAAATAAATTTCAAAGTATCCAATTCATTTCTTCTTGAAATGGTGCTTGTTTTCTTTCCATTACACAATTGGACTCCTACAGTTTAAAACAAACTTTAAACCACTATCTTGCACTGCTTACTTTTTTCTACATTTGTAAATAGAAACATTTCTGCATAAAAGTCATACATATGAAGCAAGGGCTGAATCATAATCACAAGGCTTTAATTTTGATAAACAAATCCAGTGACCTAAGGATTTTCTTCAAAATTTGACTGAGAAGTTAAGTATTGGGAGTTGCGATAGGTGGTATTTTTGTTTGTTTTCTTCCTCTTAAACTCCTTAGGATAAAGGTAAGTTGACTTGAACAACTTTCTTTTGCACTGGGAAAATGAGCAAATGTTGGAAATGCTTCAAAAATTTTTTTAATTAAAAAAACACTCGAAATTAATAAATACCTATAACTTATAAACACCCACTTTCAATGTAATAAATGTATCCTAATCTTATGTATGTTTAACTGGATTACATAGATTTTTATCTTTTGTTAAAATGTGTATACTCCGTGGACCAATATAATATTAAAGTATGTATATATTATATAAATATATATGTATATCTATGTGCTCGCTTGTGTAGGATGAATGTCTTAGAGTCGTTTGTGGTATTTTATGTTGTTGACTCTGGCTCCAGGGCCTGTGCTTGAAAAGGACAGATAAGTATTGCCCAGAGCTAAGTGGCACTACTTACAAAGTTTTAAACATCTTCTACATACTGATTCATGTGTATTTGAGCTCTCTTTATAGAATTTTCTCTTAAAGTTTCAAACCTCTAAGTTGTAGCCTGTAATTATGAGAACAGTAAACTTTAAGTAATAATAAAGAATCCTATCCATATATCTAATTTGCAGTGGAGTTTTGCATGGTTCTCTGATTATGTCCATGCTGTGTCCAAGGAGGAGTAGCTATATACAATCAGCACAGATTAATATGTGTAAAGGGTTTGGGACAGCACCTGGTATAGAATAAATAATAAATGTAAACTATTATTTTTGGTTATCATGTCCTTTTGCCTGCCTGTGCTATTTTACTTGTAAAGCTAGAGCACCCAAGCTTCTGCCTTCTGGAATATAGAAGTCTTTCATGTCTTTTATGAAAGAAATGAAATGTATATGCATAAAAACAATGCCTAAAACATATGTGGCTTTGTATATATGTGTCGAATAAGAATTTGTAGGCCAGACGCAGTGGCTCGCGCCTGTAATCCCAGCACTTCGGGAGGCTGAGGTGGGCAGATCACCTGAGGTCAGGAGTTCGAGAACAACCTGGCGAACATGGTGAAACTCTGTCTCTACTAAAAATGCGAAAAAATTAGATGAGCGTAGTGGCTCGCACCTATAGTCCTAGATACTTGGGAGGCTGAGACAGGAGAATTGCTTGAACCCGGGAGGCGGAGGTTGCAGTGAGTGCAACCAGAGGTTGCACACCGCTGGACTCCAGCCTAGGTGACAGAGTGAGACTCCGTCTCAAAAAGAAAAAAGAATTTGTCACTGGGCACAGTGGCTCATGCCTGTAATCCCAGCACTTTGGGAGGCTGAGGTGGGAGGATCACTTGAGCCCAGGAGTTTGAGACCAGCCTGGGGCAACATGGTGAGACCCCATCTCTACAAAAAAAAAAAAATTAGCCAGGTGTGGTGGTGCATACCTGTAGTCCCAGCTACTGGAGGCTGAGGTGGGAGGATCAGTTGAGCCCAGTGAAGCTGCAAGAAGCTAGGGTTGTGCTGCTGTGCTCCAGCCTAGGCAACAGAGCAAGACCCTGTCTCAAAAAAATAAAAAATTAAAAAAAAATGTGCCTGTAATCCCAGCACTTTGGGAGGCCAAGGTGGGTGGATCTCCTGAGGTCAGGAGTTCAAGATCAGCCTGGCCAACATGGTGAAACCCCTGTCTCTAATAAAAAATACAAAAATTAGCCAGGCATGGTGGTGGGTGCCTGTAATCCCAGCTACTTGGGAGGCTGAGGCAGGAGAATCGCTTGAGCCTGGGAGGCGGAGGTTGCAGTGAGCCGAGACTGTGCCACTGTACCCCAGCCTGGGCAACAGAGCAAGACTCAATATCAAAAAAAAAAGTGACATGGACTTTTGGAAGGCTCTATGTTCTAATAAACTCATAGTACTGGGACTGAATCTGTTTCTGCCATTTTTGAGGATGTAATGTAAAGATGATTTTGAGAAAGTTATTTAGCCTCCCTGAACCTCATTTTTCTCATCTAATGTACATCACAGTACTTAACTCATGGGATTGTTTTAAAGGATTTAGCTTTGATAGCTTTTTATTATTTATTTTAAATAAATTTAACCACAATATTACTAATAGTGAAAAGAGCCGTTGGCTGTTGAATGTACATTATATATGAAGCACTCTACTGGGCATTTTATGTGTGTTTTCTTGTTTCTTGTTTAATCTTCACAATACCTCTAAGTAGTAGATATTGTTATCCCCTGTTTTAGAAATGGAGAAACTGAGGCTCAAAAATGTTAAAATAATGTGCTTCAGATCATCCAACTGATGAGAAGATGAGCCGGGTCAGTCTGATCCTAAGCGTGATACTCTTTTCAGTTTACCATGCTTTGTTTTATTTTGTGTGGAAAAAAAAAATTTACTTATAGGAAGTGGTAGGAACAGGACATGATAAATAATAATAAATAACATTTATTAAGCTCCAGGCATGATCCTAAATGC
Organism: Rhinopithecus bieti; assembly: GCF_001698545.2. Classification (NCBI taxonomy): domain Eukaryota; kingdom Metazoa; phylum Chordata; class Mammalia; order Primates; family Cercopithecidae; genus Rhinopithecus; species Rhinopithecus bieti. Next base: position 800,378 of record NW_016806314.1, read on the forward strand.
TTTACTATTAATTTATTTAATCCTCACAATAGTGACCATGAAAGGTATAGGTACTATTATCTTCGCCATTTTACAGAAGAGGAACCCAAACTAGGCCACAGTTATGCAGCTACTAAGTGGCAGAGCTGGAATCTGAACCTAGGAGATGGGCTCCAGAGTTTTAACCACTACTCTGTATTCCTGTTAATGATGAGTAGTCAGAGGAGCAGTGTCACAAATGAAATAATCCATGTAATCGCTGTTCTTGAGGATTAATGTAATAAACCATATACATGGCATCTTATAAAACATTTTCCCATTCATTCTTGTATTTAACTCGTATGAGGGTTTAGAACAGTTTCTGACACATGAAAGCACTTAGGATTATTAGTGTTATCATAAGTGATAAGTATATGGGGGGAGTAGCCAGCCTTGCTTTTCGTTTTTCTTTCTTTGTAGAGACAGAGTCTCACTCTGTTGCCCAGGCTGGAGTGCAGTAGCAGTCATAGCTCATTGTAACCATGAACTCCTGGGCTCAAAGAGATCCTCCCGCCTCAGCCTCCCAAGTAGCTAGGACTATAAGTGCATGCCACTGGACCTAGTTAGTTAGTTATTTAGTAGAGATAGAGATCTCACTTTGTTGCCCAGGCTGGTCTTGAACTCAAGTGATCCTCCCTCCTCAACCACCCAAAGTGCTGGGATTATCGGCTCAGCCCAACCTTGTTTTAAATACAACATTTAAAACCAAAAGGCTAGAAAAGATGAAAAGTAATTTATCAGTACTGATAAGGCTCTGGAAAGAGTACATAAAAAGGGAGGCAGAGTAAGTTTTGAAGAGTTTGAAGTAGCTCGGTGTGACTAGAGTGTAGGTTTGTGGGCAAAAGACTGAGGTGTTTGTGTTCATAAGATTTCATTGGTGGTGATTTGGGGAATTGCCTTAGAAGAAAATCAGGTAAGGCAGGGAGAGCAGGTGGAAGATTGTTGCAGTCATGCAGGTGAGATGGTAAGAACTTAAAATGTGGTTGTGGCTGCAGACTAAGAGAAGGGGACCAATTTGAGAAAGATTTAGGAGAATTAACAGGTCTTGAGGTCTGATTAGATGTAGGTGGTAAGGGGAAAGGAGTACTCAAAATTTAGCAAGCAGTAGGATCACCTGGAGGACGTGTCAAACTACGGATTGCTGGACTCCAGCCCCAGAGTTTTTGATTCAGTAGGTTGTAGAGTTGGACCCCCGAATTTACATTTCTTTTTTTT
>NW_016806314.1:803993-860914 GCF_001698545.2 Rhinopithecus bieti
TTTTTTTAGTAGAGACGGGGTTTCACCATGTTAGCCAGGATGGTCTCGATCTCCTGACCTCGTGATCCGCCCGTCTCGGCCTCCCAAAGTGCTGGGATTACAGGCTTGAGCCACCGCGCCCGGCCTCTATTAAGAAATTTCACAGGGACTGATATAAAGACCCGAATGGCACTTTCCAGTAAAAATAAAGTTGCCACAGGACTTGGAGTGCCCACAATTGGTTGAACATGACTCCTCCCTTGCTGGTGGTTGGATACCTCCTGCCTCTGAGTCACCGCTTGATCTCTGCAGCCAGGGATGCCTGGGCCCCTGTCATGGATGCATTTTTCAGACTAATATCTTTAATCAGGTTACAGTCTGGTTTGACTAGTTGGGTAACTATAATGCCTCTTTAGGGTGACTTTGCATATCTTTGCTTTGATCCATTATATGTAAATTTTTCAGTATGTTAATGAGCATCATTTTTAAAATCATGAAATAGAATTCATTATTGAATATGTACTAGGTCACAAGATAAAATGTTTGAAAGCCATTTATTTTTTATAATCTCTCCAAAGGAATGTAAGTCCTAAAGTTACGTATCCAGGTGAATGATATAAAAGATTATCTCATGGGAGTGGGGAAAACTACAGAAAGACCTCACCCATTTTTCTCTCCTCACTGCACTAAGTGTATAGAATGTGTGCAGCTGCCCAAGACCTAAGGGCTTAGTTACAGCCTCTCCATCCTGTTTCCTCTGGAGTCAGAACTTGATTGAGTTAGTTTGTGGGAAGGAAAAGAAATGGGAAAAAGCTGACACTTACTGGGGACCTTCTCTGAGCCTGGCACTAAGGTTCTTAATAAATGTATAATTTATTCTCTATGACACTTAAATAGAAAATATGAGGTATAGAGAGATGGAAGCAATTTGGCCAAGAAACCCCAACCTAGGAAAGGTTCACAGCTGGACAAGCCAGGTTCCAACCCAGATGCCTCTGCTGTGAGACTTACTCTTCTACCACACTGGACTGCCTTTTGCTCTCTGCGGCTACGTATGCTCAAAGGACTGCTCTTAAGAGCAGGTGTGCAAGACTCAGCAACTCAGGCCCTCATCGAGCACAGAGGAGACCCCACACCCCTCCGAGGCTCTATAAGACACACGGGAGAGATTGAACTGAACTGCTTGCTCAGCCTGTGGGCCTTTTAATGATGATTGGACTTGTCAGGACTAAGACAACCCTGATTTGTTCTCCTCCAGATTGTGGGCCTCTACATGAGTTAAAGATCCTTCTAGGCACTGTGACATACAGAGACCTGGATGGGGTAGAGGCTGTACTTAATTGAATCAAAACTCTGGACCTAGAATGGGTAGAAGCAGGTTAGGAGCCCTCCACCCTTGCTCCCTTGTAGCATACTGCCTTAACCGCATACAAGCAAAAGAAAACCCTGATACATCTCAGCTTCCTGAGCAAGTTCCTGGCCTTGTAGAGGGAATCCAGACCTTGGAGTTTTATGAACATGGGCCTAAATTCTGGTCTTACCATTTCCTAGCTGTGTGTTTTTGGGTAAATCTTAACCTCTGTGGTCCTCAGGGATAACAGTTCCCTTACAGGATTGTTGCCAGGATTAAAGATGATAGATACAGGTTGGGTGTGGTGGCTCATGCTTGTAATCCCAGAATTTTGGGAGGCCCAGGCAGGAGGATTGCTTGATTCCAGGAGTTCCAGATCAGCCTCGACAACATAGCAACACTCTGTCTCTACAAAAAAGTATATATATATTTAAAAATTAGCCAGGCACAGTGACATGCACCTGAAGTCCTAGCTACTCAGGAGACTGAGGTGGGAGGATCACTTGAAGCCAGGAGTTCAAGGCTGCAGTGAGCTGTGATCACACCACTGCACTCCAGACTGGGCAACAGATCGAGACACTGAAAAAAAAAGATGATGAATACAAAGTCATGGTTTCTGTTACATGGCAGATATTCACTAAGAGCTGCCATGCCCATGTTTAAAAAGAAGAGGTAACAATACATTTTCGGAAAATGTGAATCTGAATAAAGAGGATAAACTTCAGTTGTCTTGGAAGTTCATTTATATAGAACCCTTCATTGCCCTCTGATTCTGGATAAAACTATCACTATAGGAGGTGCAGGTAACACACACTATGTGTCCAGCACTGTTCTGTTTTGCTTGCATTAATCCTTACAACAACCATTGTAATAGGTGCTATTATCCTCATTTTACTGATAAGAAAACACACAAAGAGGTGGAGTAACTTACCTGGTTGTGTGGATACCTAGTGGTGGGGCCAAGATTTTAACCTAAGCAGTGTGGCTCCAGTGGAAGGGAGGATGAGAAGAATAAAACCTGTTCTACCTTGGGTTTATTACGTGATTCAAAATAAGCTTGAAAAAGTGGCTCGTAAATGCTTTGTGCACCTAATAACTTGCGTGACAGGAAAGCTAGGGCTGGGGTTAAGATACAGACCCTCAAGTCGGGCTGTGTGTTGAGTTCTAGCTCTGCCACTTAACTAGTTTGTGTGATCTTGAGAAAATTAATTCCTCTCTGCCTCACTTTTTCAACTATAAAATTGGGATTGTAAAAGAACATACATGTTAAGATTATTTTGAGGATTAAATGCGTTGGCACATGTGAAGAGTTTAAAATAGTGCCCAAGTAACATAATTCTAAACAGATGAGGAAGAAGAAAGAAGCCTTGAAGATTACGAACCCCGGGATTGAATTCCAGCTCCTGATTTGATCTTAGGAACACTTCTAAACTTCTGACCCAGATATTCTTAAAACAGTTGTCTAGATTAGAGGTAGACCTGTAAAGGCTCTCTGCATAGTGCCTGTCACTGGGTAGAAGCTTAATAGATATTAGTTCCTTCTTTATTTACTCACCATTGAGTACCTACTATGTACAGCAATAGTGCTGGGCTCTGTAGAAGACACGAGATACTGTCTCTACCTTCAGAGAAAAATCTGAAATACCATTGTAAATAACTTATCCAAGGATTTTAAAATACGTAATACTAAATGCTGTGAGGGAGACAGATTAAAATGTAACCTCTGAAAAGGGAGAGACTGCTCCAATGGGGAGATCCTGGATGGCTTCCTGGTGGAAGTGGTGCTGGCCGTGGGCTGAGAGGCTTGGTGAGATTAATCCTTTTAACAGTAAACTGGGCTCTGGACCCATAGGAGGTCAGGCTTCCAAGGTCCTGTGCCTCTTCTTGCCTGTGAACCCAGGAGAAAGTTGGCTATTATCTAAGTGCCTAGTGCTGGCCAAGCTGGACAAGGCTCTGGACTAAGGGGTTTGGATCCCTGGGCATACTGTAACTGGAATTTCCAGATTTAGAAGCTCTAGCTTTGTGATCAGATAAGCAGCATTCTCAGGCCCTTGTTGATCTGTAAAAACCATGATATGAGTGAAAGAGTGAAAGGTCATATGTTCTCTGCTGCCTACTGGGGAAGAGTGAGAGAAATTGCCCAAATGGTCCTTGGAGCCTCTGCCCTCTGGGCAGCTTTGCCCAGGGTCTCCCACTCCGTGCTCAGCCCACCCATTGTTCATAGGCTGGGTGGGAGGAAAATACCAGATTGGGCAGAGAAGCCTGGGTGTAAGACCTGACTTCACAAATTGGTTTCAGGAAAGGTCGTTCACCCCTCTGAACCTGTTTCATTAACTGTAAAATGGGGATAAGTGAGTATGTAATAAGATGTAGATAAATAAGAATTGGTGTAAACTGCCTGGCTCAGGGCTTGACACACGAGAGAACACCTGACATGTGAGAACCAGTCACCACTTATTGGACACAAGATTTGTGTTGCACAAGTACCTAGGATACAGACCCAGCTCAGAAGGAAACAAAAATGGGCCTTAAACCACCCTGCCCTGTGTTCCACCCCCCACCTTCTCTGATGAGCTAAGTCTCCAGGGGTCCCTGAATCCAATCTTCACACTAGAGCTGGAGCAGGCCTTCTCAAATGCCTCCTCACGGTGCTCCCCTACTCCGTGTCCTTAGTTAGGCCTCCCATAAAAGCCCCTGGACTGCATGCTGGGGGATCCTCTTGCTCCAGAGCTGATTCTGCTTGGTGGTGGTAATTTAAAATAAAAACCAAAAATGTACACGGCCTAAGATAAAATATGGAGATGGAGCTGTGGCTCATTCTTCTCTGTCCCCCAACCTGCCACGAGGGACTGGACTCAGAAGTCGGTGAAGTGGGTCACTCCAGGGCCTGGCCTGGCCTGCAGCCTCCACCCTCAGGCCCAGACAGCTGCTCTCCACTTCCCTGCCTATCAGTCCCCTGCTGCTGGTGCTCTGTGCCTAGCATTTGACTCAGTCCCGAGCCTATGACCCCATTCAGGCGAGGCCCTAGCAAAACTGGCTCTGCATGTAGGGAGGAGGGAACAGGGTCGGTGGTGCTGCTATGTCCCGCAGGGACCCTGGTAAGGCCATCGTGCGTCCCCTTCAGTTTGGAGGCTGGGATCTGGACAGAGTGGGAGACCCGCCGCTGGCCCCCTTGTGACCTTGGACAAAGCCTGGAGCTCCGTTTCTCCCGGTGCCCAGTGAGGGGTTTCGGAGTGTTCGGAGTCCTTTCTGGTCCTGGGTGGGAGTGGGCTTGCCTAGGGAACTCAGGCCCGCTCCAGGGACACCTACGCCCTTCCACTTTGGGGCAGGGAGGCGCCGGTCCAGGGCGGGGAGGAGCCACAGGTCCCGCCCTGCCCGCCTCGTCCAGGTGCTGCCACCGTAGCCGCCGCAGCCGCGGGGGGCCGCCCGCGCCCTCGTCCGAGCCCGCTCAGTGCCCATGGCCTTTCTGACCACCTGGAAGGAGGCGGCCTCCCGGAAAAGCGACCGCAGGTACCGGGCAGGGGCGGGGACTCGGCAGAAGGCGCGGACGGGACCAAGGGGCCGCCGGAGGACCCAACCGAGGTCGGGGAAACAGCTGAGGGGCACAGCTGGGGAAAGGGTTTGCGGCTGCTGGGCGTGGGGGTCGGCCGGAGGCCCGGGAGGGGCAGCGCCGTGCGCCCCTGCTCTCTCTCCTCGCCCCAGCAGGGCGGGGACTGGGGAGGGTAGACGCGGTCCCACCTGAGCGCCGCTCAGTGTCGCAAAACGCGGGCCATCTGCGAAGGCAACTCGGTGAGCGGGACCTCAGGCGGGGCTGGCGGTCAGGTGTGGGCAGCGGCGTCTGCGCTCAGCCCTCCATCCTCTCACCTGGTTCTCCCCAGGTCTGCGTGAGCCAAGTGTGGGCACGCTGTGTGCCCGGACAGATGAAGCCAGGGCCCTGTGTCCCTGAGGGGTTGTCCACATCCGAGGAGCAGGTGGGGGAACTCCTGGGTTCCAGTCCCAGTCCAGGGTGAGTTATGTGCACCCCAGCTCCTCCAAGACGAGCCCTCCAGGGTGTGTCAGCCACCTCCCTAGCTGGCCCTACCTCCGGGATAAGTTAGTGGGCCCCAGTTGTGCTCCTGTGAGAGGGGACGACAGGCCTGACCTCTCTTTGGAGGTTCAGCCCTCCCTGCATATTTACATCTTCTGAGGTTCAGCCCTTCCCTTTATACTTACATCTTTAAAGTTCACCCTGCTGTGCCAGGGAGAGGGGAATGCAACTGTCCTGTGAATACCTCAAACTTGGCAAGCCCCAAACCTGTTCCTCCTCCGGTGTCCCCGTGTCAGTGAATGGTTGCCCAAGCCCGAAACCAGGGAGTCATCCCTGACAACTCCCTACCTTACTCCCACCCCCGTCTACAAGTCCTGTTGATTTTACCTCTCAATGTCTCTCAAAGCTGTTTATTCTCCTTGGACTATTGCATCAGGCCCCCTTCCCCAGCTCCTCCAGGCTCTCCCTTTCTACACATCCTTTCTAAAGCAAAAACCAGACCAAGCCATTTTCTACTTTAAAACCCTTCCATGGGCCAGGCATAGTGGTTCATGCCTGTAATCCCAACACTTTGGGAGGCCAAGCGGGAGGATCGCTTGAGCCCAGGAATTTGAGAGCAGCCTAGGACACATAGCAAGACCCTATTTCTATATAAATAAAGGAAAAAACATTAAAGAAAATAAAACCCTTCCATGGCTCTCCACCACCCTTTGGCGGCTCTCATTCAGCCTTTCAGCGCACATTGTTGAGCACTGGTGTGCTGGGCCAGCACTGTACTAGGCACTGCAGGTATGGTGTTACTTCAGACATATAGGTCCTGCTCTTAGTGACCAGGTTCTAGTGGGAGAGAGACATAAACAAGTAGACAAACAAGTAAACATCAGAAAATGGATGCTGGGCGAGGTATACAATAAGATAATGTGATGCACAGTAACATTGGCGGTGCTGAAGCATTGCAGGCAGGTTAGCTCACATCAAAGCCTGAGCTGTGTCTGAGAAGAAAGGAGGGCGAGTGATGGAAGATCACTGAGACCCAGGAAGCAGGCTGGCCAGAACAAACAGGACCAGGAATTTAGGTTTCACTGTGTGGTGGTAAACCACTAGAGAGCTTTAGCAGGGCATTTACTTATTTAAAGATGACCATGCTGTCCTATGGAGAAAGGATTTTTGTGGACAGACCATTTCAATGCTGGATCACTGTCACCTCTTCCTTTTCTGTTTCTCCACTACTTATGGAAAGGGGACAGGGCTCATTTGTCCCCATGTTCCCAGAGCACAGCACATAATGGGGCTCGGAGTGCATTTCGGTTTTGATGAGGACATGAGGGGATGATTTCTGAGGAGCACGAGATCTCTGGGCCACATGGCTTTCTTGCCTTCCAGGACCTGCCCTGCCTGGGAGAATCCAGCTATGCATCATCCTGTGAGCACCTGGGAGCTTTCGGGGTCTCCTGTGTGTGTATGTTACTCACCTCTCAGTGTGCAGGGAGAGCTGAGGGGAGGCTGGCGTGATGGTCCAGGAGAGAGATGCTGAGGTGTGGGTTAGGAGAATGGAGGGAATGTGAGACAGACTCTAAGAAGGAAGAATTGAGAAGCAGTGAAGGGACAGGCTGAGGAGAAGGTGTGGGGGTGGTCTCTGGTCAAGCAGAGGCCTCCACATCCCCCAGTGGGCCTGTGTGAGGAAGTGCACTGTGAGCCCGCGCACATGCGCCTTTGTACTTCAGCCGGAACTTGCTGGGCACAAATACCCAGAGAATTTGTGTGGACAACTCCCGGTTGCCCACACAAGGTCTCACACCCGAGGCTCAAACCTGGGACTCCATTATCCCAGCTCAGGACCTGTGACCTCTCCACCTTCACCCCTCGCCCACCACACCACCCTGTGTCCCACAGCATAGCCAAGGGCAAAGAACTTGGCAGGAGGATGGAGATGTGGAGGGGTGCTCAACCACTGCTCTGCCGCTTACTTACTGGCTCTTTGACATTGATTCATTGTCTGATCTATGTGAGCCTCAGTTTCCTCAGCTGTAAAATAATAGCTACTCTCTGAGCTGTGGAAAGATCTATTGAAGTCATTTGTAAAGGACCTAACAGTCCCTGGGGCATATTCGGTGTTCACTTCCTTCTCGGTTACTGGTATGAGATAATCTTCCTTCCAGGGTATTTCCATTGAGCAGAGGGGATTCTGAAAGGTTTGGGAGTCAATTGTGGGATTCCAGGCACCAGGATTGGGTAGCTGGGAACTGCTGGGAAAAGGAAAGTGGACCATTCCTAACGCCCATGCATCTTACAGTGGGGACCACCCCCCTACTCAGTCTACGAATCAGGCCCTTCTTAGCCATACCATAGCTAAGTCATGGTAGAAGCGCCCACTCGTGGTAGGAGACAGCACCAAAACTAAAAGGGAGTATACAGACAGGCAGATTGCTTTGGAGAGAGTAATTGAGTGGCAGATCTGCTGTGGGAGGGAGGGGCCTCCTCAAGACTGGAGAGGCCCAGCCTAGGAGGCTGGAGGCCTGCTAGGACTGCTTTAGTCAGAATTCCTGCTCTTGAGCCTGAATTCTCCTGAGCCTGAGCTGGAGGAGCTCTCAGATGCTTCTAGGTTGGGAGTTTCTAATTTGGTGGCTGGAATCCTTGGGTGGCTTTGGGGTCTCTTCCTTGGGAATTAATTTGGACTTGAGGCCGGTGCTGAGTTTTGACCTCTGTGATTCTCAGATCCTGCGAGTTGTAGCATTTGTGATTCCCAGACTTGTGATTTAAAATTCCAAGTTTTACAGCGTTGAAGCTTTTAATCCCAGGACTCTGCTCTGCCCCCTGTTGCTGAGGATGACTGTAAGGGGTAGGAGAGGGCTCTAGTGTGAGAGGCACATTGTGGTCCCTCAGATCCTCAATCCCTGATGACAAGACCTTGAAAGATATTCAAGCAACCTTTGTCCCACTATCAGCTATGGAGGGTTTTAAACTTGGAACATTTAGGTCCTTTTGGGTGTCATTGAGAAACAGATTTGGGTTGCAACTTCAGTTCTGCCAGCATGCCACATTTCCTGTAACCTCTTCAAATCTGTGATCTGAGGTGCTTGATTGGCTTTGTTCTTTCCTGAAGATTTCTGCCTCTCAACGCAGTTTCTCTCTGTGGCCAGCTCCATTCTCTCCTAACACTCACCTGCTTCTCCACTCAGTACGAGACATGGCTGCCAGCAACTTTCAAGCTCAAGTCCTGGATGGTAAATCAAAGCAGTGAGAAGTACTCTGGAGCCACGTAAGCTGGTTTTGTTTTTTTGGTGTGTGTGGGGGCCTGGGGTGGGGAGGTGTTATTTTTTGTGAGACATCCTTCCTCAGATACATACAGGCTTGTCACCCAGGCTGGAATGCAATGGTGCGATCTCGGCTCACTGCAACCTCCACCTTCCGGGTTCTCCTGCCTCAGCCTCCTGAGTAGCTGGAATTACAGTCATGCGCCACCTCGCCCGGCTAATTTTGTATTTTTAGTAGAGACGGGGTTTCACCATGTTGGCCAGGCTGATCTCAAACTCCTGACCTCAAGTGATCCCCCCACCTCAGCCTCCCAAAGTGTTGGGATTACAGGCGTGAGCCACTGTGCCTGGCCTTAGGCTGGTTTTGAAGCCTGACTCTGAGACTTTCTAGCAGTATGACTTTTGACAGGCTGTTTAGCTTCTCGTGCCTCAGTTTCCTCATCTGTAAAATAGGGGTAATGTTAGGACTCGCCTCCCAGGATTGTTTTGAGGATCGGATGAGCTAGTTTACCTAAAGCCTGGCACACTGCTATATCAGCGCACGTGATTATTATAAGAGGAAGGGCTAGGCCGGGCGCGGTGGCTCACGCCTGTAATCCCAGCACTTTGGGAGGCCGAGGTGGGCAGATCACCAGGTCAGCAGATCGAGACCATCCTGGCTAACACGGTGAAACCCTGTCTGTACTAAAAATACAAAAAATTAGCCGGGCGTGGTGGTGGGCGCCTGTAGTCCCAGCTACTCGGGAGGCTGAGGCAGGAGAATGGCGTGAACCCGGGAGGTGGAGGAGCTTGCAGTAATCCTCGAGCTACTGCACTCCAGCCTGGGAGACAGCGAGACTCCGTTTCAAAAAAAAAAAGAAGAAGAAGAAGAAGGGCTTCACCAGTTTTAGTCTGAAAAAGCTCAGGAGACTACTCTGACTAGTGCTTCCTTCAACCAATCACTGTTCCCTGAGAGGTGGGGTCAAGCAGGAGGAGGCTCCTCAGTCAGCCAATGGGCTGTAGAAGAGGGGAGGAGAAAGGGGGCGTGATGCGGGAGGAGGGCAGCATTTAGCAAATGTGACCACAGAGCAGACCTTAAAGCTGTAATTTCATGACACACCCAACTTATGATATATTTGGAGCACCCTGCCCATTCCTCTGAGTCCCTCTGCTGTTTTTGATGCGCTGAGATCTGAAAACCGAAAGGTCCCTTGTGGCCCCTCTGGGGGCCTGTGCCACCCACTACTCTTCTGTGTTGTAGCCTTGCCAAACACAGCCATTCTCTCCCTGACTGCCACCACCACCCTGGCCTAGTGGGGGAATGGTCGCCGAGGCACTTTGCTAGATCACCTTTCTTAATTCGCTCCCATTCAGGCTGCTATAATGAAACAACATAAACTGGGTAGCTCATAAACAGCAGAAATAAATTTCTCACAGTTCCGGAGGATGGGAAGTCCAAGATCAAGGCAGATTCAGTATCTGATGAGGGCCTGCTTTCTGGCTCGTAGATGGTGCTTTCTTGCTGCGTCTTCACATGGAAGAAGGGGCGCGGAGTCTCTCTTGAATTTCTTTTATAAGGGCACCAACCCTGTTCATGAGGGCTCTGCACCCATGGCCTAATCACCTCCCAAAGGGCCCACCTCCTAATACCATCATCTTAGGCGTAAGGATTTCCACATATGAATGTTGAGGGGATGCAAACTGTCACTCTATAGCAATAACCCCACGCCATTGGTGGGACAGACCCTTCCCTTAATTCCCCAGCAGCTTGACTGCGGCCAGGCTATACCTTATCTATTTATTTATTAATTTATTTTGGTAGAGATGGGGTTTCACCATGTTGCCCAGTCTGGTCGTGAACTCCTGGCCTCAAGTGATCCTCCCACCTCAGCCTCCCAAAGTGCTGGGATTATAGGCATGAGCCACCATGCCTGTTCAGGCTTTAATTTTTAAAAACACCTTAGGCAGCAAGGAGTGAGGGACAGATGATTTTATGATGTTATGGCCCTCTCCCCTCAGCCATTCTGGAAGGAGCCTTCCTGTAGAACTTCCACATCTGGGAGGGCCCAATGTGTCTTCCAACATCTTCTTTCCCAGGAGAAAAGAGGAATTTTTCTCTTAGCCCAAGATTCCCAAGCCTTCCTTTCTTATGCTAAGATCAGCTATAAAATAATATATCAGTCTTTCCCAGGTGAACAGCAGTGCAGAAATCTACCACTTTCAAGTAAAATCCTTTCCTGCCCTATAAATGGCTGGTCCTTTGCACCATGACCCCCCTGCCAAAAGGACAATTATATTAGGACTAGGTAGGACATCAGAGACCCCATCCCCGTGGAACTGGGCTAAGACACTCCATTCCTTTTGGCTCCCTTTCTTCCCATGGGAGTGAAATTTGTTTTGCCTCCTGCAGCCTCAGGTGTTACTCCTTAGCTTCCCTCTTACAGGGTCTGCTCTGACCAGCACCCACACCCTGCAAGAAGCAGCACTGCTGCCACTCAATTAATTTCGGGCTAAGAAACATCCTTCCTCAGATACATACAGTAGCTAAATCTCAGATTGAAAGAAACTGCTAAGTAAATGAGTATGTGAGCAATTGCTTTACATCTGGGTGGTTGAAAGGCATACCAAAGGGCTGTCCCTGAGCACAGGACAAGCCACTCAAAAGAGGATAAATCAGGTTGGGCGCGGTGGCTCACACCTGTAATCCCAGCAGTTTGGGAGGCCAAGGCGGGTGGATCACTTGAGGTCAGGAGTTCAAGACCAGCCTGGCCAACATGGTGAAACCTTGTCTCTACTAAAAATACAAAAATTAGCCAGGCCGGGGGCCGTGGCTCACACCTGTAATCTCAGCACTTTGGGAGGCTGAGGCGGGCAGATCATTTGAGGTTAGGAGTTTGGGACCAGCCTGGCCGACATGGTGCATGCCCATAATCTCAGCTACTTGGGAGGCTGAGGTGGGAGGATCACTTGAAACCGGGAGTTGGAGGTTACAGTGAGCCAAGATCGCACCACTACACTACAGCTTGGACAACAGAGTAAGACTCTGTCTCAAAAAAAAAAAAAGGAAGATAAATCTCCACTTGACAGTGCTGCACTCGGGTGGGCACCCTTCTCTCCTCCTTTGCTTGCCACTGCTCCCTCCAAGCCCCAGCTCCTCTCCCCTGGACACCTTCTGAACTTGCCTGCTGCCTCCAGAATGTTCTCTTCCCCTTTCTCTGTGATCTGTAATGAAAGAGACCTGCCTTTGACTGTGCCCTAACAGCCAGCATGTGACATGTAGCATCATCTGTAATCCACACAACTCTGACCAGGGAAGCCTTGTTTTCTCCACTTTAATAGATGAGGAAAGTTAGGCACAAGGAGGTGAAGAGTGTTGCCCTGGATTATAGTGAAGAAGCCAAAATTCAGATTCAAATATGCTATTCCCTGCACTATATTGTACTACCTCCCCCAGAAATGGCTTCAGTACCTCTTCATGCTTCCTAACATGCACAGATGTCAGGGTTTTCCTTTTAATATTAGGTGGCTAATTTTGTGTTCTGCTTTCTTCATATTTTTCCGTATTCTAGCAAATTACTTTATGCAGCAAGCCTTTTTATTGAGGCAGGCACTGTTCTAGTCACTGGAAATATATTAGAGAACAAAATAGTAATGCAAAAACAAAAAAACTCATGAAGCTGGGCACAACCACATGTCCCTAGAGTCTCAGCTACTCAGAAGGCTGAGGTGGGAGGATCACTTGAACCCAGGAGTTCAAGACCAGCCTGGGCGATAAAGTGAGACCCCACTCAAAACAAACAAACAAAAACCCTACCTGTGGAACTTAGTTTAATGGGGAGAGGGAGAATAAATGAATAAGCAAAATCAAAAGCTGTCACATGACAACAAGCACTGTGGAAAAATAATGCAGGGCAGAAGAACTGGGAGGATGGGGGCAGGGGTTCAACTTTAAACAGAATGGGGCCGGGGGCCGTGGCTCACACCTGTAATCTCAGCACTTTGGGAGGCTGAGGCGGGCAGATCATTTGAGGTCAGGAGTTTGGGACCAGCCTGGCCGACATGGTGAAATCCAGTCTCTATTAAAAATATAAAAATTAGCCGTGCATGGTGGGGGGCACCTGTAGTCTCAGCTACTCGGGAGGCTGAGGCAGGAGAATCACTTGAACCCGGGAGGCAGAGGTTACAATGAGCTATGACTGTGCCACTGCACTCCAGCCTGGGCGACACAGTGAGACTCCATCTCAGAAAAAAATGTATCAAACAGAATGGTCAGGGAAGGCCTCACAGAGATGGTGATATTTGAGCTGAGACCTGAAGAAGGTGAAGTAGTGAATCGTGTGAGAAGAGCATTCCAGGCAGAGGGAATAGCGAGTCCAAAGGGCCTGAAGTAGGAATGTGCCTGGCATATTTGCAGGTGAGCAAGGAGGCTGGTGTGGCTGAAATAAGAGAGGGAATAAAGGGAAATGATGTTGGGAGATGATGGGAGCATACAGATTGTGCAGGGCCTCCTGAGCCATAGACAGACTAGTTTTTGCACTGAGGAACATGGGGAGCCTTTACAGGGCTTTGAGCAGAGTTGTGATGTGATCTGACCTAAGGGTCAAATGGGACTGGTGCTGTGTGGATAATAGACAGTAGCAGACTATGGTTGTGTGCCACCATGCTCAGCTAAGTTTTTATTTTTTGTAGAGACAGGGGTTTCACTATGTTGCCAAGGCTGGTCTCCAACTTCTGGCCTCAAGCAATCCTCCTGCCTTGGCCTCTCAGAGTCCTGGGATTACAGGCAGATGGAGCCAATTTCTATTCCCACCTGCAGTGTGTCAGGTAGCTCATATACCCTAAAGATATGTAGCTCATTTAATCCTTGCAACAACCTAATGAGGTTGGTGCCATCGTCATCCCCATTTCAGAAACGAGGTTGCTGGCCCAGGGTGTCAGGTGCAAGCCCTGGCTTTCAAACCTGCTCTCTGAACTACTGTCTAATTGGATGAGTTCCTTGGGACTGCTCAGCTAGGACATAGTGGGGCCAGGAGTCCATCCAGATCTTCTTGGCTCTGCATCCCAAGTTCTGACCCCTGAAAGGATGCCACTCAATGCTGGAAACCCCTCATTAGAGCTCTGACCCCTTTTTTCAGTTAGAGCTGTTCTTGGTCCCTTGTGCTAACCCAGGCTCCTTCCTTAGACCTACCCTCAGCAGCTCCTCGAGACCAGACTTGGGTAGAAGAGCCCAGATCCTAGAACACAGACCCTCAGAGCAGGGAGAGCCCTTGAATTCTTGGCCCAAATTTCTCTCCCCTTTATATCTGGTGGGAAGAGGAACTGCCCCAGAATGAGGCAGTGACTTGCAAAAGGTCACATAGCTAGTGGAGGGCAGAGTCCATGCCTGCCCAAGGAGCAGGAATAGATCCTTCCTTAAAGGCCCTTGCCAGAAAATATTTAAGATCCGTCACTGTCACAGCCCTCCGAAGGCCCTTTGTTGATGGGCCTGTTCACTTGCGAATTGCTAACGAGCCCAAGCCTGTAACCTGCGAGGGTGGGGCTCACTCGCTTTAAGAAAACCTGCTTTGCCAGGCGCGGTGGCTCAAGCCTGTAATCCCAGCACTCTGGGAGGCCGAGGCGGGCGGATCACAAGGTCAGGAGATCGAGACCATCCTGGCTAACATGGTGAAACCCCGTCTCTACTAAAAAATACAAAAAACTAGCCGGGTGAGGTGGTGGGCGCCTGTAGTCCCAGCTACTCGGGAGGCCGAGGCAGGAGAATGGCGTGAACCTGGGAGGCGGAGCTTGCAGTGAGCCAGGATCCGGCCACTACACTCCAGCTTGGGTGACAGTGAGACTCCGTCTCAAAAAAAAAAAAAAAAAACAAACAAACAAACAAACAAAAAAAACAAAAAAAGAAAACCTGCTTTATAGTCAGTAGTTCAGTGGGAGAGGAAGGGTTCTAGAGTCTGAAGAGGGGGGATCTGGGCTGGCAGAGGCTGCAGGTGTTGGGGAGGGGCACTTCATGCCAGGGAAAGGCCTGGAGGAAGGGGCTGGGATGGATGCTGAGAAGGGGGAAGGAGTCACCCAAATAATGCTCAGTAATCCGCACAGCATCCCTGAGAGTTTGGGATTATTATCCCAGGTTTACAGATGGGAAAACTGAGGTTCTGAGAGGTACAGGCAGAGCTGACTTCATGGCTTAAGCTCTTTCTACAACAATGGTATCATGTGTCACCACCTGCATCCCCCATTTCTATGACCTCTCCCACTTAAAACACCCCTCCTTTCTTCTCTTCTTCCCCTTTTCCCTGGAGAATAAAGAATCAAGACCTGGGTTCAAGCTATGGCTAGATGTTGGTCCAAGCCTCTATTTTCTCATCTGTAGGATGGGAGGTGATGCTATTACAAACTTTCTAGGGCATTCTGAGGTCTCACTTAATAGGTATTTATTAAGGGCCTTCTTTTTTTTATTTTTTAGACAAGAGTTTCTCTCTGTCATCCAGGCTGGAGTGCAATGGTGTGATCTCGGCTCACTGTAAGCTCCACCTCCTGGGTTCAAGCCTCAGCCTCCCGAATAGCTGGGATTACAGGTGTCCACCACCACCACTGGCTAATTTTTTTTGTATTTTTAGTAGAGACGGGGTTTCACCATGTTGGCCAGGCTGTTCTTGAACTCTTGACCTCAAGTGATCTGCCTGCTTCAGCCTCCCAAAGTGCTGGGATTACAGGCATGAGCCACTGTGCCCGGCCATATTAAGGGCCTTCTTAAGTTGACAATGGCACGGGTGAAAGCAGTCTGTGAAGGTTCTTCACAGCAACAGCACAGCAAAGGTTCTGACAACAGCACAGCAAACATGGCAGGCCTGCAGTCTCCAACTACAGTTGATTGAGAGGTGTGGTGACACTGGTGATTTGTTCTTGCATGCTGGGGAGGAAACGAGGGAGAAAAGCAGGCCTGGTATCTCCCAGGTGTAACGCACCAGGAAACAGGTCTCCTGACAGGAGGAAGGCACCCAGGACTCAGGATGCTCTCCCATCGCCTCAAGGTGGGAACACACAGGTGATCCAAGTAAGGTCACCTGAGTTGGGGAGGCAGAAATGATGATGGTGACTCACAGACCCCCCTGCGCTGGGGCTGAGCCAGAGCTCCTGGGGGCTGGGAATGGCCTGGGTGGGGCCCTCCTGAGGGGTGGGCCACTCTGATGTGCTGACTCACCAGGTGAGTGGCTCCAGCATCACTGTCCCCGTGGTGGTGTGGGGAGAGTTCCAGCTCTAAAGGCAGCTCTTCTGCTTCCCTTACTGAGCTAATTTTTCATCTGTGAAATGGGGAGGAAAGTAGTGTCTAGTGGTACACCACAACCATCACCAGGGCATTTATATAGCACTCTGCTATTTTCTTTATTTTTTTTTTTTTGAGACAGGGTCTTGCTCTGTTACACAGGCTGGAGTGCGGTGGCACCATCACGGCTCACTGCAGCCTCAACCTCCTGTGCTCAATTGATCCTCCTGCCTCAGACTCTGGAGTAGCTGGGACTGCGTACCCCAGGCCGGGCTTTTTTTTTTTTTTTTTTTTCTGAGATGGAATTTCACTCTTGTTGCCCAGGCTGGAATACGATGGTGCTATCTTGACTCACTGCAACCTCCACCTCCCGGGTTCAAACGATTCTTCTGCCTCAGCCTCCCAAGTAGCTGGGATTACAGGCATGTACCATCATGCCTGGCCAATTTTGTATTTTTAGTAGAGTCAGGGTTTCCCCATGTTGGTCAGGCTGGTCTTGAACTCCTGACCTCAGGCGATCCGCCTGTCTCAGCCTCCCAAAGTACTGGGATTACAGGCATGAGCCACCGTGTCCGGTCGCCTAAAGGTAATTTTATACAATATTTTTAGTAATTTTGTGCATGAAACAAAGTTTGTGTACACTGAACCATCAGAAAGCAGAAGTGTCACTCTCTCAGTCACCCATGTGGACAACCTGTGATTATTTGGCATCATCATCATTTTTGACTCTGAATTTATGTGCTCCCAATAAGCATTTTTTTACCCTTATTCACACATAAGTACTTAACAATAAAAATATAACATGCCATTAATGCAGTGAAAAAATAAAGTATTCAGGGTAACTCAGCAGCATGTGAGCATCAGTAGAATGCCTGTGGCCGCTGTGACAACAGCACAGCAAACATGGCAGGCCTGCAGTCTCCAACTACAGTGCTGAAAAAGCTTCAAGTTTCAGCCTGGGCGTGGTGGTTTACGCCTGTAATTCCACTGTGGGAGGCCAAGGTAGGCGGATCACTTGAGGTCCAGAGTTTGAGACCAGCCTGGCCAACAAGGCAAAACCCTGTCTCTACCAAAAATACAAAAATCAGCTGGGCATGGTGGCACATCCCTGTAATCTCAGCTACTCAGGAGGCTATGAGATGAGAATCACTTGAACCCTGGAGATGGAGGTTGTGGTGAGCCGAGATCACGAGATCGTGCCACTGCACTCCAGCCTGGACAACAGAGACTCTGTCTCAAAAAAAAAAGAGAAAAAAAAAAAAGCTTCAAATTTTGGAGCATTCTGGATTTCAGTTTTTCAAATTAGGAATGCTCAACCTGTATTGGTAAATTTGTATTTTTTTTTGAACAGTGGCCTCCCCATTGTAAGCTTCTGGATCCACTCCCGGTTACACGAACGACTAACAAGTGACAAGGGAGGAAGGTGTGTTCCACACAGAAGGAACAGCATGTTTGAATGCCTAGAGATTTGAAAGTGCATGGCATGCGATAGGGGCCCCAGCCTCATCACCCTCTTTACACGTACTGCTGGTGGCCTCACCATCCTCACCCTTTCCCACCTCCATGCTTTCATCCATGCTGCTCCCGGATCTGGTACACCCTCTCCACGACTTCAGTTTGTTTAAATAATATAAACTTCAAGGCTCAGTTCTGTCACCACCTCTTCCAGGAAGCTCCCCAGGCTCTCCCCTTGTCTGAATTCTTTATAGTTGCTGGTGGATGTCATCATAGCTTACTTCTAGTAGTTAATTATCTTTTTCGTGCCTGTATATGAGACTCCCAGAGATGGGATGATTCTTGCAAATGAGCACCTGGCCGCTGCTCACAAATGGGCAGGATGGGACTTCACTGCCTTTCCAGGCAGCCTGCTTAGATTTAAGCAGCTACCACCAAGCCCAAACTGCCTGGCTCCCCTGGGATCTGGTGCAAGTCCTGTCCCCACCGTGGTTGCTTCTGCAGGCTGTCCCCTTCTGCTTCTTCTTCTGGCGTCCTCGAGGTCATGGTTGCTCCAGGGGAGCTACAGTCCTTCCTTACTTCTGTCCCTTCCTTTGTCAAGGGACAGCTCTAATGGCAGCCACATGCTCTGATGAGTCATGGTTAAGAGCAGCATCTGGAGCCAGGAGGTGGTGGCTGGTTAACTCTTCATGGGCCAGTGGCTCTCTCTGCCAGAAGATCAGGTCAGGTGGAGACACTCGCCTCAGGGCTCGGTGCACAGTGGACATTTGGGGAGTGTTGTCGGTGACCCCCACACAAGCACTGGGAATGCCAGGGAGAGGGGGCCAAGTGGGGAAGGGGCCAGAGTGTTGGCTTTGGATTCAGGAGGGATGGATTCCAGTCCTAGCTTGCCACTTACTAGGTGAGTGACCATGCGTGAATCAAATGAACCGCAGGCCTCAGTTTTCCCATCTATAAAATAGCAATTATGGGGATCATTTGAGAAGGCAGTGTGAACTGCCAGTTAGCGGTGACTGCTAAACCGTGTTTTTCCCGCCTTCTGGTCTCCTGCAGTCACTCAGTGGGCAAGATGGTGGGATTAAAATCCAGGCCTGGCTCTGGGGGCTGTCTTTGTCTGCACGAATGCCCTAATTAATGCGGGAGCATGGTGACGGCTCAGGTGGGGGCCGCTTCGGAGCGGGAGCTGTGGGGAGGGGAAGTGACAGTAAAGTGGACCTCAGGTCCCGGAGAACTTCTAGCGCCAAATAGGTGGGGACGTGTGAGGAGGGCGCGAGCTCCCGGCCCGGGCGGTGTCTGCGCAGAGGGCGCCGGGCTCTCACCTGTCGGAGCGGGGGTGGGGGCCGCCCGAACCCCCTGGCGGTGCAGGAGCGCGGGTCGCCGCAGGCGGCCATGGCCTCACGGTGCGGGTGGGGAGACAGAGGCCCGGCCCGGCCCCGCCGCCTTCCCCGCCCCCGGCGGCGCCCCTCCCCGGGCCGCCGCGTCCGGCGGACCGCACAGCGCCCGGCTCGGGGGTTCGGCGGGCAGCACCTGGCCGCGGCTGCGTCCGGCTGGGGCCAGCGCAGCCCGGGCCCCCTCCGGCGAGACCTTTTCGGGCTGGCGCTCCGGGAGCCCTGCCCGCGGGGTATTTGTCGGTGGGAGGCCGGGGCCGGGGCGGGCGCCCGGCTGGGCCGGGGGCGGTGGGCGGCGCACGCCAGGCCCTCCCCGGCGCACCAGCCTGGGGCCGCACTGCGGCTTCCACCCCGCCTGGCCCCTGGGAACCGCCGCCGCCGCTGTTAGGAGTGGGGGCGGGCTGCGAGGAGGCGGAGGCGCGGAGACCCCGGGTTGGTCACTCCCCTTCTGGGTCCCAACTTTCTCATGGAGCTATAGTCACAGACACATTCAGAGCAGCCTTCCCCACCTGCCTCGTGGCGTTCACTCCTGTGGGGTGGGCCCTGTTACTCTCATCCCCGTTACAGATGAGGAAACTGAGGCACAGCACTTAAGTGACTTGTCATCGATCACCCAGGAGGTAAGAGTTGGGGGTAGGATTTGAACTCAGTTCTGTCTGTTGTCAGATCCCCCTACCCCATCATCTTCAGGGACATTAGGGGAATTTAAACGGCTAAGGTATGGGCCAGCTGGTCCTATTGGGTGCAGCAGGAACCTGGGTAGTAAAAAGTGAGTATTGTCACCTTCAACGTGGCTCTCCTGCCCAACCCTACCCACATCCCACTGAGAAACCCCTATGGGACCCCTACCTAGATCACCCCCGCCAGTGACAGACACTACTGTGGGGAGACCTTCAGCAACTCTCTGCTTTTCCTGGGCCCCAGTGGGCAGGGAAGGGGCAGCTGCTAGGAGCCCTGACGGCTGGGAGGTTGCTGGGCAGAGAGCCAGCCCAGGTGAGCTGGGAGGAGGGCTCACCCTGCCTGGAGCCTCACCACCAGTGACAATATTTGCTAAGGGCCGGAGGCATGACACATGAACAGGGAGGTGACGAGGCTGGTGCCAGCTGGCAGCTAGAAGCCTCCACAGGGCTTGCATGTGTGTGGCTGTATCAGGGCTTGGAAGCTGGGTTGCTGGGGGACACCCTGGCCTGGGAGAGGGTTGCGTGGCGAGTTTCAGCTTGATCATCTTTGTTGTATGACTTTGGCCAGTCCTTTACACTTCCCAGACTTCTGGTCCCTCCTTTGGAAAACACAGAGAAGTGGGATTGGCTGCTCCTTTCCTGCTCTGGGCCCAAGTCTTTGTAAAGCTGGAGGCTGGGTAGGTTCCTTCTGCGCAGCCCTGACTGAGCACCACCACCCTGCTGGTCCAGAAAAGTGGTTTCCAGGAGAGAAGGAGGGCATGGAGCAAGGTATCTATCAAAGAAGTCTAGACTCCAGGGCTGAAAACCACATTCATCCCACTTCCTTATATGCTTACATCCCTGCCTAAGTGCCCTCTACAACCCTGGGCTCCTCTGGCCCTGCTGCAGGCCTCAGGACAGCAAGCTTGCTCTTCTCACGGGGGTGGGTCTTCCTTATGCGTAACCGTACCTGCCTCTCTGCATGCCTGCCCACTCTTCTTTGAAGCCACCTGTCCGTCTGTCACCACCACTGGTTAGGGTCATCCTGGTGGAGTCTGAGCAGAGGAGGGCCGCACGCAGCAGGACCATTCTCACCTTCACTACAGAGACACTCACTCAACAGACACTCAGCAAGGCCTGCTCTGGGCCCAGATGGTCACTGGTGAACAAATCAAGCCTTAAATCTCTACCTCTTTAAAAACTATGAAATATTTTAAGTCTTCAGAAAAATATAGCAAATAGTAAGATGAACTCACATACCCTTGCCACCCAACTTTGTCAGATATTAACATTGTGCCCCATTTATTTTATATTCTTTTTAAGAAATAAACCATAGTACAGACCCTTGAAAGTCTTGTGGAAACCTCTTCCCTCCTTCCCTCTCCAGAATTGATTGCCATCCTGAGTTTAGGTTTTATCATTTCCATGTTTTTATTCTTTTGCTCAGTGTGTGTAAGTCTTAAAAATACGTAGTTTGTTCTTACTTCAAAGTTTTCTGTGAATGGAGTCCTATAGCATGTGTCATGCTGCAGCTTGTGTTTTCACACTCAACTTCAGGTCTCAGATTTAGCCTTGATCCTGCAGCTGTTGTCCCACTTGCCCTAATGTGTGATACACCACCCTATGTAGACACCTCTGTTTGTTTATTTATCCTTCTTGATGGATGTCGAGATGTTCCCAGTGTCTTGACAGTGAATATTCTTGTACGATTGTCCTTTGCACATGTGTTTCACGAGGGTGCCACCTAGTAGTGGAATCGCTAGGTTGTTGGATATGTGCACTCAATCTGAAATGAAATGAAATGAAATGAAATGAAATGAAATGAAATGAAATGAAATGGAGACAGGATCTCACTTTGTTGCCCAGGCTGGTCTCAAACTACTGGGTTAAAGCGATCCTCCTGCCTTGGCCTCCTGAAGTGCTGGGATTACAGGCGTGAGCCACCGTGCCTGGCCCACTCAATCTTTTAAAGTTATTTAGTTTCTTTATAAAGTCAGTGCTACTTGATCAAGAAATGATGGTAAGGCTGTGTGCAGTGGCTCATGCCTATAATCCCAGCACTTTGGGAGGCCCAGGCAGGCGGATCACCTGAGGTCAGGAGTTTGAGACCAACCTGGCCAACATGATGAAACCCTGTCTCTACTAAAAATACAAAAATTAGCTGGGCATGGTGGCGCATACCTGTAATCCCAGCTACTCGGGAGGCTGAGGCAAGAAAATCTCTTGAACCCAGGAGGCAGAGGTTGCAGTGAGCCCAGGTAGTGCCACTGCACTCCAGCCTGGGCAACAGTGTGAGCCTCTCTCAAAAAAAAAAAAAGATGGCAATACATAATTTTAGAAAAAATAATAATTACTCACATTTTCTGAGTACTCTTGTGCTTTCCATAGTCTTAATCGTTCTTCACAAAAACTGTGGGAGGTAAGTACTGTCATTCCCGCTTCCTTGATGAGGAAACGGAGGCTCATAGAGGGCATGGAACATTCCCAAGGTTATCCAGCAAGTAATAGCTGCAGCTTGGGTCTAGGGTTGTCTGCTTTCAGAACTCTTGCAGGCCACACTGCATTAGGTTATGCTACATCACTCCATGACACATTTATGTGCAGCTAAGGGAGACTTTTTGGAAGGAGAGTCAGAATCATTTTTGCCATTTAGAAAGATCACTTCGGAAGCAACAGATCCCCATGGACAGATTATTTTACTCGTTGAGCCCAAGTTCCCCTCGGTGCTGGAGCAGGGATTAAAATCCAGCTCTGACTGCAATTGGCTTCCTGAGCGACCGCTCTGCCGCCTCACCCACCCCACACCTACCTCACCCTGACTGGGATGGAGGTAGGAGGATTTTCTGTCCTCAGTGGGAACTGAGGGTCTCCCAGCTCTACCCAGATCGGCCCACTGGCACAGAAGAAGTAGTACAAGCCAACTATAGTAGAGAAGTGGGAGGGGAGGGGAGAGTGGGGGTGGCTCTGGGCTACGTGACACCCCTTCCCACCCCCTAGCTCCCTTCTCATTCGGGCCTCAAGTGTGGGTGGGATCTTGAATGAGAGAGCTGCCACCACTGTGCCAGAGCTCTTGGCATTGGTCACCAGTTCTGCTCCATCCAGCCCAGCACCTCTTCTCCCCATCCCTCTCCTCGGTTCCCCAACACACAGTGGAGAGGCCACCATCACCACGGGAATAGATAGATGTTACCTGGGCCAGGCAAGGTGTCCCGCGAAAAGAAAGGTCTTGGAGATGAAGGGGCAGCCTGTGGAGAAATGGGGGCCCCAGTCTCAGTCAGGTGAGGGGAAAGGTTTGGCGCTGTTGCTTCCACAGAATGCATTTTTGTCTTCTCCCAGGCTCCTGAGAGGAGCCTGACTACGTACCTGTCTTCACTGCCTGTCCCTGCCTTATCTGTCAGAGGCAGATAAGGGTGCCTGCCTGCTGACAGGACTGAGTGAAATAATGCAGTCATCAATTTAGATAACTTGAAGTGGTAATCTCTTTGTGGCAATGGGTGGTTGTTAATGCTATTATTAAGTCAAATGGGGTGTATGTCTCCAGCCTTCCTGAGCTCTCTAGCCTCCTCAGCCTCACCCCTCCATTAGCTGGCCTTCCAGAGCCTCTGTCTTCTAAGCCCTTCCAGAACACTTGTACCTCCTAACTGTGATGTCATGCCTCCAACCCTATGTGTGTGCTGTTTCCCCTTCTTAGACTTCTTTCTCCATCTTGTTCTCAGTTTGATGGCATTTGCCTTGATGCCATCCTCCTTCCATGATGCCATCCTCCTTCCACTCAGCCTCCTCAGTGCCCCAGGCTGAGTTAGAGGTGTCTTCTGGGCCCCTTTGGCCCCCAGTGATTCCCATTATCACAGCCCTGAGCACTGTGGCGGTCGCTGCCCTGTCTGCATCTGTCTCCTGTAGGCTGTGAGCTCCTGAAGAGGCAGGCCTAGATCTGTGTCCACTCTGTGTCCCCAGAGCCCAGTCCTATGCATAGCCTAGAGCGTGAGATTCATGGGTGCTTGTGATAGGGAAGGAGGGAGGAAATCAGCCCAGGGTTCAGCTTACTCCCAGTCGGGGGGAGGTCACCGCAGACAGCCTCATCCCAGTTAAGCAGAAGAGGTGCCGGGGCTACCAAGGGAAGGACTGTGCCCCTCTGCACTGACTGTCCATCCGGCCTGGATCTTTCTCTCCAGGTAGACCAAGGAGATGGGACCTCTCCCTCGGTGGGGGATGGAGGTGGTAAGGGGTGCGTGTATGTGCAGAAATGGGAGGCAGGCTCTTGGCTCTGAAATTGTTTAGTGGTTGCCATAAACCACAACAATGGGCTTGACTCCCTGGAGCTGAGCTGATGGGCACTGGCTCAGGCAGAAACTTGGGTTAGAACGCATGCTTGGATGTATGACCTTAGCCAAGTTACTGGTCCTCTGTGCCTCAGTTTCCCCATCTGCAATGGTATGTAGGTGTGGGGCGTAATAATCCCATTTCACAGGGCATTTTGAGAGCAATTAGAGAGAATGCCAGTTAAACACCCGGGCAGTAGGTGCGCACTGCTGCTTCGTTGATTCATCCAACAGAGATGAATGGCGTGAACACCAGTCACTAGGCTGTGCCCTGGGCACACAGACAGACACCGTCCCAGCCTCCGAAGAGAGGGGCAGGGGCAGCATCAGGTGGGGCCTTTTAGGCCATGGAAAGGAACTTGGCCTTTACCCTAGGAGCAATGGGAAGCCAGGGAAGGATTTTAAGTCCAGAAGTGACATGGTTAGATTTGTTTTTTGTTAGATGGAATTTTGCTCTTGCCGGGGCTGGAGTGCAATGGCACGATCTCTGCTCACTGCAACCTCCACCTCCCAGGTTCAAGCGATTCTCCTGCCTCAGCCTCCTGAGTAGCTGGGATTACAGGCATGTGCCACCATGCCCGGCTAATATTGTATTTTTAGTAGAGATGGGATTTCTCCGTGTTGGTCAGGCTGGTCTCGAACTCCTGACCTCCGGTGATCCACCTGCCTCAGCCTCCAAAAGTGCTGGGATTACAGGCGTGAACCACCGCGCCCAGCCAGATTTGGGTTTTAAAGATGTATCTTTGGCGATTATGGGAGAGACAGGTTAGGGGAAATAATGCTCCCAATGTTCTCTCTCAAAGAAACTACCTAGAGGCTGGAATGAGTTACAACAAACATCCTTTAAAGTACATTCCTGGCCAGGTGCAGTGGCTCACGCCTGTGGATCCCAGCACTTTGGGAGGCCAAGGCAGGTGGATTACCCAAGGTCAGGAGTTTGATACCAGCCTGGCCAACATGGTGAAACCTTGTCTCTACTGAAAATACAAAAAATTAGTTGGGCGTGGTCGTGGGTGCCTGTCATCCCAGCTACTTGGGAGGCTGAGGCAGGAGAATAGCTTGAACCTGGGAGGAGGAGATTGCTGTGAGCTGAGATCACACCACTGCTCTCCAGTCTGGGCAACAGAGCGACACCCTGTCCTCAAAAAATAAATAAATAAAAATAATAATTAAGTACATTCCTGAGCTCCCACAGAAGTAACAGAAACACCCTTCAGCCAAGAGTGAAGAGAGAACTGAAGTCAGGCTGGCAAACAAGATGAAGCCACAGCAACCTTAGGCTATTTACACATTTCAGAAATCTAAAGCTGGGAGTTTCAATGGCCACTCAACAGATGGGAAAGAAGGTCTTGGGCCTACACAGTTACAGTTTGAGGAGTTGGAACTTGGCATCCCCCGACTCAACACATAAATCTGGGACCCTCCGAGGACTGCAGCCTCAGTGAATAGGAAGATTGGCTAGAAAAAAGGTCCGCCCCCACCAGCAAAGGGAGACAGCATTTCTGGTGGGAAAAAAAAAGACTCCCTAAAAAATTATAAATACTGGTCTGCCATCACACACACTTTGGGTTGATACTCCCAAGTACCTTTGGGTACTCCCAAGTACCTTTGTGGTCCTGGAAACCATAAACTTAAAAAAGTAACTTAAATGGTCTCAGGGTGGTAGTTCCCCTGGGAACCTGGCCAAAGTAAATGAAAACTCCTTCCTGGAGCAATCCCACAGTCCCTTTGGATCTCTCAAAAGTGAATTTGCAATATAATCGCAAAACACACAGGGAAATAAGCCAGTGTGAGCAGCAGGCACCAGAAACAAAAAAGAGCAGATTTAGTTTCCCTGGTAGTCTAAATGGAATTATGAGATATAGAATAGAAATAATTATGTTTAAAATGTATAAATGAATTGAAGATGGACTTGAGGCAGGGAACATAATACTACCCCAGATAACTAAGATTTGAAAAAGAACCAAGTGGAATTTCACAAAATGAAAAATACAATCATTGAAATGAAAAATTCAGTAGACAGGATAAGTAGCAGGGCAGACACACCTAATGATTGAGAGAGCTGGTGAAATGAAAGAAATCACTCAGGATCTAACAGAGGGTCCAAGAGATAGTATAGAAGTTAGTTAAGAGACATGAAATATGGAATAAAAAGGTCTAACAGAGAAGAGAGAAGAAGGTGGAAAGAGTGGAATGGAGAGTGTTCCGACAGACCTGGGTAAAGATGGTGCTGGCCTGGACCAGAAGGTATTGGGCATAGAAGGGGTTGATTGAGAGATGTTAGGAAGTAGGCTGTGGCATTTACTTGTAATCCCAGCACTTTGGGAGGATGAGGTGGGAGGATCACTTGAACCCAGGAGTTCGAGACCAGCCTGGGCTACATATGAGACCCCATCTCTGTAAAAATTCTTAAAAGAAAAAAAAAAAGTTAAGAAGTAGAATTGATGGGGTTTAGTGGGGTTTAGTGATGGAGGGGATGCAGAGGCCAGAGAAGGGATGTGGCAAAGATGATTATCAGATTTTTGGCTTGAGGAATTGGGTAGAGGAGTGTTGCTTATTAAAATGGCAGACAGGCATGGTGTCTCACGCATGTAATCCCAACACTTTGGGAGGCTGAGGCAAGAGGATTACTTGAACCCAGGAGTTCATTGAGACCAGCGTGGGCAACATGGCGAGATCCCATATCTACCAAAAAAAAAAAAAAAGAAAGGCAAAGACTGGGGGAGAACAGGTTTGGGAGAATGAACAGGAGTTCAGTTTTGAAAAAGGCATGTTTCAATTTGCCTGGGAAGATCTGCTGACGCATGTCAGAGCAGGAGACTTTAGAGCTGGGCCTTAAGGTATATGTAGGAGTTTACCTGGTGGAAAGGCAATTTCTTTTAACTAACTTTTGGGAAATAGGACTTCCCTTCAGGGAGAGCATCAGGCCCCTTTCTGGAACATTCTTTCACTCAAAGGAGGCCCCTTGAGAAGAGGCATTATCAAAACATCAAATAGACAGGGCTTCTGGGATCTCTTAGTTCCATCTCTCATTTTTATATGGGAAAGCTGAGACCCAGAAAAGTCAGGGGTTTGCTTTCCTAGCCTTAGACCATTCATTCATTCATTCATTCATTCACTCACTTAACAGATATTTATTAAAAGCCACTTTGTATCGGATACTAGGTGCTGGGGATATAGCAGTTAAAGATTCTTGCTTCCTGGAAGCTTATAGTTTAGTGGAGGGAAACAGACAATAAACACAACAATAAGAAAAATATATCATGTCAGAGGGTGGTAAAAGCTACAGAGAAACGTAAGGGCTCAGGTATTCTGGAGGAGTCATTGGCAAAGTGAATTTGAAAGGCCCTGGGCCTCTCGTATGGGGCTGCTGCCCCTCGAAGCCCATTGTGACAACGTCTGGGATTCTAGAGTCCAGGCCTGGGGGAGGGAGGAGGCCTAGAGAAGGAGGAGGGAAAAAGGGGCTGTGGGATTTAGTGGGTGGGCTGCACCCCCCCGGGGGGCAGCAGAGCCCAATGGGTCAGAAGGGCCACAAAGACTCCCTTTACCCTTGTGGAGGGTAAGATCATTTATTGCTGAGGCCTCTTTGCTCCTTGCCCTCGGCCCCTCCCCTACCTCCATCAGATCTCAGATGACATTCCCTTCTGCTCCCCCTCCCACCCTTGGGAACACCAAGAGGTGGGTCCAAATTGTCCCTGTGTCTCACTACAGAGTGGCAGCCTGGAGGAGCTCGTGACAGGCACCCAAAGCTGGCCAGGGAGACCAAGTAGGCCCTGTGAGGCTCTGTCCCAGCCAGGAGAGGCTGGAGGGCTGGAGGGCTCCTGTGTCATGCCCCGCATCTCTTCCCCCAGGACTCCTGAGAGCAGCCTCCACGAGGCCCTGGACCAGTGCATGACCGCCCTGGACCTTTTCCTCACCAACCAGTTCTCAGAAGCACTCAGCTACCTCAAACCCAGGTGAGGCTCAAGCCCCGGTTGGGGTAGGGGGTATGCATGACAGTCAGGGAGAACCAGAGGTCTTGTATGAGAGGAACTCTGTGTAACTAAATGCCTTCAGCTTTCTGGGTCACCAGGACCTCTGACAAGTCCCATAAAAATGGCTCAGGCTCCATTCCACAGCCTGTGTGCATCCAGGCCCTCTCCAAGGTCACTGTGACTTGCTTCTCCTTAGGCTCTTGAGGGTTCTTCACACTTCATTATGTGTTCCCGCAGAATCCATTTGGAGTTTCTTCCTCGCCAGCTCTCACACGACCCTTTGTTTATTTTTCCCTAAAGCACTAAAGACTAGGTTGCCTGCTTTCCTGGGTGTTTTAGGGCAATAAAGAGGGCTGCTCGCTCAACCATTTCCTTGAATGCTCACTGCCATGTTTCTGTAAATGCAAATCAATAATGTGCATATACTCCTTTTTCTTATCACTTTTCCTCAGTTTTAAAAATTGAGATATAATTCAGATACCATAAAACTCACCCTTTCTTACCACTGTAAAACATTTATTGGGCTGGGCGTGGTGGCTCACGCCTATAATCCCAGCAGTTTGGGAGGCCAAGGCGGGCAAATCACTTGAGGTCAGGAGTTCAAGACCAGCCTGGCTAACATGGTGAAACCCCATCTCTACCAAAAATATAAAAAATTAGCTGGGTGTGGTGGTGTGTGTCTGTAATCCCAGCTACTCAGGAGGCTGAGGAAGGGGAATCACTTGAACCCTGGAGGTGGAGGTTGCAGTGAGCCAAGATCGTGCCACTGCACTCCAGCCTGGATGACAGAGCAAGACTCTGTCTCAAAAAAAACCAAAAAACCTCTATGGATAGTTGAGAATTTAGCTTTCTTACACCCCTGTTCCACCTCCCTTTCCTCATCTTTCTCTTGTCATTATATCACAATATTGGGGTAAATCAATAATTAGGGTTTAGCTGGGTACGGTGGCTCATGACTCTCATCCCAGCACTTTGGGAGGTCGAGGCAGGTAGATTGGTGGAGCCCAGGAGTTTGAGACCAACCTGGACATGGTGAAACCCCATATCTACAAAAAAATACAAAAAAATTGCTGGATGTGGTGGTATGCACCTATAGTCTCAGCTATAGTATATAGTAGCTATAGTCTCCGCCACTTGGGAGGCTGAAGTGGGAGGATTATCTGAGCCCAGGAGGTTGAAGCTTCAGTGAGCTGTGATCTTGTGCACCACTGCCTGGGCAACAGAGCAAAACCCTGTGTCTACTCTGTTGTCAAAAATAAAAAACAAAACACCTAAAAAAAAACCGTGGAGCTGGGCGCATGGCTCAAGCCTGTAATCCAGCACTTTGCCATTGGGCCGAGATGGCTGCGGATCACGAGGGCTGTCAGGGAATATCAGACCATTCCTGGCGAACTTACGCGGGAACGCGCCATCTCGCTCCTACTCAAACCTGTATGGATACCTATAAATGAACATTCCAGCAGGCATCCATGTACTGTGGTGATATACGCCCGGCACACGTGAGTCTGAGATACTTTATCTCAGCGATCCGGAAACCATGCACACGTATTCTTATTGCGCACCTATTCACATAGCAAAGACTTGCGCTGATCAGGCAAGAAGAATCGGTCGGATGACCAAGGACTAGGGTGAGCTTGCGAGTGAGATCGTGAACGACTCTATGACCACCGAGCGCGAACATACGCGAATGCTCCAGTCGTAAAGCAGGATGAGTGGGCTGACGCATTTGTGTAGCCGACCAAGTGGACTTGCAGGGAAAAAAAAAAAGAGAGAGAGAGAAAAGAAAGAAATAAGCAATATTTACCTTACTATACCTTTGTGATGAATGCTCATTGCAAAGAAAATCACATGTGAGACTGTTTCCTTCTAGAGTTAATAATGTTCTTGCTTTTCCCATTTTCCTAATTTGCTAAACATGTATCCTTAAGTCTTTGTAACCACTCCCATCAGATCATCCTATCATGAGTTTTTCCCAAAATGCTGAAATGTATCAAGTAAGCACTCAGTACCCCCCTCATTTTCCTGGAAACCTATCCTTGGGAGGGCAGACATGTCTTCTGGCTCCTCCTGGCTGTTTCCTAGAGCTCCTTTGCTTTTCTCCTGTTTCTTTGATTCCAGGTCTTTTCTCTTGTGTACCCCTCGTTTGCCAGGGAATGTCCTATAGAAATTTCCTAAGAAAGGCTGGGCGCAGTGGCTCATGCCTGTAATCCCAGCACTTTGGGAGGCTGAGGTGGATGGATCATTTGAGGTCAGAAGTTCAAGACCAGCCTAGCCAACGTGGTGAAACCTCGTCGCTACTAAAAATACAAAGATTAGCCGGGCATGGCGGCGAGTGCCTGTAATGCCAGCTACTCGGGAGGCTGAGGCAGGAGGATCGCTTGGACTCAGGAGGTGGAGGTTGCAGTGAGCAGAGATTGCTCCATTGCACTCCAGCCTAGGTGACAGAGTGAGACTCTGTCAGGGGGAAAAAAAAAAAAATTTCCTAAAAAAGACTTGTATAAATATATTTTTTTCCCTAAGAATTTTGAATACCTTGCTTCAGTGTTCTAGCATTTACTGTAGCTGTGAGAACCCTAATTCTTCTTACTTACTCCTCCTCCAGAAAGGTTTAGGATTGGCTCTTGTATTTCTGAAAATCTGGAATTTTACCGCGATGTGTGGCAATGAAGTCTTTTTTATTCTGGATTGTTATGCGGGCTGTCAGTTCTGGGAAATGCTCTTGTACGATAGTTCCATCTTGTTTCCCTTTCCTGGGCTTTCTTTAACGTGCCTTTGGACCTCCTAGGTCAGTCTTCTTCTGAGTCTCTTCCCTGTCCCTCTCGTTTTTCCCATTGCTTCATCTTTTTTCTCCGTCTGATTTTTGGAAGATTTCCTCACCCTTCTCATTAATTCCTGCTGTTGACTTCTTTATCTCTGTAATCATATGATTAATTTCCTGGCATTCTTTATTCTCTGAATGTTCTTTTTTCCCTAAAACATCTTCTTCTTGGTTGATGGTGTGCTAACTTCTTTATATCTCTATTCGGAATATGAGGCCCTTAGGACAGTGCCTGGCATGTATTAAGTATCTAATAAGTATTTATTGTTATTGTCACAGAATATTATTTCTGTTTAAAATATTTCATTCTTTTCCTGCATAACTTGGCTTTCTCCGTGTTCCTGGAGTCTGTTTAATGGGGGAATTCTCTTCTCATGGGATGCTTTCTTCAAAAACCCAGCCATCCCCGGCTGTCTGTCTAGTCCTGTTTAAGAATGAGCTCATGCGAAGGCCAGCCGGGAGGTCTGTGCCAAGCTGCCTTGTAGTTGGTGGAGTTGGCTTTGGATGACCTGGCCCCCAGATGTCAGCACCTGGGATGACTTGGCTTCTCCAGAGAGGAATCCTCCATTTCTCAGCCTGGACAGAGAGCCTTGGCCGCCTGAATTGGGAGACTAGGGGCTGGGGTCTAATCATCTCTGCCACCTACTCCCCCTAGTCCGCCTCTTTTCAGCTCCAACTTGTCCCCTGCACCCAAGACCCAAGGAAAAGTGAATGCTGAGGCCGGGGGACTGGTTTCCACAAGTCCCCAGGCCTGACCTGTTCAATTTCTGTAGACATGATGGACCCATCTTTCTCCCTCTAGGGTCAGTGGCCCAGCTTCTGGGGTGGGGTGAGTGTTCCAGGGCATGGGGCAGTGTCCACACCTCACTCCCACCCTCTGAGGGAACCTGGCTTGAGAGGGTCAGGCTGGGTGGGTCAGGGCCTGCAGCAGGAGTGTGGCCATGGCCTGAGGCAGGCCCAGCTGCAGCCTGCTCTGTCTTGGAATGTCCAGGTTCCCCTCTCAGTTTTCTTGGAAGGCTCCCCAGCTCCTGCTTCTCCCCTAGTAATTTCCTGTTGCTCACTCAAGCCTGGACCCCAGACCATAGCCACCCTCCTGCACTGGAAACCAGCTGCCCAGGACACAGCTGCTCAGCCTGTCCCATACCCCAAGCACGGACACTGGCCTTTCTCCTCACCCACTGAAGCCCCGATAAGGTCATGCCTCAGCCTACTCTAAACTGTCCTGTAGACTTGGGGCCAACAGAAGGGAGTCGAAACACTGGAGAAAATATGAAAACCAAAGGCTGTGGCTGCGCCTGGGTCCTCGAGCTGTCCCTGCCACAAGGTCCCTGAAAGGGCTTTTCCCTCTATGGCCCCCTCACCTCAGGAGGGCATTCTAACAGGAGTCCTGTAGCTCTCAGGACCCCCAGAGGAAACCCTCGTCCTAACAGAGACACCCCAGGAATCCAGTCTTCCCATGGAGCCACCTGTTACCTCACGTGGGAAGCAGTGCAGCATCTGTTTCTTAGCCCCTGCCTTATTCCAGAAAAGGATCCTTTCTTTCTTTTCTTTCTCTCTCTCTCTTTCTTTCTTTCTTTCTTTCTTTCTTTCTTTCTTTCTTTCTTTCTTTCTTTCTTTCTTTCTTTCTTTCTTCTTTCTTTCTTTTCTGTTTGTTTTTGAGACAGAGTATCACTCTGTCGCTCAGGCTGGAGTGCACTGGTATGATCTCAGCTCACTGCAACCTCCACCTCCTGGGTTCAAGTGATTCTCCTGCCTCAGCCTCCCGAGTAGCTGGGATTGCAAGCGCATGCCACCATGCCTGGCTGATTTTTTATATTTTTAGTAGAGGTGGGGTTTCACGATTTTGGCCAGGCTGGCCTCGAACTCCTGACCTCAGGTGATCCACCGCCTTGGCCTCCCACAGTGCTGGGATTACAGGCGTGAGCCACCACACCAGGCCCTTTCTTTCTTTTTGAGTTTAACAGTTTTCCTCCAAATAGTAGTGTCAGTAGCCCACTACCCCCATACCACCTGTGACAACCCAAAATATCTCCAGAAATTGCCACATGTCCTCACGTTGGGAGTGGGGATACCCTGGCACTTCCATTGAGAACCGCAGGTCTAGAGAAAATAATTCTTGCTAGAAAACAGCCTCCCTTCCTCACTGATGGCCACTGAAGCTTCAGAAGATGTTGGGCCCAGTGTCATTTGCTGTTCTTCACTGAACACACATTGTCTCGTTTAATTGTCCTGGTCCCGTGCAGTGGGGGACGGTGCTCCTCTTTCACTCCAAGTGGGGCATCTGGGCTTTCCTAGCTCCCTTCCCCGCCTCGCCTCTGCTTTCCGTAAGTCATGCCTTTGAGTAGTGTTGTCTCTGCTTCTAGCATATTTCACTTAGCACTGAGTCTGACCTGACGCACTGTCTCTGGGACATGGAGGCTACCGCTTTTGGCTTTCTTGAATTCTACGATCGTGTTTAATAAACGGCAGAGTGGGATTCGGATCCAGGTCCTCCAGCTGCACAAACCACACACCGACTGCTGTGTGTGTGGTTTGCCTTCCGTCTTGGGTTGGCGGCATTTACCTTGGGCAGAGCCTCACATCTGCCTCCCTCAAACCACGAGGAGTGAAGGAGGTGGAAAGGGTGCATTGGGGGCGTGTGTGGGGGTGCAACAAGTTCAGGGTATGCCCTTGAGTGTTCTGGAGTTTCTCTGAGGGAAGAGGTAAGGTCACCTGCCAAAAGTGAGGGGCCAGGTGGTGTTGCAGGGATAACGAGGAGAGGGGAAAAGGTGTTTCTGGACAGGATGCCGGGCCTGGCTGAGGCCGGGGACCCAGCCCAGCCTGTGTCTGTCTGTGTAGGGGGCAGCTTTCTCCAGCATTGCTCAGTGGCAGTGTGGAGAAAGTGGGCAGTTGCGTGGCTCCTCAGCTGGGCTCCTAGCTGGGTTCAGCAGGTTGGCAGACTTGGCATTGAGTATGTTGATGAGAGAGAGAGACTGGTATGAGGACACTAGGCTAAGCAGTCAGGAAGAGGGGACAGGCTGGAGGAGGGAGGATGGGCAGTGGGAGTGATGAGCCAGTACGGGCAGGTTAGAGCTGGGAGGCTTAGAGCTGGGAAGGTGGCAGCATCCTTTAAGACTCCAGAAGCAGAGCCATTCTGTGTGATGAAGACAAGGTCACGCTGTGACTCAAAAGATGGAGATGGTTGGGCAGCTGTCACTGGTTCATTCAGCCTTTGAGCGCCCTTCTGGGCCCGGCAGTGAGCTGGGTGCTGGTGCTCCATTACTGAGCAAGATGTGGGCTGTTCTCAGGGTCCAGCAGGGAAATGGTGAAACAAGCAATAAGGGGTGCCAAGAACTACCCAGGGACCCCACTTCATGTGGGAAAGGAGCTGGTCAGGAGGACTGCATCATTCCCTGGGACTCATTGCCAAATAGAAATTCAGGGTCATTTGTTCAAATATTATTAAAATTTAAAGACAGTGACAGCAGAGAATTAAACCAAACATGGGCCCTTTTTAGGCACAGGCCCTGTGCGACGGCGTAGACCACACACCCATGAAGCCGCCCTGGAAGGCTTCCTGGAAAAAGTGACATTTACACTGAGATGGACTGGATGAGAAGGAGTCAGCCAGATAGAGGGGGCATTTCTAGGCATAAGGAACTGCCTATGCAAAGACTGGGCAGTGAATGAGGGTCTGGTGTATCTGAGAGATGGAGACACTCACCCTGGCTGGAGTGGGAGGAACTGAGGCAGATCCCAGAAGGAAGAGGGCAGGGTGATGGACAGCAGACTGGGGATGGGCAGTCCATAGAAGCAGCTTGGGCTGGAGAGGAAGTGGAGTCTGAAAGGACCAGAAAGTGGAGTAGGGGGAGCGTCAGTGAGCATGAAGGGTCAGAGACTTGGAGAGGTCAAGGGGCTGCCTCTGCCTCCCAGTG
Source organism: Rhinopithecus bieti (assembly GCF_001698545.2). Lineage (NCBI taxonomy): Eukaryota > Metazoa > Chordata > Mammalia > Primates > Cercopithecidae > Rhinopithecus > Rhinopithecus bieti. Next base: position 838,372 of record NW_016806314.1, read on the forward strand.
CCCTCCCTATCCTGACAGCTGGTCTGGGCCCAAGAAGGTGGGACCCCAGTAGACATGTCCCAGAGTGAGGGGACAGCTCGGGAATGAGCCGACTAACGGCCTGGATGATATATATGCAAATAAGAACTTGGGTACAAGCTAAACTTGGAGTGCCTGAGGTTCGAGGGTTGTCATATCTCTGTACCCCATTTCCCAGTTCAGACTAGAGTTGGGGACTTCCAGGAGGTAGGCTGGGGAGGGGCTAGTATTCTTAGCCACAGATGCCTGTTGGGGCCTTGGGCCTCAGACTAGAAATTCCAGTTTGTCTGCCAGCTGCCCGGGGGGAGCTGTCCCTCTTTCTGGGCCCAGCACCAGACAAGGTTCCACAGGTGGGGCTGGGCAGGTGGTGCTGAGTCCCAGGCCTCAGACCTGCAGTGGGAGAGGAAGAGAGAGACAAGGGCTTGAGAGATGGAGGGGCCTGGGGCTGGGGTGTTATCTGGGGGATGGGTCTGTGTGCTTCCAGGGAAGCCCCTCCTCAAGGAGAAGGTTTTTATGCAGGGAAGTGGCACAGGACATGGAGGGACTCATATTTACCGAGCTTTGGTGCAGTGGCCCCTGGCCTGGATATTATTCTATTTAAGCCATGCAAAAACCCGTGGGGGAGAAGAGTTACGGTTTTCCTTCTGCAGGGAAAAACTTGAGGCTGAGAGAGGCTATGAGACATGAGACATGCCAGCTCACACAGCTGGTAGCTGGCAAAGCTGAGACTCCAACCTGTGTCTGAGGGGCTCTGAAGCCTGGTTCTGGCCCCAGCTCTGGGCAGCCTGCTCCTCTCCACAAGCCACTGCCTGCAGATTAAGCAGTCCTGGCAAAGGCCTGGGAGCATCCAGAGAGTGCCCCTGGCTGGCAAGCGGTGGAGCAGCCTTGGTTTCCTTCCTTTGACCCTCAAGGATCACAGGAGTGTCACCCAGAAGTAGCTTAATTTACGAGTGTTTTATGAACAGGAAAAGGGGTAAAGTCACATGATTTCACAACCAAACAGCCTGTAAACCTTAGTCTTCTCTCTTTCCTCTGAAGTTCCCAGCATAAACCTGGCACTGAGGAGCTTTATAAATAATTCACAAGGAGACCTGGGGAAGGAAGTAAAGGCGCTCCCAGTCAGTCCCACAGGCTTACAGGGACCCGTGCAGGCTGGCATTATCGTCCCCATTTTGCAGAAGCAGAAATCTAGGCCCAGACATGTTAAGTGGCTCCCTCCACATACAGAGAGGACATGGCATTGTTCGCATCCCTCCTTGCCTGTTGCCCTCTCCATGTGATGGACTAAATGCCACCCCCTGCCCCCAACACACCCTTCAGCTGAGGAGCCTGGGGCGGTGGAGGAGCAGGGAGCCCGAAGACTCCTGAGGCCACCTTGGCTCAGCCCTGGCATCAGTGCTGAGGACAGAGATGAGTCACACACAAGCTCTGTCCTCGAGGTGCCCACAGTCTGGGGAGAGCTGAGCCTATGCTGATGTCAGTTCAGCATGGCCTGTGCCTCAGTTACAGATGAAGTGTCTGAGGAGGAGGCCTGGATTCCCAGGGCTCTGGGAGGCATTTGAGGGCCTTGACAGATATGTCAGGAGATGTAGAGGAAGGGTATTTCTTTCTTTTAAAAAAAATTATTATTACTTTTTAGAGACAGGGTCTCACTATGTTACTCAGCCTGGTCTCAAAGTCCTGGGCTCAAACAATCCTCCCGCCTTGCCCTCCTAGAGTCCTGGGATTACAGGCATGTGCCACCCCATCTGGCCGAGGAAGGGCATTGCAATCTGAGGGAACAGCCTGGGCAAAGGCCTGGAGGAGGGAAATGTGGGATTTTCTAATGGAAGGTCTGTGTGGTTCAGTGTGGCTGGGGGTGCAATCTTGAATGTGACCAGATGGGGTGGATGGGGAACAGAAGCATCAAGAGGCCTGGAGAGGTGGGCAGGGCTGACATCTTGTGGAGCTGCAGCCCCGGCAGGATCTCCTAGGATGTGGGAGCCATGGGAAGGTGTAACTATTGGGCACCATGATCAGATGAGGGGAGGGAGTGGGAAGAGGCAGCAGGTGACTAGCGAGGAGGTCCAGGGAAGTGGGGTTGAGGGCGGCCCAGGGGTGGGGTTTGGGCTAAACAGGATCTCACAGACAGGACTTGGGCTCAGCCTACAGGAGGTAGGGGCAGAAGGCAAGAGGGTGCCACTGGGTGCAGGGAAGGGCAGCCTCAGGCCGACATGCACTAAAGCCTTTCTCAGTGCTCATGGCAGCTATGCTGCTGCCACCGCTACTGAGCTGATGAGGAACTGAGGCTCAAATCTGGTAGATCACTTAGGGCCACTCAGCAGGAAGAAGGCAAGCTGGAAACAGAATCTGAGGTCTTTTGAGTAGCAGTGAGCAGATCAGACCTGGCCAAGGACCTCCCCGTGCCTGGACTTCTGGTCCCCTTGCCTCACTGTAGAATGGAGGAGGATGGAGATGAGCTGCCCAGGGCCAGCTGCCTCTGGGGCTCTATGAGGTTGTGCTCTCAATGTCCCTTCTCTTTGGCAGAACCAAGGAAAGCATGTACCACTCACTGACATATGCCACCATCCTGGAGATGCAGGCCATGATGACCTTTGACCCTCAGGACATCCTGCTCGCCGGCAACATGATGAAGGAGGCACAGATGCTGTGTCAGAGGTTGGGGGCATTGGGGGCAGGGATCAGAGGTTGGGAGGCCCCACCCTTCTGTCACCTTGGCCCATCCCAGTACCTAGCATGCCACTATTCGCACTGCTGCTTTTGGCTAAGAAGTTGTGTCTGCAGGTGCTAAGAGCCGTCTCTGTTGGCCCTGCCTCAGGAGCTATGTTGTCTGAGCCAGTCACTGGGCAGCTTTCAGGGACCAGGGTGACAGAGTAGAGGAGGAGGCGCCATGACTTGAGTGGGCAGGAGGGTAGGCCAGGCCGGGCACAAAGAGACATTAAGGAGAGGAACCCAAATGTGGCACAGGTTGGGAGCTGCCAGGAGCAGCGTCACCTGGCCTGGAAGTGGGTTGACCAGGGGCTGCTGTTTAGCCTCAGCCCCAGGACTGATCAGGTGGTAACTGTCCCATTTTATCAGTGAAGACACTGAGCCTCAGAGAAGTTAAGTGACTGTTTTTGCCAGAATATCAAACCTCTTCTGCCTGACCCCAAAGTCTGTGTTCTTTCTGTTAGCTCTGTCTCTCTAGGAATGTTCCAGAGTGTAGCAGAGAGAGACGGAGACAAGTGTGGCCTCTCTCTAATCCTCACCTGAGGCCCCTCTTTTTCCTCTTCAGGCACCGGAGGAAGTCTTCTGTAACAGATTCCTTCAGCAGCCTGGTGAACCGCCCCACGCTGGGCCAATTCACTGAAGGTGTGGCATCCAGGACGTCCTTTCAACCATGCTAAGCCCAGGCGGCCAGCTCCAGGCCTAGGAAGGGGCAGTTATCCTCCCTGTCATCGCCTAGGGGGCCAGGCCTTGGGGTCCATGCCAGGACACACATGGGTCAGACCTGGGGCCTTTTGAGGCATGGCTCTCTAGTGAGGGTGTGGGGGGCAGGTGAGACCCACTTATGTGATAGCACTACTGGCTGAGAACCTGCAAGTCAAGAAAAGGGAAAGCTGTCCAAGGCCAGGGCTCTGCTCCTGAGGCCCATGGGTGTTTAGAGTTGTATGTGCAGTTGAGTTTACTGATTTAATTATCCTGGTGATCACATGGGTCCCAGAGAGGAATGTGGTATCAGCAGCTGAGTCACTGGGACAACATGAGAAGAGATGGTGTGGGCTGTCATGGTCCATCCAGGTCTTTGTGCCATGACCACATGCAGCTGTCCTGGAGGCAGCAGTGGCTGACCACAAGCAGTGAGGGGCTCTGCAGCATAGGAGAAAGTGGCCTTACCCTCCTCAAGAGCCCTGGAAGGTTCTAGCGCCCCACAATGCATCTGATGTTGCTGGGTGCACAGCACCTACAGTGGTGCTTGGAGAACAATATTAGGCGACCTTCTTGGGGAGGGTGTGAGCTAGCTTCTAGGGACAGTGACGAACACTCTGAAGCACTGGGTGACAAGGTAGGGGACAGGAGAGGTGCTGACATAGGTTCCCTTTGCTTTTGGGAAAGTGGGGGTGTGAGGATTCGTCCCAGGCCTCCTGATTAGAGTCCCAGGAGGCCACGGGGCTTTGGTTTTCTCCCCACAGAGGAAATCCACGCTGAGGTCTGCTACGCAGAGTGCCTGCTGCAGCGAGCAGCCCTGACCTTCCTGCAGGTAGGGACCCCCACTTGTACAAGGAGGCTGGGATTTCAGAAGATCAATTTCCACATCCAACCACAACCCATCCCCTAGAACAACTGTGACCCATCCTCCATAGCAACCGCGACCCATCCCCTGTAGCAATCGTGACCCATCCCTCACACTCCTGCCCCTGGCAGGTCTCAAAGGGAAGTGATGGGCATCACCTCCTCACACCCCGAGCACATGCGCTCCCACTGTTACTGGGATGCTATTTCCACTGTGTGGCTGCTACATTTCCTGTTAAGGGTCCTGTGGGGATGATAGGCATTGTCTCAAAGCCTGCTTTCCATGTGATTCATTTAACAAGCTCTGTAGCACCTGTGATGTACCAGACTTTTTGCACACAGTACAGGTATGTAGTTTCTACATACCTTACACACATTACAGTTTGTTTTTGCTAATATTTATATTTGTTATTTAATCTTCACCACAGAGGCCTGTGAAGGGGAGACTTAGAGGAGAGGGGTCACTTTCCCAAGGTCACATGATTAGCAAATGATGAGCAGGGATTTGAACCTAGGTCTGATGAAGTTGGAGCCCAGGTCTCCTCACCACACAGTGGGAATGATGAGAATGATCACTGCATGCTTTTGCCTGAAAGCCTGGGTTATAATGAGAACATATCATCATCATTATATATGTGTATTTAGCAGAAGAGGGACATTTTAGTGTTGGGGTGCTGGTTCATTTCATAGCTTTTTTTTCTATCTTTTTGACCTGGGGAAATTAGAATTGGATTAATCCTAATCCTTGCTTTAGGATTCACTGTAATGATTGCACCATAAACGACATTTTGTTTTGTTTGTTTATTACATTTTTACAAATAATGAACACCCATCAACACCACACCCAACTGGAGGACAGAACACTGGCAATAACTCTCCTCACCCTGGGGGCTCCTCCTCACCCTGTCCATGCACCCAACAGGGGAATCACTACCTAGAGTATTATGTTTATTGTCCCCTACCCTTTTCTTTCTTTCTTTCTTTTTTTTTTTTTTTGAGACGGAGTCTTGCTCTGTCGCCCAGGCTGGAGTGCAGTGGTGTGATCTCAGCTCACTGTAACCTCCGCCTCCTGGGTTCAAGCGATTCTCCCACCTCAGCCTCTGGCTAATTTTTGTATTTTTGTATTTTTAGTAGAGATGGAGTTTCACCACGTTGGCCAGGCTGGTCTCGAACTCCTGATCTCAAGTGATGCGCCCACCTCGGCCCTACCCTATTTTTTTAAAAAAATAGCTTTCTCAGCTTTGTACTCACGTCTGAACAGCATATGGTGATGTTTCATTTGCTTTTGAGCTTCCTAAGTGGTGTGGGTCTTGCTTTCTTCACCCGGCTTTATGTGACTGTGTGTTATTCCCTTGCCTGAACACACCGCAGTTTGTTTATCTGTCCTTCTGCTGGTGGCCATTTGGGCTGTTTCTGTTTCTTGGCTATCATGAACTTCCACAACCCTTGTCCATCCGTCTTCCGTTGGGTGTAAACATTGAATAGAGCTGCTGGCGGCCGTAGGCAACGGAACTTTACATTTATAAATGTGATAAATACCTGCTTGTTGTAAAAACCACACACAATCCAAAAACAAGCATCCTGTTCTCCTTTCTCGCAGTCCCTCCACCTAGAGGGAGATATTGTTAACCACTGGGCGTGGCCCCTCCAGGCCTCTCTCCAAGCACAGAGTACGTGTACCTGGGAGGCTGGTCCAACCCTGGGCATTTTAGAGGTTTTGTTGAGCCAAAGAGTAGGGAGGCCTGGTTTGGCTGATCTCCGACCTCATCCCCCAAGGGTTCCTCACAGGGAGGGGCAGTCAGGCCCAGAGCCTTGCCTGATCCCTCTCAGCCTACGGCTGCCCACCTGGGCCAGGCGGTCAGCATCTTTTCCTCCTGCAGGACGAGAACATGGTGAGCTTCATCAAAGGTGGCATCAAAGTTCGAAACAGCTATCAGACTTACAAGTGAGTGGGGCTGGCCATCTGCTTGTGGAGACTCTGGGTCACAGCCTCTGCTGTGCTGTCCCCCTCAGGCGGCTTTGTGGGAGGAGAAGAGTACTAACCAAGGCCAGAACCTAGACTGTTGATGCAAGCCAATTTCCATGCCCTTAGGCATGGTCTCCTGGAATCATATTCCCCTGGCTTTCTGGCTGTGTCTCTTCCCTTTGGTCCCTTGAGTGCTTACTCCCTGCCTGACCCTCTGCTGGGGAAAATAAGACACAGATTCTGCACAGGGTGGTCTGGTGGGGGCAGGGAGGTAGCCACAGGAACAGCCATTTTGGGAACAGCAGCAGAACTCCCACAGATCTGTTAAGGCCCAGTCCAAATACCACTTTCCCCATGAAGGCTTCTTTAACTCTAGTACACAGGAAAGGTATACACACACACACATGCATACACACACACACACGCGCGCGCGCGCGCATGGACACGCTCTCTGCAGGCCAAAATCACTTCCATGCTGTCTCTGGATCCCTGACATTCAAACTAGCCCAGGCCCAGGCTGTGTTTATGAATGAAGATTCAGTCCGGAGCATTTTTACCCAACATGGCTCCATAATCCCTCATCTATGGTTCCCACAGCAACAAAAGCTCTGAAAATCCAGTCCCCCACTCACCAAGTGTTGCATTAAAACTTATTTCCATTAAAAGTTTATTTGAGGCCGGACGCGGTGGCTCAAGCCTGTAATCACAGCACTTTGGGAGGCTGAGGCAGGCGGATCACCTGCGGTCAGGAGTTCGAGACCAGCCTGTCCAACCTGGTGAAACCCTGTCTCTACTAAAAATACAAAAATTCAGTGGGCGCAGTGGCAGGCGCCTGTAATCCCAGCTACTCGGGAGGCTGAGGCAGGAGAATCACATGAACCCGGGACGCGGAGGTTGCAGTGAACTGATATCATGCCACTGCACTCCAGCCTGGGTGACAGAGCGAGATATCGTCTCAAAAACAAAAACAAGGGGGGTGGGGGCAAGAGGTTTAAAGAGAGTAGATAAGGTTTGAAATATGCAGAGGATTATGGAGAAATCACTATGGAAACAGCACAAGAGTGACTGGCAGTACGGAGAAGCCCAGCTGAAGCTGGTAAAGATAAATTTACAGCAACACCAATCTTACTACACCTGCTCAGTAGTCCACATGCACCACAGAGAAGGCGGATAATTTACTCCATGCTTTTTCCATCAGGCAAGAGAGACAGAAAAATCACATGGCAAAGGGGCTAAGGATAGACATGAAGTTGTAGACCAAAAGACAGGCGAATAAAGTTTTACTTTTACAGGAAGAAAATAATTCATGGTGAGGGATATTGGGGATAGTTGCATAATAATGGAAATGTAGTTAATACCACTGAATTGTACACTTAAAATTGGTTAAGATATTAAATTTCATGATATGTATATTTATCACAGTAAAAAAAAATTGAAAAAAAGAGGAAAAGTAAAAAAGTCTTTTTTTTTTTTGAGATGGAGTCTTGCTCTGTAGCCCAGGCTGGAGTGCAGTGGCACAGTCTCAGCTCCCGGCAGCCTCTGCCTCCAGGGTTCAAGCGATTCTTCGCCTCAGCCTCCCGAATAGCTGGGACTACAGATGTGTGCCACCCCGTCCGGCTAATTTTTTGTATTTTTAGTAGAGATGGGGTTTCACCACATTGGCCAGGCTGGTCTCGAACTCCTGACCTCAGGTGATCCGCCTGCCTCGGCCTCCCAAAGTGCTGGGATTACAGGTGTGAGCCACCGCGCCTGGCCTATTTATCATCTTTATCTCCCCCATTTAATGTAGCTGCTTCCCTGCAGGGATATTGTGAACTTGTTACAAGGTATTGCTAGGGTATAATGTACCATATAGCATGTGGACATCACGTTACCTTGGAGGCCTATGCTAGAAGTTTTCTAGAAAAACCAGACAAGTGCTCTGGCCCCAGCCTCCCTACCAGCTGCCAGAATGATGTCGCCAAAGCACACACCTTGTCAGGCCATCCCTTGCCAACTCCCAAGGCTCCTCTTGCTCTTAAAAGAAGTCCTGGGTTATTGCTGAGTCCTTCCTGGGAGTTCACCCCTGCCCTGCTTGCCACATCTCCCACTTCCCTCTGCCTTAGGTCCTTGAGCCTTCCCCCAGTTCTTCAAATATGCCAAGGTGGTTCCTACCTCAGGGCCTTTGGACGTGCTGTTCTCTTTGTCAGAAACACTTTCTGCACTGGGCTTTCTGTACCAGATTTCAGCTCAAATGTCACCTCCTCAGAGAAGCCTTTCCTATCCCCAGACGAGGTCAGGTCCAAGGATTCTTCTCCTTGGAGCCTGCTATCACCCTCATAGTGATTTAATGGGGGGAGGGAGGGTCTGTCCCTTAAAGTGAGAATGCCTTGGGGGCAATGGCTTGGTGGCTTTGGTCCCTGCTGTCTTCCAGTGCCTGGCACAGAGAGGCCTCAAGCTTGCTAATGGAAAGCCTTCAAAACGTTGTCAGCCCAGGAAGGAGGCAGACACATCGCTAAAGCCCCTGTCCTGCCCCAGGTGGCTGCGCTAGGGGCTCTGTGCAGTTAGTAACCAGGAGAAATAGAGTTGAATTCCAACCAGGAGACTCCAGGAAGACTTCCTGAAGGAGGAGGTGTTTGGGCTAGCCCAGTGGTTTTCAGCTAGGGGTGATGTCCCCCTCTGAGACATTTGGCGGTGTCTGGAGACATTCTGGTTGTCCATCTGGGGAGAGGATGCTACTGGCATCTGGTGCTCAGGGACTATGGATGCTGCTAAACATCCTAAGATGCCCAGAACAGCTCCCCTGCCACCCCCAACAACAAAGAATTATCCATCCCAAAATGTCAGCAGTGCAGAGGCTGAGAAAACCTCTTTTAGACAGGATGTGGAGTACGAACAAATGTCCAGAAGCTGCCCATGGCAGAGTGTGCCAGGGCCCATATGGCTGAAATTCAGGGGTGAGGAGTGTGTTATCATGGTGGGAGATGGGGTTCGAAATTCCTCAAATACCAGTTCTCAGGATCACCAGAACTGTATGAATCCACCACCAGGGAGTTTACCTGAGGCCCAGCTGGAAGGGGTCCCAGCCCCTACCCCCCACCCCCAGCAGTGGCTGAAACAGGACTTGGCATCTCTCTGCAGGGAGCTGGACAGCCTTGTCCAGTCCTCACAATACTGCAAGGGTGAGAACCACCCGCACTTTGAAGGAGGAGTGAAGCTCGGTGTGGGGGCCTTCAACCTGGTGAGTGCTCCTCCCCCATTTCCACAGTGCCTGGCTCGAGCTCAGTCTCCCCTTCTGTCCCTGACTCGTGTGGTCACTGCCAAGTGTGCCTGCACCTGACTGTGTGCTGGGCACCGGGATCCAGAGACGACCAGATGTGTGGCCAGCCTTCAGGGACTCACAGCTGGGGTGGGGGTGGAGTGGGCGCTGGAGCCAGCTCCAGAGTCCATCAGTGCATTTCTTCCCAAGTCAGGCCAGTAGCTTGAAATCCACTATGGTGGAGCCTTCACAGTGCCCGACCATGGCACACATAATAAATCAGGGCTTTCTCTGCCCTAGAGAGCTACTGGTTAAACATTTACCAGTGGCAGGGAAGGAGAAAGTCCTGAAACCAGCTGATGACTTCGAGGGGACAGAGAACTAAGTCTTCCTCCTGCATGGAGTGGGGGAAGGTTTCCTGCGGGAGGGAGTGAGCATCAGTGCTGGCTCCTGAAGGATTCCTAGGAGTTTCCCAGCTGAGGAGGGGCTTTCAGGCAGAGGGATCAGGAAGTCTGGGAAAACTGTGCCTGATCAAGGGAGGAGGAGCTTCCTAGGGAAGATTTTAGCCTCGGGAACCTAGGTGGCCAGGGGCCTTTCCAAAGTTAGAGGGGTGGCCCTCTCCTCTCCAGGTAAAGCCTGCTAAAGAGCAAGCCTTGGGACAGTGGGGGTGGCTCCTGCCCCCTCTGGGTACCTTCACATGCTTGATTGCCTCCTTTCTTGCAGACATTGTCCATGCTTCCTACTAGGATCCTGAGGCTGCTGGAGTTCGTGGGGTTTTCAGGAAACAAGGTAACCACCTGCCTCCTAGCACCCCTGACCTGCTCAGCCCCAAAACTGGGGCTGGGCTGGACAGGGAGGGGCTGACAGGCCGACAGGCCGCAGGGCCTAGGTGCCCCTCCTGGCTCAGCCCCTCTCATTGTATGACCCTGGACAATGCCCAGACCTCCCTGGGCCTCAGTCTTCTCTCCAGGCGCATGGGGCTAGTGATCCCTGCCTGGCCCTCCCAGGGTGCAGAGGCTCTGGGTGGGTGAGGGTGGGTGTGAAGGGCAGCTCCATCAGTGGCCCAGGATCACACATTCTCTGAGCCTGACAGGTGTCAGGGGCTGGTCCCTCTTTCTGTAGATACTGCCTCACTTCAAGACTTTGAGCAAGTCCTTCCCCCAAGGACCATTTTTTGGTGCTACCACTTCATCCAGCAGATGCCTGAGGGAGGCCCTACTGGGCATCAGACCTTGAGGAGGAACAAGAGAACTCAAGCACCCAGAGACTTTACTGAGGGCAAGAACCTGAGTACCAATCCCAGGTTGAAGGCAGCAGATCAGGGAGGGCTTCCTGGTGGAGGAGGCATGGTGTGGTAGAAGGAGCATTGGCCTGGAAGTTAGGATCTCTGGGTCAGTCCATCCTCATCCTCTTTTCTCTGTGACTCTGAGCAAGTCCCTACCTTCTCTGAGCCTCTTTTTAGTAAAATAAGGACCTTGTTATGGACCAGATAAGTGTTTCTCAAATGTGCACTGACCCTTACTGATATTTGCCACAAGCACGGACCTCTCTATTATAATGTATATATTACTTTTCTCAAAAGTGACTCATGACTTTTTCTGAAATTGATTCAAAGGAAACATCTCTACACAAACCTCCATATTATTTGGCATGATAAGAACCTAATCTTAAAAATAAATACCACAAGGGCCCAGCCATCTTTTGGAAAGCCCAGCTAGACTGTGTGGTGGGCCCGGATTCAGCCAGGGCTGCCTCTTTCTGAGAAAGGGGGCTTAGGGTGAGAGAGTTCAAACCCCACGAGCAAAGGACTGGGGATTTCTCCTGGGCACCACCAAAGGATAGAAAGATAACTGAGAAGGGAAAACACTCACCATGACTCAGTGTTTCCTGGTGCCTGCCCACAGACCCCTGAAATCTTAGCTGCCCTCTGCTGTCTGAGCTTTGGAAAACATTGGCTAGAGGCTGTGAAGGTCTCTCTCAGTTTTGTTTCCTTAAGAAAGCACATGGGTCATGAGTAGGACTTCAAGATGATGAAGGGAGGGCCCAGAGGTGAGGCAGTGTGGCCTGGCCAGGCAGGTTGCGGGACCTACTGTGCCAGCCTGGGCTTCCTCTTTATCTCGAAGGCAGGGGAGCTATGGAGGGTTTGAGGCAGGAGTGAGGCAGGTCAGATTTGTGTTTTAGAAAGAACGAGAATGCTCTGGAGGACAGAACGGGGCAGAGACTGCAGGCAGGGAAACAAGGTGGGGGGTCTGCCCCCAGCCCCTCCCCAGCCAGGCTCTGGAGTCTTCTCCCCCAGGAAGCCTTCCCAGGCCCCACCTGTTCCCTGAGCCCATGGCTGGGATCATCCACCTCCGTGTCTCTCGTGCTCCCAGCCAGACCTGGGTTGCTAGGGCCCTCAATACCCATCGCAGGGCAGCCGAGCCGGTGACTACAGAGAGGGTAAGGAAGGGGCTGTGGAGAAGGTGGGGGACACCTGAGACCCGCCAAGCCTTTGTCCTGGCCTTGGCAGCCATGTCCCCTTCCCCAGGAATGCGCTGGGGCACTGAGGGGCAGCCCCTTGCTCAGGGCCACACAGCTGACCTGGCCTCCAGGGTTCCAGCGCTCTTCCTCCCCTTTGCCGGCAGCACTGCCCACACAGCTGTCCAGCCGCCTCCCAGGCCCCTGCCCTCTCTGGGAGCCTCACCCACCCTCCCGTCCCCTCAGGACTACGGGCTGCTGCAGCTGGAGGAGGGCGCGTCAGGACACAGCTTCCGCGCTGTGCTATGTGTCATGCTCCTGCTGTGCTACCACACCTTCCTCACCTTCGTGCTCGGTAGGTGCCCCTGGGGTTTGGTCGTTTCCGCGGGGGCAGGAGAATGAGGGGCTACAGACCCTGCTCATGCCCCTGCAGCTAGGGATAGGGGTACTGAAACCAGAAACAGAGCCATATCCACTGTCCCGGGGACTGGCCTGCTGATGCCCACTGCCTCACAGTGTGACTAGGTTCCAGCCTCAGTTTTCTCGTCTGTGAAATGGGGGGGCGGGGGGTGCCCACCCTGTGGAGGGTGTGAAGACACTGTGTACAGCACCTTATGGTTCTGGGCACAGCCTTGGTGGACACAGGCTCCTGGTTATCGAGCCCTGTGAAGTGCTTGGGGCGATATCTGCACTGCCTTATATAATCCTCATGTCACCCTAGGGACAGGGAGAATTATCATCCCCATTTCACAGAGGGGGAAGGGGAGACCCCGGGAAGCCCCTACTGGGTTGCTGGCAGGATCACAGGAGCCAGGGGTGGTGACATGTTCTGTGACTCCCTCACCACCTCCTCCAGGTACTGGGAACGTCAACATCGAGGAGGCCGAGAAGCTCTTGAAGCCCTACCTTAACCGGTACCCTAAGGTGAGCCCCATGCGCTGCCCGGTACCCCTAGCCCACAAACACCCACAGACCCCCAGGGACCCACACGGACTTGCATGTGTGTCATTGCAGGGCGCCATCTTCCTGTTCTTCGCAGGGCGGATTGAAGTCATTAAAGGCAACATTGATGCAGTGAGTGATAGGGGTCCAGGCCGGGGCTGGGGATCCCTCGGGCTCTCCCAGGCCAGCAGTAAGTCAGGCACATGTGACATACTCAGGGACAGGACAGACTGGGAGGGGGTCCCCAAGTGAGAACCAACCAGAGAGCAGGAGAGGGAGAGGCCCTTCTGACAGAGCAGCCTGGGAAGACAGGGAGGAGGCGGCATTTGTGGTGCCTGGGATTTTGACTGGGAGATATAGAACTGCAGCATTGCAGTGGAGGGAGGTGCGGGGAGGTGCTTGAGGGAGGCAGAGGTTGGGAAAGCCCATCTGTTTAGGGCATGGCGATTAGGCTGGAGTCTGGTACCTCCCCTCCATTATAGCTCTGTCCTGTTCTTTCAATTTGTTACAAAAAACCAGAGTCCCAGACGGGGGCTGTATTTGGGCCCAAGGTCATGTAAGACTTAGGAGGTAAAAACCAGGACTGGAGGCCAGATCTCCTGGCTCCTGGGGCCCCACCTGAGCCTAGCACAGGGTTGGACCACCATGACCTGGAGAGGCCCGGTCTGCTGTGGTGTTGGGAGGTGTGGAGGATGCAGAGGGGTTGGGGCTGGGTGGGCACCCGTCAGGCTGACCAGAAGGTGCCTGCAGGCCATCCGGCGTTTCGAGGAGTGCTGTGAGGCCCAGCAGCACTGGAAGCAGTTCCACCACATGTGCTACTGGGAGCTGATGTGGTGCTTCACCTACAAGGGCCAGTGGAAGATGTCCTACTTCTACGCCGACCTGCTCAGCAAGGAGAACTGCTGGTCCAAGGTGGGCTGATGCCATGTGTTAGGAGCATTGGGTGAACAGGGCTGACTGTGTGCCTCCAGACCAGGGCCAAATCCCTAACTAAACACAGATGTCTCAGCTGAAATCTAAACTTAACCGTAAATTCTAATAGGACTCAGGCTTGGAAGGAACTAAAGACCACAAGAGAAACTTCTGAACCACAGTGTGTCACAAAGAGACTTCTAGTCACAAAGGACAGAAACATGGCTCCCTCTGTCCAACAGAACTGTCTCTATGGTAGAAATGTTCTACTTATGCACTGCCCACATATGGTAGTCACCAGTCACATGTACACAGTGAGCACATGAATTGTGCCTAGTGCAGCTGGGAAACTGATTGTTTTCAGTTTTATTTAATTTAATTAACTAAATGTTAAATTTAAATAGCCATGTAGGGCTAGTGGCCACTATATTGGACTATGCAGTTCCAAAACACAAAAGGCTCATATAACTGAACATTCTTGGCACATCCGACTTCAGGTAGGGCTGGATCCAGGAATTCAAATGAAATGTCTGGCTTGGTCTTTCCATCTGTGACTGTGCTCTATCCTGTGACATCTTTGTTTCTGTGACATCTTTGCAGGAAGCTTTTCTCCATGTGACAGGCAAGGTGGCCATGGGCTGCTTCTACTCACATCCTCCCCTTGGTTTCAACCAGAGTCCCACAATTCAGACTCACTGGTCTGACTTGTCACATGCCAATGCCTGGAACAGAGGGGTGGGAAGATTCTTCATGGGCTGAGAGTAGGAGAGGGACGGTTCCACAGAAGAAAATGATGCACCCAGAAATAGTGGAGGGATTAACAAGATGCCATATAGGCAAAACAAAGCCAAACAGATGCTTGCCTACCAAAGAAAACATTTATCACGGTAAGTATTGAAATAAGTGTTAGTTTGTACCATCATAGTAATGATAGTGCAGAAATTGGAACCAAGAGTCTTAGAACCACCTAGCTCAGCAAACGTCTAATCTGTTATTTGTAAATACACAGGACATGGGTCTTCATGGCTTCATCCCCTGCCCATAGCAGACATTGCTCATCAATCCTCTGCCATGAGCCTGGCTGTGACCTTAGATGCCTTCCCTGCAAAGCTCTAGGCAGCTGTTAGAACTGACCCGCATTGGCACCTGTTAGGAGACCCGTCATCTGCATCTGGTCCCTCACCCTCCTCCACATGGAGGTCTCTTTTCAGTAGCCCTGCCTGGGGACCAAGCTGAAGGGGAATTCTCTGGGTCTGAGGCAGGTGGGGCTAGGAAGGGAACAGGCTTCTCCTGAGCTCTCAACGTGTGTCTGGCACCTGTCATGTCCTCCACACCACACCCAGTGAGGAGAAGTTATTATCTCCATTGGGCACATGAGGGCCACTGACGCTAAGCGAGGACTGTGACTTACCCACATGGCTGTTGGTGACAGACACTGGATTTGAGGACAGTCCTGTGTGACTCAGAGGCCTCTGCTTCTCTCTTGGTCCTAGAGTCCTCCCGGGGAGTCAAGGCTTGCCCTGAGCCCCCCCTGCTGTTGAAGGTGCTTCCTCAGGCCCAGCTCCCATGGCCCCCACACCCCCTCCTACTCCCAACAAGGACAAAGCCTCAGGGAACCTTTTTTCTTTTTTGAGAGATAGGGTCTTGCTATGTTGGTCAGGCTGGTCTTGAACTCCTGGGCCCAAGCAATCTTCCCATCCCTGCCTCCTGAAGTGCTGGGACTCTGGGCCTTAGGGAACGTTTTTGAACTGAAAGTGACTCTTGAAGCCTTTCTGTAGAGGTGGGTGGCTGGGGCTAACCACATGGGGAAAGGGAGACCTGGTGGGGGCACACAGCTGCTATATAGAGGAATGGAAGGTGGGCCAGGCCTCCCAGCTGTCAGTAAATCTGGCTCAGTTCCCAGCCCGCTGGGGTGGCCAGTGCCGCTCTCTCTCCAACACTCTCCTCATGAGGACTTCCTGTGAAAAACGGGGGTTGTAACAATCTTGAGTTCTGGGGCCCCACCCATTTCTAATCTCCAGAACTTGGCCGCCGCAGACTCCACCAAGTTATAGTCCTGGGGTCTGGGCCTCTGGCCATTGCCATAGGCACCACCCGCTCAGCGCAGGCAGCGCCCCTTTCTGCCAGGATCCTCCAAGGTCAGCTGCTGGGTCTGACCCGCAGACCCTGACTGAGTGATGGATGAACAGAGTACGCAGACACAGGCTTGCCTGTCAGCAGATAGGGGACCCTTGCCAGAGTCAGCAGCAGCCCCCATAAGCCGGCCATGCTTGCATTTATTTAGTACAGATGTAATGACAAAGGCCTAAAGCAAACTTCATTTCTGGGTAATTAACATTGTGCCCCCAGCTCCACCCCCGGAGAGAGCAGTCCTCCGCTCGGATGATTAAAGGCCAGGTTCCGAGGCCTAAGTAAACTAACTTATCTAGATCAATTCCCTTCTTGTTATCTACTCTGAGAGAACTCAGCTGTCTTCAGCCACAGCCTTTTCCGAAGCTTTTGCAAAACCTCCCAGCCTTCCAAGAAGGTTTGCTGCTTTATATAATTTTTCCAACCCTGACCTATCTCCTACAGTCAGCCCTGTGGAGGCCTTTGTGTTTCCCCCAGTGCTGGCAGCCTGGAGGCTTAGATGGCCAGACACAAGGCGGTGACAGTGGCATGCTCAGGGCTTGGGAAACCCAAGGAGCTAAAGGCTTCCTCGGGCAACCCAAGAGGACAGGAAGGCTTCTAAGGAGAGACCTCTGAGGTGGGTCTCGGAGAGGAAGGATTTAGGGAGGCAGAGTGGAGGAAGTGAGAGGACACCCCAAGCTGAGAGGGCGGCAGGACCAAAGGCTCAGAAGCCAGGGTGCAGGGTGCTGCGGAGGGGCTCTGTGCCATGGGGTGAAGAGTTTGCACAGCAGAAGAGCATGGGGCCTGTATCAGGGGAGACAGCTGCTCTTTTCCCCCATTGTGGCTGCTGTACATCTCTGGGGGAGAGCTGAGGCGTCCACGACTCTCAGTCAGCCTCCATCCTAACCCTGCTGGTGCTGTGAGGGTGAGCTGTCTGTGGGCAGGAGGGAAGGCTCTTGGAGGTGAGCCTGGTGGAGAAGGGATAATGGCATCCCAGGCCGAGGAACAGCACAGGCAGAGGCCCGAGGAGAGTTTAAGGAGTGTAGGGGAGGAAATGGCAGAAGATGAGCCAGAAAAAGAAAGGTTAGGGCTGGAGGATGTGAGTGGCTGTTTGGGCTTTATCTAGCATTAGGGGAGCCCTGGCAGGCTTGTGGCTTAGATAGGTGCTTTAGGAAGCCCACCAGCAGTTGCTGGGCCATCCCCACTTGCCAGGTCCTGTTCTAGGCCAGGAAATACAAGAGTGAGCAGGAAAAGACCCCCTCTCAAGGTTCACATCCTAGTGGGGAGAGAGACAAGAAACACAGATGTGCAATATAACATGATGTCTGGTTCCAGTAAGTGCAGTGAAGAACAAGCGAGGCCGGGCACAGGGAGTGACGGGAGGGGCTCCTTTGTAAGGGGAGGTCAGGGGAGGCCTGTCTCAGAGGACAGCAGAATGGAGCGCAGGAGCAGCACATGGCAGTCACAAAGCAGGCCGTTTGGGCAGGGGGAGCTGTGTAAGGCAGGGTAGGAGTGTGTTTGATGTGTCCTGGGAACAGCCCGGAGGCCATCGTATGGCTAGAGTGCGGCAGGTGTCGGGGAAACAGTAGGAGATGTCTCCTGAGTGTGATGGGATACAACCAGATTTCCAGAAGGGACTGACGTGAGCTGACTTAAAAAGGTCAGCGGGCGAAATGGCTTGCAGGGGACAGGAGTGGCAGCAGGGAGACAGGAGACAATGTGTACCAGGACAGCAGAAAGACATCCCGGGTAGCCTGGAACAGGGAGACGGTGTGGAGATGGTGGCAGTGCGATAATGAGAGCCGTAGGGCAAGGCCAGCAGGATCCTAGAGTGAGACGGGAGGTAAAGTCACTGGGACTTGGTGCCTCCACATCAGGGGCAAGGGAAAGGGAGAGGACAAGGGCGACCCGGGAAGTTAAAGATGGGACCGGGGCCAGGCGCAGTGGCTCATGCCTGTAATCCCAGCACTTTGGGAGGCTGAGGCTGGCGGATAGCTTGAGGTCAGGAGTTTGAAACCAGCCTGGCCAACATGGTGAAACCCTGTCTCTACTAAAAAATACACAAATTGCCAGGCGTGGTGGTGCAGGCTTGTAGTCCCAGCTACAAGCCGCGAGGCGGAGGTTGCAGTGAGCCGAGATCGCGCCATTGCACTCCAGCCTCAGCCAGGGCAACAGAGCAAGACCATCTCAAAAAAAAAAAAAGATGGGACCGGGAACAGGTTTCAGGGAGGGAGACTCTTCCCACAAAACCCAGCTTTTCCTCATGTTCTAAAGGGCGGGCTGTGGCCCCGGCATGGGTGGGGCTGCCAGGTGGAGGCCGCTTTCCGCCTGCTCTAGGCAGGACTCCCGGATGTCCGGCGCCCTTTCCTCTCCACCCTTTCTTAGCCAAGAGGCAAGAGCTGTGGTTCGAAACTTGGCCACCTGAGGGCAGCACAGAGCCAGGCTCCTGTCTCGGGACTTCTGAGGAAGGGGCGTGGCGTGCAGGGAGAACTGGGTAGGGTAGGGGGTTCTCCCGCAGGGCCACGGTTTCACTGTCAGGGCTGGCTGTGCATCTAGTGGGCAAGGACGTGGGGTCGATTCCCGGCTCTGCCCCAGTGTCTCTGGGGTCCCAGGAAGCAGAGGTAGGGTACGGACTCCTTTCTGGCATTGGCTTTGGGATCAAGCGAGGTGCTGGATTTTTTGTTCCTGGCACACACAGCAAGGCAGTTAGTTCTACCAGAGTGGCCCGAGCTGAGCAGACCCAGGCCCTGCTCACGTTTCTGGCTCAAGCCTCTTTTTTTTTTTTTTTTTTTTTTTTACAGC
The DNA here is from genome assembly GCF_001698545.2 of Rhinopithecus bieti. Classification (NCBI taxonomy): domain Eukaryota; kingdom Metazoa; phylum Chordata; class Mammalia; order Primates; family Cercopithecidae; genus Rhinopithecus; species Rhinopithecus bieti. The sequence continues at coordinate 857,088 of NW_016806314.1, forward strand.
CCGTGCTTCATCCTCCTATTGATAATCCACACACATCCTGTGGCCTCCAGGCTTTGCTCAGCCCCTTCCCCGTGGCTGGAAGGCCCTGTCTGGGGCCTCAGGGAATTTCCCCATTGCCCTTCAGGGGCCCACTCTGAAGGTGTTGCTTCCCAGAAACCCTGATTGAGTCCCTGTCCTTGTGTCTCTGCCGCAGCCTCAGCCTGTCCTACCCATTACTAGTTGCATGGGTTCTTCTTGCCACTGCTTCAAGTGGAGAAGAAGGTGGCTGCTTTGACATGGGTTGTCCTGGATTCCGGTCTTCAAGTTGCTTCAACTTCTTACCTTCGTTTTTCCCCTGGGGCTTGGAGACAATGCGAACTCCTATGCTGGGCCACGTGAGGTCCGTCTGCAGATTCCAGCCGGGCTGGGGCTGGAGGAGGGCTGCTCACACCTGGCTGTTGCTCTGTCTCACACAGGCCACCTACATTTACATGAAGGCCGCCTACCTCAGCATGTTTGGTAAGGAGGAGTACAAGCCATTCGGGGACGACGAAGTGGAATTATTTAGGTGGGTCTCACCATCGTGCTCCCACTGTGTAGGCCGCTATGGACAGACCAGCCAGGCTATCCTGAGCTGTGGGCACTGCGGAGGGAGGAGTGGGGTGACTCCCTGCCCCCAACCCAGGACTGACACACCTGCGTGTCCTCCCCTCCCATTGCCACCCCATGCTGCTGCTACTGGTGGTTGGAGCCCTTTGAATTTCTTCAGAGGCTTTCTTTCACAGAAATGGTTTTGTCAATATCATCTCCCTCCAAGTCTCTTTCATGTGGGCAGGAGGACAGATATGGCCACCAAGGTCCAGGGAGGCAAGGTCTTTCACTCTGCTGAGTTAACCTGAGACACTCAGAGAAGCACAGTGGAGAGCTGAGAGTCGAAATCGAACAAACAGGAGTAAACCCAGCCTCTGCTTGTTCTTAGCTGTGTCATCTGGGACAACTTTGGCATCTGTAAAATGGGAATAACAACCTCCACCTTGCAGCACTGTTTTGCAAATCAACTAGATAATAAATGTAAAGAGCTTGGCAGAGAACTAGGAGCCTAGAAGCTGCCCACTAAGTGGTGGCTGTTTTCATTCTTCCTGTACCACCGAATTTGCTTCCTGTGAAGCATCTTTGGAGCAGAGCTCAGCCTTGGCAGGTGGAGGATGGAGCTTAGAGCCTTCTTCCAGTCTTGGTGAGGTTGACCCCAATTTGCAGACCTGGAAGTGGGTAAAATATGGGCCTCCTAGGCTACTGCTGTCACAATAATAGGGCATTTATCACTTCCAGAGTGTCTGCTACTACAGCAGATTCCATGTCCTCCTCTCAGATGACTCTTCCAGAAAGCCTAGGAGGGCAGGTGTCATTACCTCCATTTTAGAGATGAGGAAATTAAGGCCAAGAGAGGTTCTACAGTGAATAAGCAAAGGAAGAGTTTGGGGAGGACCTCACACCCACATCCAGCTGTTTCCTGTGCCTACATGGCTCAGGCCTGAGGTCACAGCCACACCCAGTGACTGTGGCAGAAATAGGAGGAGGGTGGGATGGAGCTGGGTGGGTGAGGCCCCAGATGTGGAGGCGTGCCTGGTGGCATACCGCATTTTGCTCTGCCCTTGGAAACAGCTGAGAAGGCCAGAACTCGTGAGGCAAGAGTTAATTAAGGGTTTGAGCTGTTTGGTGTTGGATAGGTCCCACTCTTTCTCTGAGTGTTGGTCTCTCCTGTGAAATTGGGATTAAACTCTTGAGTCCTCCCCAGAAATGGGGCCTGGGAGTGGAGGCGATAACTAGGAGGCAGGGCTGGCCCGGGGTGTTTGGCACACTGGCACCTCTGCCAGCTGGCGGGGAGGAACCCCTTGCCCAGCCATAGGAAGTGGCCAGGTCTTGGGGCAGGTTCTCTAAAATAAAGACCATAGCCACTGGCTATTTCAGATCTAGAAGGCTCTTTAGAGTCCAACACTGTCATTGTAGGGATGGGGAAACTGAGGCCCAGAGAGGGGCCAAGCATAGCTGGGTAGGCTGGGGACCCTCCGCCCTCTCCTACTCTTTTTCATCCTCTCCCACCCTCCCCATCTCTTTCGCAGAGCTGTGCCAGGCCTGAAGCTCAAGATTGCTGGGAAATCTCTACCCACAGAGAAGTTTGCCATCCGGAAGTCCCGGCGCTACCTCTCCTCCAACCCTGTCTCGCTGCCAGTGCCTGCTCTGGTGGGTAGGAGGTCTGGACTGGCACTGCCCTCCGGGTATAGGATTGTGGGGATTCACTGAGAGCCACAGCTAGGGGGAAGTGGATGAGGAGAAAGACCTTCATGCCTCAGGGGCCTGGGGAGGGTTTCCCAATTCACCTGCGAGTCTGACCCAGCCTCTACCCCTTAGAAAGAGATGGTCCACTGGGGCTGGGAGTGGAGAGACAGGCAGGCTGCAGATAAGAGGCAGAGAGGGTCGCCCATGTTGCTGTGCCCAGGCAGAGGCATTACCCGGCTGCCTGTGATCCCAGCCTGACTGCTCCAGTCTTGTCACAATGATTTTCATTGTTTTCACGGTCCCCTTCACTGGGCCAGCATCTTCACGTTATATTCAACTCTGAACTCACATAATAGCCAACATTGTTATTGAGCACTTGCTCTGTTCAAGGCTGCCCACACCCATTGCCTGTTGCCTCATTTGAGCCTCACATCAACCCTCTGAGTAGGCGCTGCTGGTATCTCCATTTTACAGATGGGGGTAACAAGACCTAACAGATCAGTAGAAAGATCAAATAACTTGCCCAGGTCACACAGCTGGTGAGTTGGAGTCAGAATTTGAACTCAGCAGTCTAGGCCCACAGCCCATATTCTGAGCCATGGTTGTGATGCTAATTCTATGCACGATTTGAGTAGGCGTCCGATAAAGTTCCAGCTTGCTAAGAGTCCTTGTTATTCAAGTAGTAAGGGAGCCGGAAAAGTAGAAGGAAGCCTGCTTGAGAGACCTTTTTTTGGTCCTGGCTGTACTGTTCATTAACTGAATAGCCTTAGGTCGGTTCCCTCTTCCCCTTATGTAAAATGGGTATAATAATAGATTCCTTTCCCATTTCACAGAGCAGTTATGAGCATGAATGAGAAAAATGTGTTAAATACTTTATCAGTTGAAAAGGTCAATATTTGGCAGGGCGCGGTGGCTCATGCCTGTAATCCCAGCACTTTGGGAGGCCAAGGTGGGCGGATCATGAGATCAGGAGATCGAGATCATCCTGGCTAACTCGGTGAAACCCTGTCTCTACTAAAAACACAAAAAATTAGCCAGGTGTGGTGGCGGGCATCTGTAGTCCCAGCTTCTTGGGAGGCTGAGGCAGGAGAATGGTGTGAACCCAGGAGGCGGAGCTTGCAGTGAGCCGAGATCACACCACTGCACTCCAGCCTGGGCGACAGAGTAAGACTCTGTCTCAAAAAAAAGGTCAATATTTCTATAGTTTGATTCAGCACTTACAACCTGAGTATTTCTAAAGTTTTAAAATATTTTATGGTTTAAAATATACAATAGGCCAGGCGTGGTGGCTCACGCCTGTAATCCCAGCACTTTGGGAGGCAGAGGCGGGCGGATCACCTGAGATCGGGAGTTTGAGACCAGTCTGACCAACATGGAGAAACCCCGTCTCTACTACAAATACAAAATTAGCCGGGCGTGGTGGTGCATGCCTGTAATCCCAGCTACTTGGGAGGCTGAGGCAGGAGAATCTCTTGAATCCAAGAGGTGGAGGTTGCCGAGATTGTACCATTGCACTCCAGCCTGGGCAACAAGAGTGAAACTCCGTCTCAAAAAAAAAAAAAAAAAAAAAA
>NW_016806314.1:860962-880292 GCF_001698545.2 Rhinopithecus bieti
CAAATACAAAATTAGCCGGGCGTGGTGGTGCATGCCTGTAATCCCAGCTACTTGGGAGGCTGAGGCAGGAGAATCTCTTGAATCCAAGAGGTGGAGGTTGCCGAGATTGTACCATTGCACTCCAGCCTGGGCAACAAGAGTGAAACTCCGTCTCAAAAAAAAAAAAAAAAAAAAAAAACCCCGTCAAAAAAAAAAAAAAAAAAAAAAAAAATCCCGTAAAGCTATTGTTATCAAGTGGAGCAGAAGGATATTGTAGGAAGGGCAAGGGAAGCAACTATACCAAAAACTTATGGGAGAATTTCCCAAACTGTAATCTGCAAAATACTGTTTATGCATTAAATGATTTCATTTGGGAAAGACTGGCCTAAATACAGTTTATATACTATAGACTTTCTTGGAGTCTTACATATTAATCTAAGAAGAAGCTTAAAGATATGTTTTTTCTCTAACTTACTGGGCCACAGAATCATTTTTAATTTTAATTTTAATTTATTTGGGGGGAAGGGAAGAATCCTTTTTTAAAAAATGAAACATTTGCTGGCTGGGTGTGGTGGTACATGCCTGTAATCCCAGAACTTTGGGAGGCCAAGGTAGGTGGATCATTTGAGAGCAGGAGTTCAAGACCAGCCTGGCCAACATGGTGAAACCCCATCTTTACAAAAAATTCAAAAATTAGTGGGGCGTGGTGTCATGCATCTGTAGTCCCTGTTCCTCAGGAGGCTGAGGTGGGAGGATAGCTTGAGCCCAGGAGGTCAAGGCTGCTGTGAGCTCTGATAGTGCCACTGCACTCCAGCCTGGGTGACAAGAGTGAGACCCTGTCTCTAAAATAAAATTAAATTAAACATTTGCTAACTTGGAACCAGAGAACAATTTAAGAAATACTGGTCTAAACTGAAATTCCCTTCCTAGAACATAATAACAAGAACCACAGCAATAATGTCTTTCTAGAACTTTATGGCTACAAAGTGTTTTCACATCCATTACCTGGTTTGATAGTTTAGGAAATGCGCATTTAAGCAAACACAGTTACTATGAATGAAAGTTTAAATTAGTATTATTATTTTATTTTATTTTTAAATATTTTAGAGGTGGGGTCTCACTGTGTCATACAGGCTGGAGTGTAATGGTGATATCATAGCTCACTGCAGCCTCAAACTCCTGGGCTCAAAGGATCTTCTCATGTCAGCCTCCTAACTACAGGCATGCACCCATGCTCAGCTACTATTTTTATTTTTTTGTAGAGACAATATCTTACTGTGTTGCCCAAGGTGGTGTTGAAGTCCAGGGCTCAAGAGATCCTCTCACCTCAGCCTCCCAAAGTGCTAGGATTACAGGCATGAGCCACCATGTTCAGCCTAATTTAGTATTCTGAGCTTCCTGGCAGTCAAGGCAAAAACAAACAAAGAAAAGGAACCAGTAGCCTGACAAAGACAAGGTGAAAATAATTTTTTTTTTTTTTTTTTGATACAGAGTCTCACTCTGTCACCCAGGCTAGAATGCAGTGGGGTGATCATAGCTCACTGCAGCTTAGATTTCTTGGGCTCCAGCGATCCTCCCACCTAAGCCTCCCAAGTAGCTGGGACCCCAGGCTTGCACCACCATGCCTGGCTAATTTTTTTTTTTTTTTTTTTTGGGGGATGGGGTTTTGCCATGTTGCCCAGGCTGGTCTTGAACTCCTGAGTTCAAGTGATCGTGATCCACCTGCCTAAACCTCCCAAAGTGCTGCTGGGATTACAGGTGTGAGCCACCATATCTGGCCCCAAGATTTTTTTTTTTTTTTTTAGACGGTGTCTCTGTCACCCAGGCTGGAGTGCAATGGTGCCATCTCGGCTCACTGCAACCTCCGCCTCCCGGATTCAAGCAATTCTCCTGTCTCAGCCTCCCGAGTAGCTGGGATTACAGGTGTGTGCCACCACACCCGGCTAGTTTTTGTATTTTTAGTAGAGATGGAGTTTCACCATATTGGCCAGGCTGGTCTCGAACTCCTGACCTCGGGTGATCCACTCACCTTGGCCTCCCAAAGTGCTGGGATTACAGGCGTGAGCCACTGTGCCTGGCCCACCAAAATTTTTTTAATTAAAAAAAAAGAATCTAAGAAAAAGAAGAAAAGGAATCAGATGTGTTTTAAGAGTCTCAGTAATGGTAACTTCATTCTAAAGGAAATGGAATATGAGTGTCATTATTTAGCCCATTGCTTTGGGAGAATAGGAGTAGGAGAGAAGGTGACATAGCCTTAAATTCTGTTGTCCTGAAATGTGTGTATGGAGCATGGCCTGGTCCTTAAAGGACAGAAAGTGGCCCCAGAGAGGTTGGGAGAAAGGACATAATAGCACTCGGAGGGCATGAGCAGAAAAATAGCTGGAAAACTTCGGCAGCTATGAGTAGCACAGTACAGACATTGGTCTATCTTACATCTTCACTGGGGTAAGGTGAGAGCTCAGTACGAAATCAATGATAAGGCTCCCATAACCCCCTCAGGCCCACAGCTTCACAGGCTGACTGAGACCTGTTATGGATGATTAGAGCTAGAAGGGCCTTTAGGGAACCTCTGATCTGAACTGCCCATTTTGTAGATGGGAAAACTGAGGCCCCATTAGGAAAGAAGCCTGGGACTGACTTGCCCTCCTGCCTTCAGGAAATGATGTACATCTGGAACGGCTACGCTGTGATTGGGAAGCAGCCGACACTCACGGATAGGATGCTTGAGATCATCACCAAGGCGGAAGAGATGCTGGAGAAAGGCCCAGGTGACTTCCCTCAGGCCCTTGAGCCTGCCAGGCTAGGTCAGGTCTTTACAGCTGAAGGTTCCCTTTGCCAAAAATGTCCTTCCCCCGTTCCCTACCCTGGCAATTCTCCTTTCTTTCTCTAGACTGGGCTCCTCCAAGCAGCTGTTCCTTGTCCCCCTGGTAGGGTCAAAGCCTCTGGGCTCCCACAGCCATGGGGCTTCCTTCAGTCCTGACCTCACTGTATTGTCATTGTCTCAGTATTTGCCTTTCCTTCTCAGATGTGACCCCCCCTGAGGACAGGGAGCATGTCTGATTTACCTGTGTCCCTTTGACCTAGCACAGAGTAGGGGGCTCTATAAGTAACTGCTGTAGAAATGAACAAGTCTGTCTTTTTCCCTCACATCCCTATTTTCAGAGAACGAGTACTCAGTGGATGACGAGTGCTTGGTGAAATTGTTGAAAGGCCTGTGTCTGAAATACCTGGGCCGTGTCCGGGAGGCTGAGGAGAATTTTAGGAGCATCTCTGCCAAGTAAGTGCCTCTGTAGCTGCTCCTGCTGGGTCTGAGTCTCCTGGGTAGAATATTCAGGGCTTCTCCATCCTCATGCCCACTGCAGTGGCTGACCCTAGCCAACCCCCACTCACCACACAGGTACTAAACTAGTGTCCACTCTTGCCAGGACTTGTGCCAGGACCTGTACAGATAATTCAGAACTAGCCTCCCAGTGCCACCAAATTGCGTGACTACAGGAGCACATCCACGTTGTTTTGAGTGAACAGTGTGCCCTGGAGTTTGTAATTCAGCGACTCTGTCATTGCCCTCGGGGAGGGCAATGTGACAGATGGCAAGCTGTAGGCAGCCCAACCAAGGCTCGTCAGGGTCATGCTAGAGGAAAGCAGAGAGGACAGCAGGTGCCCGAGGAGGGACCTAAACTTCATGGGAGGTACTAGGAAACGCTTTCCAAGGCTGACGTTGAAACTGGGAAGTTCATCAGGCGGAGAAAGCAAGGGAGGACAGGTTTGAGGCAGAGTAGGGACAGCATGCACCAGTGCATGGACACAGGAAAGACACCTGAGGCAGGGTGATGGCGATGGGGTCTTTGCCTGCCTGGGTGAAGTCATAGAGAGAAAAGATTGAAGATGAAATAAGGAGGGATAGAATGAGAAGGGCCTGGATGTTTTGTTCACAAGGCTAAGTTGTATTCCAAAGAAGAGAGCCAGAAAGGGTACCGGGCAAGGAAGACTTGGGGTTTAAAAGGATATCTCCAGGGCAGCATGGAGGTCGGGCCAGAGGGGATAGGTCAGAGACAGGAGACTTTAGACTTCAATAAACCATTCAACCTGGAGAAAGGGAGGTCGGGACTTAGGTGGCGGTGGATTAAGGACATGGCAGGAGCCATAAGTTGTCAGGGAGCTGGAGCCCAAGGTTACACACACAGGATGGGAAGCCTTTGCTGTGGATCCCAGCCTTTCTATGGCTTGGTAGTGGGAACCTCCCAAAATTGGAGTTCAGGTTAGGAAATCCTCACATGCAGTTTGGGAAAGGCTCAGGAGGAGGAACCTGAGCCATGTCTTCTGTTCTGCAGTGAAAAGAAGATTAAATATGACCACTACTTGATCCCAAACGCCCTGCTGGAGCTGGCCCTGCTGTTTATGGAGCAAGGCAGAAACGAAGAGGCCATCAAACTCTTAGAATCTGCCAAGTAAGCCTTGGATAACCTCAATCTGTCCTTTGCTCCCTCTGAACTCAGCTCAGAAGCTGGCTGGGGACAGAGTTGCCCAGATAGCAGTGAGTGGAGTTGCTAGCAAGGCCAGTCTGGCAGTCTAGAGGGCAGACCTGTGTCTCTCGGAATCCAGCTCTCACCTGTCATAGGAAGACTTCTTTCTTAATGTATGAATGGGCAGTTAGACTCCCAGAGGTAGGAAGTAAGTTCCCGAGGTCACATCAGAAGCCAGCTGCACGGCTGTGTTAGGACCCATGACTCCTGCCTTCCAGGGTAGAGGTCTGTTCCCTAAAACCACCCCTTCAAGCTTAGGAACCCAGGAGGACCAGGAGTGGTTCCAGTGGGCATGATACCAGGGGTGAGGGGCCACAAACGCTTCTGGTTAACTCTCCCATTGGGCAGGGCTCAACTCTCTCGGGACCCAGGAATTTCTCTACAGTCCTTCCTTTGCTGGCGGGGCTCACACAGCTCCAACAGGAGGAAAAGCATCTCTGGGAGCAAGCAGCCTCATGTGTCTGATTCTCTGCTCAATTCCAGGCAAAACTACAAGAATTACTCCATGGAGTCAAGGACACACTTTCGAATCCAGGCAGCCACACTCCAAGCCAAGTCTTCCCTAGAGAACAGCAGCAGATCCATGGTTTCATCAGTGTCCTTGTAGCTTTGTGCAGCAGTTCTGGGCTGGAAGACAAACAGACAGCTGGACAGAGCTCCTGGAAACGTTTCAAAAGATCCCCTCCCCCTGCCCTGCCCTGCCCTGCCTTTGGGGTCCACCGGCGCTCCAGTTGGATGGCACGACATGGGTATCCGTGCAGAAGCCAAGCTGGCATTTTCACCAATGTGGCCAAGGGCCTTTGCCAAGGGCAGAGCAGGTGGAGCCCTCTGCCTGCCTATCACACATACGGGTACTTGCTTTTCACTGTGATGTTTAAGAGAATGTATGAACAGTTTACATTTTCCTTAGAAATACATTGATGGGATCACAGTTGGCTTTAAAAACCAACAACCACCAACCACCTGTAAGTCTTTGTCTTCACCTATTATCATCTGGAGGTAAATCTCTTTATATGATGATGCCAAAGGGCAAATTGCTTTTCGAATTCAGCAAGTTCTCAGCTTGTGTGACTGAAGGGCCTTCAGAGGACCTGAGGAGTGCCTGGGAGAGGCTGAGCCTCAGGCTTCAATGCTTCTGGGGTTGGGCACGAGGATGCACACAGACATCCACTACCTTACTACTCACACTTCATTTCACTCCTTTTGTAAATTTCCAATTTAAAAATCAAGCATGTCTTTTTAGTGAGATAAAATCTGAGCTCTTGTGTAGAAAAATCCATCTCCACCAGTAGGAAATGCCATGGCTTGATGGAAGAGCTGTGTGGCCCTTTCTGTGCCAAAGCCAGGAATTTTGGGGGGCAGGAGGAGGTTCTCAGAATCCAGTCTGTATCTTTGCTGTATGCCAAACTGAAACCACTGGGAATAATTTATGAAAGATAAAAATCTTCTGTACTTCACTCCAAGGTACATTTACTTACTGACAGCATTTTTCTTAGAACTGTTATTCTTGACCTGTTGTGTATGTGTTAGATTCTTCAGTTAAGAGACAAGAGACATTTAAGTGATAAAATTTATGCCCTTAAGGGATCGTGCATCATATATTTCAATATGTGTTGCATGAATCCTTAGGCCGGGCAGAAAGTCTTAATCAGAAACCACATGGCCTATGTATGTTTTATTTAGACCACACAATGTTTTAAACTTTTTGAATAAGTTACCAGCATTCACAAATGGGGAGATTTCACAAATGAATCTGGTTCCTGGCCTGTAATTTAAAAAAAAAAAAAAAAAAAAAAAAGATCTGGCAACATTGAGCCTCATTCCCATGAGGCAACAATCAGCTAGAGCTAAGTCGAGGCTACTTTAAACACGTCTGTTACCTTTCTGGCCCCTAAAAGCATCTGAATTTGCAACCTCTGGGATTGTTAAAGTGAGAACTCAGATTCAGTGACCAACACCAGGTTTTACCCTTCACTTTCTAATGTCAGCACACTTCAACCTAACCATTTCCCTGTAGGGAAAATCACGCGCCCAGTAAAAATATTCATCTGTGAAAACGTTACTCCCCAAATGCATGAATGCAATTTCTATAAGAGAAAAACCAGTTAAACTTTCCAATCTTCCAGCATTGCTGTATTTAACAAACACAGTATCTGCCAAGGGGCTGGGTTAATATATAAAGATTCAGTTGGTCGGTCGCGATGGCTCACTCCTGTAATCCCAGTACTTTGGGAGGCTGAGGCAGGTAGATCACGATGTGAGGAGATCGAAACCATCCTGGCCAATATGGTGAAACCCCGTCTCTACTAAAAATTACAAAAAAAATCAGCTGGGCGTGGTGGCACATGCCTGTAGTCCCAGCTACTTGGGAGGCTGAGGCAGGAGAATCGCTTGAACCCGGTAGGCAGAGGTTGCAGTGAGCCAAGAGCACATCACTGCACTCCAGCCTGGCAACAGAGGGAGAATCCATCCCAAATATATATATATCTCTCTCATTTTGTTAGAATGAAACAAAAGAATGTCCTCCATAGAGAGTAATCTCTTTGCAAGCTATCTCTTCTCCAAAACCTGGATGCTGGGAGACCAACCTGTTTCTAGACTCCTGGACAGGACAGGGTAGGGCGGTAGAGACAGGCTGCAGGAGGACAGGCCTCCATGGCTTCCCCACATGTTGGAATGCTGTCTGGTGCTGTATCAAAGCAGCACTACTCACAGGACACCAAACATATACTTTGGAAAATTGCAGTTTACAAAAACAAAACTTTATCTCAACATTAATTTCAGGTGTTTTTTTTTTTTTTCTGAGACAGAGTCTCACTATGTCACCAGGCTGGAGTACAGTGGCACGATCTCAGTTCACTGTAACCTCCGCCTCCCAGGTTCAAGCAATTCTCCTGCCTCAGCCTCCTGTGTAGCTGGAAGTATAGGCACATGCCACCATGCCCAGCTAATTTTTGTATTTTAGTAGAGATGGGGTTTCACCGTGTTGGCCAGGATGGTCTCGATCTCCTAACCTTGTGATCCGCCTGCCTCGGCCTCCCAAAGTGCTGGAATTATACAGGCTTGAGTCGCCGCGCCCCGCCACGGGTACTTCCATTTCAAAATTTTGTCAAGATGATTTCCTTGTCAACATTTGCTGTTGATTTCCTGCTGGGCTTCATTAATTAACCCTATTTCACTTTTACCCTGCTGCCCTGTCAAGATAAATCAGTGGGTTTTGCCTCCTATATCCCACCTGCAAATTCTGAGATAATCTATCAAATATATATATATATACGTGAAGGACAATGAAAACACTGGGTTTCTAACACCATATCCTTCTTATGCAAGGGCCTTAGAAAGTGAAAATTCTGTCATAGGCTCTCAGTGAGTCATCTGTGGTCACTGCTTCTCTAACAGTGCAGACCTTCTCAGCACGTCTGCCGTGGAAAGGCCACAGATAGGTGGAAGGTTTGAGCCTGGAAATAAGGAGATCTGAATTCCAGTCCTGACTTTGCTACTGATTTTCAGCGTAACTTTGGGAAAGTCACGGATACTCTAAAAATGAGCAATTTGGACAAGACTAAGGCTCTTTCCTGCCTTCTACAGTTTATGGGTTTTCATCTGCAAAATGAGGCAACAGATACACTTCCCTACCTTTCTGCTAAAGCCTGGCGTCCCTAAGCAATTCAACCAGAAATAATAGACTTCCTTAGAGGCTGTACAGTAGCCAGAACACCCAGAGAGCAAGTAATCCTCATTTAGAGAAAGTCTAAATCCTGTGCCCCACAGATGAATTCAGTTGTCAGGGAAGTAGCAACCATGTAACATGATCTGAACAGGTCCTTGGCAACAGAAAGTCTACCTCAGCCTCTCTCTGGTCACAGGCAGAGTGGCTTCTAGCAGTGTGTTGGGCCCTCAGCTCTCCCATGAGTGGGCAGGTTGCCCTATTATCTCTTAAGCCAGAATGGGAGTGTTTCCAAGACAGTTATCGTCATTCCCAGCAGAGAGCCACAACCTGACATCAAAGCCAGGATCCTAAAAGGCCAACAGCAACTCAAGATTTGGCTGAGGTCCAGGTGGGAGAGTCCCAAGTGAAGAACGGCGTCAAGAGGTTTGAAGAAGGCCCCAGTGCGCTACTAGAGCCATTCAAGGGAATCAAATCCAGACCCTTTCCTCTGGAGTTAATCCCAAGTTCATTTCTTCTAAGATGATGGGAGTCAATAGTCTTTTCCTTGTTTACTTCAAATTTAAAGCCTAACAGTGCCTTCTCAACATCCTTAGCATCATCACATTAATTCAGTAATACATGAGAGGTGTCTGGATTCTGAAATCCAAGCAGCAAATGGGACGTTCTCACGCCCACCCTCAGATGCAGCCTTCCAAGGTCGGAAAGTGCCTTCTGCTCGGGTTAGCATGGCTCGTTTGAATTCCAGTGCAAAGTTCATTACTGATCAATAGGCCAGGTCCACAAACAACCTCATTTGGGGGCTCGAAAAATCCATTTCTAAATGAGTAATCTATGACTGCTTCCACTGTACAAAGTCAACTGTTAAGTGACAAAATAAGAATAGAGCTCTTTGGGAAGACATAGAATTAACTATTGAAGATCTCTATGGACTGTTAAAAGTTGATGTTTGGCCGGGCGCGGTGGCTCACGTCTGTAATCCCAGCACTTTGAGAGGCTGAGGCGGGTGGATCAAAAGGTCAGGAGATTGAGACCATTCTGGCCAGCATGGTGAAACTGCATCTCTACTAAAAATACAAAAATTATCCGGGCATGGTGGTGGGCACCTGTAGTCCCTGCTACTCAGGAGGCTGAGGCAGGAGAATTGCTTGAACCCAGGAGGTGGAGGTTGCAGTGAATCGAGATCATGCCTCTGCACTCCAGCCTGGTGACAGAGCAAGACTCTGTCTCAAAAAAAAAAAAAAAAAAAAAAAGTGGATGTTTGAGTTTAATCAGAGACATCACAGCTAATGTCTCACAAATGACTAGATCAGATTTGTTTTTCCTCCTCCACATTAACAAACACTTCAGAACATCAGACACCATACGCTCTGGGGAAAATAATAAAAGCTAATATTTATTAAATACTCATGATGTGCCAGTTGCTATTTTAAGTACTTTACATTTATGTAATCCTCATAATATTTATGTCATCCTATGGAATGGGGCCATTGTCATTTTGCAGATGGCAAAACTGAGGCACGGGTAAATAAGTTGCCTCAGATCACACGATGATGCAGCAGAAAGATTTGAAGACAGGCTGCTGAACTCTAAAGCCCGTACTTTGCTACACTGTTGGTCAAGCTGTAAAATCCTGTATAAAGTTAGACCCAGCTTATACTGACTCATGGGCCACTGTGAAAATGGAAGAAGTACTGGCTAATAGCTCAGCCGTTGGAGATGCTCAGCTGCAAACACATGGAGCATGTCTGTGTGGCATGGTTCCCTTTAGCACTTGGCATCATGAAGTAGGGAGAGGGCCTAACTTGGAAAAAGCCAAAAGAAAAGCAATCCTTAAACAACAGTATTTGCTCAGAAAATCATCGAGGGATGATGGAGGAAAAGGCATGATCCAGTCCCCACTTGGATAGGTAGAGTTCCAGTCAACTACTCCACAGATGGGAAGTGAAGCCCGCACTGAGGCTTGATGCATAGCAAGTCACATGCTAGAAGGAGTTTGGTATAAGACAATAAGAAAGAGGACCACTGGCAAACTGGGAAGCATATGATGCCAAAGGCACTAAAAACTGTTTTATAGTTTAAGCACTTATGAGTGCTTGGCTAAGCACATCACATTTGTGGGTCAAAGTGACCCATGGGCCACAGCTTTGTCCTCCTGGTACCGAGATGACTTCCTACAGTTCTCTGGAAAAGAGGTTGTGAGCAAATTCACAGTATGAGAAAGCCTGGTTTACTAAAAATATCCAGCTATTTTTTTTTTTTTTTTTTGAGACAGAGTTTTGCTCTTGTTGCCCAGGCTGGAGTGCAATGGGTGATCTCGGCTCACTACAACCTCTGCCTCCAGGGTTCAGGTGATTTTCCTGCCTCAGCCTCCTGAGTAGATGGGATTATAGGCATGTGCCACCACCCCTGGCTACCTTTGTATTTTTTAGCAGAGATGGGGTTTCTCCATGTTGGTCAGGCTGATCTCAAACTCCCGACCTCAGGTGATCTTCCCATCTCGGCCTCTCAAAGTGCTGGGATTACAGGCGTGAGCCACTGTGCCTGGCCTACTCAACTNTTTTTGAGACAGAGTTTTGCTCTTGTTGCCCAGGCTGGAGTGCAATGGGTGATCTCGGCTCACTACAACCTCTGCCTCCAGGGTTCAGGTGATTTTCCTGCCTCAGCCTCCTGAGTAGATGGGATTATAGGCATGTGCCACCACCCCTGGCTACCTTTGTATTTTTTAGCAGAGATGGGGTTTCTCCATGTTGGTCAGGCTGATCTCAAACTCCCGACCTCAGGTGATCTTCCCATCTCGGCCTCTCAAAGTGCTGGGATTACAGGCGTGAGCCACTGTGCCTGGCCTACTCAACTTTTAAGTTCAATTAATTACATGGGGTAGTGGATAAAAGCACAACTTAGTCAAACTACTTCACTCCATTTAGAGAATCAGTTTACTCTTAGGCAAAGTGGGGTTTAATGCCAACTGCTTCACAAGGGTTGTTGAGGATGAAGAGCAAGCATGTAAATGAATAGGCTAGCATGGCCCCGAGTATACAATATTAAGGTAAATTTATTGGTTTACTTCTACTGTGCGAAGGCAATGGTGGATTTGGTCGACGGATGACTGAATCGGGGGCACTAGTGCCACAATTAAGCTTTCTTTACCTCTTGGCTTTTGCTCCTGTGTGAGATTCTTTTGATCTGACTTCTCTGCATGGCAGGAGTACATGGCACTGTAGGTCTCATGTCCTTAGAGCATATGGCCAGTGAAGCGAAGGGCTGCTTTCCCTAATTCCAGTATGAACAATACCAGATAAGGACAATTAGTCTGGCTTGGCTCAAATGTTCATCCCTTAGGCAAGTGCTTCTCAAAGTATGGTCCCCGATCAGCATTAGCATCCCCTGAGAACTTGTTAGACATACAAATTCTCAGATCCCACCTTGACCTAAAAGCTGTAGGTTTGAGGCCCTCCAATCAGAGGTGTTTTTTGTTTTCTGGTTTTTTGTATTTTTGTTTTTTGAGATAGAGTCTCCCTTTGTTGTCCAGGCTGGAGTGCAGTGGTGTGATCTCGGCTCACTGCAACCTCCGCCTCCCGGGTTCAAGCAATTCTCCTGGCACAGCCTCCTGAGTAGCTGGGATTACAGGCACGTGCCACCACACCTGGCTAATTAGTAGAGATGGGGTTTCACCATGTTGGTCAGGGTGGTCTCGATCTCCTGACCTCAGGTGATCCTGAGGTGACATGAGTCACCATGCCTGGCCACAGTCTGAGTTTTAAAAGACCTGTAGATGGCCGGGTGCAGCTCATGCCTGTAATCCCAGCACTTTGGGAGGCCGAGGCAGTCAGATCACTTGAGGTCAGAAGTTTGAGACTAGGCTAGCCAACATGGTGAAACCCATTTCTAATAAAAATACAAAAATTAGCTGAATGTGGTGATGCATGCCTGTAATCCCAGCTACTCGGAAGGCTGAGGCAGGAGAATTGCTTGAGCCTGAGAGGGTGGAGGTTGCAGTGAGCCGAGATCGCACCACTGCACTCCAGCCTGGACAACAGAGGGAGACTGTATCTCAGAAAAAAAAAAAACCTGCTGATGAATTTGATGCATACTAAAGTTTGAGACCCATTGCCCTAGAATGGCAGTGAGGTACCACAATTGGCCTACCTTCAGACATATGCTCAGTGGGGGTATTACTAAAAGGGAAGATGGTGTATTGGACAAACAAAAACACCACAAATCCACTATTATGTCCTTTCTTTCAAAAGTTGATACACAGGAAGTATGATTTACCCTATTCCCAAGAACAGGTGAGGATGAGGACAGTGGGTGTACTGGTTAGAGACAAGGCTTATCAGAAAGCTGCATGTTCAGGCCAGCTGCAGTGGCTCACACCTGTAATCCCAGCATTTTGGGAGGCTGAGACTGGTGGATAGCTTGAGCCCAGTTTGAGAACAGCCTGGGCAATACAGCAAAACTCCATCTCTACCAAAAAAACAAACACATACAAAATCAACCAGTACATGCGCCTGTGGTCCCAGCTACTTGGCAGGCTGAGTTAGGATTGCATGAGCCTGGGAGGTGGAGGTTGCAGTGAGCCAAGATTGCACCACTGCACTCCAACCTGGGTGACACAGTGAGTCTGTCTCAAAAATGAGAGAGAGAGAATTAAAGAAAGAGAAAGAAGAAAATAAAGAAGAGAAAGAAGAAGAAGAGAAAGAAAGAAGAAAGAAAAGAAAGAGAAAGGAAGGAAGGAAGTGAAGGAAGGGAAGGAAAGGAAGGGAAGGAAGGGAAGGAAGGGAAGGAAAAGAAGGAAGGAAGAAAGAAAGAGAGAAAGAAAAAGCAAGCTGCACCTTCAAGGAGAGCTTTGCCTTTGTCGCCCTTCTCCTGGCCACCCTCCAAACTCTTCTTTATAAGATCCCTATTTGCAATGGGAAACTCCTTGAGATGTTAGTTAGCTCAGATTTCTAAGGACCTCTTTTTCCTCATTTTCTCCTTCCCTTCATTTATTACATATCTTTTGAACACCTACTGTCCTGCTCTCATGGAGCTTGTTCTGAAAGTGAAGTCATAGGAGTTAACAAAGAATTTGAACCATGGAGTAAATACAGTCATCTGCCACATAACGACGTTTCCATCAGTCACAGACCATATATATGACGGTGGGTTCATAACATTATGATGGAGTTGAAAAAGTCCTGCCAGGTGCGGTGGCTCACGCCTATAATCCCAGCATTTTGGGAGGCTGAGGCGGGCAGATCACCTGAGGTCGGAAGTTCGAGACCAGCCTGACCAACATGGAGAAACCCTTTCTCTACTAAAAATACAATATTAGCCGGATGTGTGGCACATGCCTGTAATCCCAGCTACTCGGAGGCTGAGGCAGGAGAATTGCTTGAACACAGGAGGCAGGGGTTGCAGTGAGCCGAGATCACGCCATTGCACTCCAGCTTGGACAAGAGCAAAAGTCCGTCTCAAAAAAGAAAGAAAAGAAAAATTCCTATGCCCTAGTGATATAGCCATGGTAAGTTTGTAGGGCAACACATTACTCATGTTTGTGGTGATGTTGGTGTAAACATACCTACTGCACTGCCAATCGTCAAAAATTTTTTTTTTTTTTTGAGACGGACTTCCGCTCATCGTCCAGGCTGGAGCGCAGTGGCATGATCTTGGTACTCCAGATCATTGCAACCTCCGCCTCTTGTGTTCAAGTGATTCTCCTGCCTCTGCTTCCCAAGTAGCTAATATTACAGGCGTGCGCCACCATGCCAGCTAATTTTTAGTAGAGACGGGGTTTCACCATGTGCTGGCCATGCTGGTCTGGAACTCCCAACCTCAGGTGATCTGCCTGCCTTGGCCTCCCAAAGGGCTGTGATTACAAGCATGAGCCACCACGCCCGGCCCAGTCATATAAAATTATAGCACATACAATTAAATATGGTACATATTACAAAAGTTTAAAAGTTAAAAAAATTAGAAAGTTTATAAAAGTACAGTAAGCTGTTAATTATTGAAAAAAGAATATTTTAAATAATAAACAATGTAGCCCAAGTGTGGTGTTTATAAAGTCTGCAGTAGTGTACATTCATGCACCACTTACTCACTGATTCACCCCGAGCAACCTCCAGTCCTGCAAGCTCCCTTCATGGTAACTACAGGTATACTGTTTTTATCTTTTACACTGTTTTCTGTGTTTAGATGCACAAATACAAGCACTGTGTTACAATTGTCCAGGATATTCAACACAGTAACACGCTGTCCAGGTCTGTAGCCTAGAAGCAACAATACCATCTAGGTTTGTGCAATTACATTCTGTGATATTCCATGAGGACGAAATTCGCAATTCATGCTTGTAAGTGGGATGTGTCTGGTCTAGAGGATAAGAAGTCAGCTATCTGAACAAAGTGGAGAAGAGAGCTGCAGGGCAGAAATAATAGCACAAAAAGACTTGAGACAGGAAAGAACTTGGCATTTTAGAAGGCATGAAGACAGCCCATGAGGCTAAACGGTTGATTCAAATGAAAAGGCAGAAAGCCACCTCATCCCCGTTAAGGAGTCTGGGTTTTATGCTCTGCATTACAGGAAGCTATTAAAGTTTTAAGTAGGGGAATGACATCAATTTACTTATTCACCTTAATGTAACTGCTGTGTGAAGAATGGATTATATAGGGTTAAACATGGAAGTTAGTCTCCAGCACCAATTGCTTCTGGTTTGTCTAACGCATAAAAATGCTGCATCTTGGCCGGGCGCGGTGGCTCACACCTGTAATCCTAGCACTTTGGGAGGCTGAGGTGGGTGGGT
Organism: Rhinopithecus bieti; assembly: GCF_001698545.2. Taxonomy (NCBI): domain Eukaryota; kingdom Metazoa; phylum Chordata; class Mammalia; order Primates; family Cercopithecidae; genus Rhinopithecus; species Rhinopithecus bieti. The sequence goes on from NW_016806314.1 coordinate 875,916, forward strand.
TGCCTGAGTTCAGGAATTCGAAACCAGCCTGGGCAGGATGGTGAAACTCCGTCTCTACTAAAAATACAAAATTTAAATGAGCATGGGGATGTGCCCCTGTAGTCCCAGCTACTCAGGAGGCTGAGGCAGGAGAATCACTAGAACCCAGGAGGCGGCGGTTACAGTGAGCCAAGATTGCACCACTGCACTCCAGCCTGGGCAACAGAGCAAGACTGTGTCAAAAAAAAAAAAAAAAAAAGCTGTCAATATGCTAAGTTATAATTAGGTACTAAGACTCAATGAGTAGGTATTTCACGTTCTTTGTTCTTCACAAAAAATCAGAAATCCAGTTCATTAAAATCCATGCCCAGGACCAGGATTTCTTACTTCAAGTATATCTTCAAAGCCATTAACTCAAAGTTTAAGAAAGAGTCCTGAGAGCAGGACTTGCAAAAACAGGCCATCTGAAAATGCCTTACTAGAATAGCACCTGTCTCACAACCAGAAATAACAATGCCGGCCAGGCGCAGTGGCTCACGCCTGTAATCCCAGCACTTTGGGAGGCTGAGGCGGGCGGATCACCTGGAGGTCAGGAGTTCGAGACCAGCTTCAACATGGCGAAATCCCATCTCTACTAAAAATACAAAATTAGCCGGGCATGGTGGTGCATGCCTGCAATCCCAGCTACTTGGGAGGCTGAGGCAGGAGAATTGCTTGAACCTGGAAGTTGGAGGTTGCGGTGAGCTGAGATCGTGCCATTGCACTCCAGCCTGGGCAACAAGAGTGAAACTCCATCTCAAAAAAAAAAAAAAAAAGGATGCCTATGAATTATTCTTCCTTGTGTCAAGATAACACTACAGATAGTGATGAGTGTAAGCAAGACCAAACCTCTTCCCTTCCCTACACCTTGCACACTGTAAAGTTGTAGCTGTTAATTTATAATGTGTTTACCAAGTTCAATTAAGCTTTGCATAGGGGATCATCATTCTGCATTGTTTCAAAGCTGAAGGCCTGGCTCTAATTCTGGCGTTGGCAGAATGCAGCCTATTCCTGCACCTCATCTGGGTAATGCTGGAAGCCAATCTCAATGTCTGATAGCACAGTCCAGGCTTCTCAATTCACACACAATGCTTAAAACTTGCTTTTGGGTCCTAGCTGACCAGATCAGCTACTGTGGTGGCCGCCAGTGAGAAGGTGAACTTTTTTTTCATAGCCAACCAAATCTTCTCACAGGCATTCAGAGTACCCAGTGCCATGACAAGACTCTTAGGGAGGCCCCTTAGTTATGTTCCTCAACTTCTTTTTCTCAGTGCTAACAGATGTGGAGCCCACAAGCACAAATATTAGAGAAGGGGTTCAAAGCAAATAGGTGCTGCTCCTTCATCGCCATCAGTTTTAGATGCTTAAAACATGTGCCTATTGTTAACATTCCTTCACTCAAAGAGAAAACAAACTTTCTACGGGAAGCACCTGAAGATGACTAAATGTGCCAGTGAACAGTAATTTTTCTCAAGAAACAGAAATGTAACGTAATCTCGACCATACTTTTATTAAAAAACTGTATGTGAAGAAATGATAAATGGCTTCAGTCAGTTAATAACATTAATCAGATGCATCCAGCTATTGTCCTAAGGCAGTGCCAGACTGGGAGCAGTGACTCAGGCCTATAATCCCAGCACTTTGGAAGGCTGAGGCAGGAGAATCTCGAGGCCAGGAGTTTCAGGCCAGCCTGGGCAATACAGTGAGACTCCATCTCTACAAAAAAACCAAAACATTAGCTGGACCTGGTTGAGCGCACCTGCAGTCAATCCCAGCTACTCCGGAGACTGAGGTGGGAAAAATCACTTGAGCGCAGGAGTCTGAGCTTATGGTGATCCAGCCCGGGTGACACAGCGAGACCCTGTCTCCAAAACAAAAGCTTGTGCCTAACTGCTCAGTGTGATAAAGCAAACAAAAACAATGTGGATAATTAAAATGTGCAAATAAATCTCAAACCCTTTTTGTAATTCACTGGTGCCTCTGATGGAAGAAGTCTGTAAAATCAGGAAATAGGTTGTAAAGGGACTTATCTGGATGCTCTGTATCTATGCTAAAGAGCAAGGAAATAGCAAAAGGACAAATGAAGAGCAGAAAGTCTAGAAAATTGTGCCTGGACAATCCATCTCTGAATAACCAGCAAGTGCCCAATACGGCTTCTAATTTCTCAGGAAACAAAAATGTACCAAACCTGTATTTCACAAGTTTGGGAAGGGATCATCTACCAACGGTTCCAAAACCTGCTAGTGCATCAGAATCACTTGGAGAACCTGTTACAAATTATAGATAGCCAGGTATGGTGACCCACACCTGTAACCCCAGCACTTTGGGGGGCCGAGGTGGGAGGATCATTCGAGCCCAGTTTGAGACCAGCCTGGGCCACATGCCAAAAACCCATCTCTACAAAAAAAAAAAAAAAAAAAAAAATTAGCCAGGTATGGTGGCGTGTGCCGGTAGTCTCAGCTCCTTGGGAGGACTGCTTGAGCCTGGGAGGTGGAGGTTGCAGTGAGCCGTCATTGCGCCACCGCCCTCCAGTCTGGGAGATAGAGTGAGACCCTGTCTCAAAAATTTGTTTCTCCTCTCCCACTCTGATAGGAGAAGGGTCTCCATTACTAATAAACATCCAGAGCCCTAGGTAATTGTGCTCTGGTTGTCCTGGCCTCTGAGAACTACTGATCTACCAACACTCCCATGGTGGGGAAAATGGGGATTAGAAGAGACAAGTGAGCAGAGTGAGCCATGATCACAGCACTGCACTACAACCTGGGAGACAGAGAAAGACCGTCTCAAAAAAAAAAAAAAGAAGAAAAAAAACAAAGAGTACAGAAGGACAGGTCAAATCGTCCTCTGTCTCTTCCCGCCCAGTAAAAGAGCAGTTGATATTTAAAAGAAAAAATTTTAAAATAAAATATAATAAAATTTAAAACCGAAAAGTGGTTAAATTCACATAGGTAAATTTAACATTACTTGAAGGATATTAACCTAAAATCCAACTTTTCTGGTGTCCACAAATTTTAAAATTAAGGCTTAAAAAATTAGTTGAGATTACACCAAGATGCATTTACACGCGTTTCATCAGTTGACTCCATGACTGCTACCCACTGCTTTTGTAAGCAGAGATAGCCACCAACTATTTTTGTGACTTAGGCTGAAGAAACGTACTCTCTCTCGTTTACCACTTCCAGTCTCAAGACCTTAGGCCGCCGGGCGCGGTGGCTCAAGCCTGTAATCCCAGCACTTTGGGAGGCCGAGACGGGCGGATCCCGAGGTCAGGAGATCGAGACCATCCTGGCTAATACGGTGAAACCCCGCCTCTACTAAAAAATACAAAAAACTAGCCGGGCGGCGAGGCGGGCGCCTGTAGTCCCAGCTACTCGGGAGGCTGAGACAGGAGAATGGCGTGAACCCGGGAGGCGGAGCTTGCAGTGAGCTGAGAGCCGGCCACTGCACTCCAGCCTGGGCGGCAGAGCAAGACTCCGTCTCAAAAAAAAAAAAAAAAAAGACCTTAGGCAGCTCTCCTTTTGACTACAGTATCACCCACTTTATCCGTGGATATACTCTCTAAGAAGCCCACTGCGTATCTCAAACTGTGGATAGTACCACATATACCTACACATACATACCTATGATAAAGTTTAATTTATGGATCAGGCACAGTAAGAAATTAGGAACAATATTGGTAAAACAGTAAGTTTGTCTTTTTTTTTTTTTTTTTTTTGAGACAGAATCTCACTCTGTTGCCCAGGCTGGAGTGCGGTGGTGCAATCTTGGCTCACTGCAACCTCTGCCTTCTGGGTTCAAGCGATTCTCCAGCCTCATGCTCCCAAGTAGTTGGGATTACAAGTGTGCATCACCATGCCTGGCTAATCTTTGTCTTTTTAGTAGAGACGGGGTTCACCATGTTGGCCAGACTGGTCTCAAACTCCTGATCTCCAGTGATCCACCTGCCTTGGCCTCCTGAAGTGCTGGGATTACAGGTGTGAGCCACCATTCCCAGTAAATACAATTTTGTAAATTGTATTTACAAAAGTTATAACAATAGATTGTAATAAAAGTTATGCGAGGCTGGGTGCAGTGGCTCACGCCTGTAATCCCAGCACTTTGGGAGGCCAAGACGGGTGGATCACCTGAGGTTGGGAGTTCAAGACCAGCCTGACCAACATGGAGAAACCCCGTCTCTACTAAAAATACAAAATTAGCCAGGCATGGTGGCACATGCCTGTAATCCCAGCTACTCGGGAGGCTAAGGCGGGATAATTGCTTGAACCCAGGAGGCGGAGGCTGCAGTGAGCTGAGAATGCACCATCGCACTCTAGCCTGGGTAACAAGAGCGAAACTCCATCTCAAAAAAAAAAAAAAAAA
>NW_016806314.1:882551-904667 GCF_001698545.2 Rhinopithecus bieti
AACTCCTGATCTCCAGTGATCCACCTGCCTTGGCCTCCTGAAGTGCTGGGATTACAGGTGTGAGCCACCATTCCCAGTAAATACAATTTTGTAAATTGTATTTACAAAAGTTATAACAATAGATTGTAATAAAAGTTATGCGAGGCTGGGTGCAGTGGCTCACGCCTGTAATCCCAGCACTTTGGGAGGCCAAGACGGGTGGATCACCTGAGGTTGGGAGTTCAAGACCAGCCTGATCAACATGGAGAAACCCCGTCTCTACTAAAATACAAAATTAGCCAGGCATGGTGGCACATGCCTGTAATCCCAGCTACTCGGGAGGCTAAGGCGGGATAATTGCTTGAACCCAGGAGGCGGAGGCTGCAGTGAGCTGAGAATGCACCATCGCACTCTAGCCTGGGTAACAAGAGCGAAACTCCATCTCAAAAAAAAAAAAAAAAATTATGTGAATGTGGTATCTCTCTCTCAAAATACCTTCTTGCACCATAGTGTGTGGGGGTATGTGACATGGCAGAAACGGTGGATAAGGGGGATTACTATACTTTAGTTAAGTGTTGCTCCTTTTTAAAAATCAATGCTTCTTTATGAAGATTTGTATGCAGGGGATCTGTGACCTCAATGCTTACTACTCTGTGAAATCATACAGTTTTATATCACATGATAAACACCAATAGTAGGGAGCGAGTCTTCTAGTACTGAAGAGATTCCCTATAAAGAACACTCACAGAAAGTTTGTGTTAGCTAAACTACAAATATCTGAAAGTATTTCAACTTGTTGGGTTTTGCATTCAAAAGGATAAGATTCGTTTGTTTCTTCCTGGTTAAGCTTTCCAGAAATTTCAAATCCCACAGCCAAGCTTGAACATATCTAGCCCATATCTAAATCAAGAGATTACAGCTATTGTTTGGTTTTAGAAGCTTTGGTGCTATCAAGCCTAAGTACATGATTAAATGATATTAAATGCCAAACAATAAAAAATACTTCCCACAGGTGTGTGTATATATATATATATATATATATAGAGAGAGAGAGAGAGAGAGAGAGAGAGAGAGAGAGAGAGAGAGAGGTGTATTTTAAAATAATTATACACAACTCTTTTAAAAGATATGGGGAATACTTACATAATCAACTCTAACTTTAGCCCTTCACAGCTGTATTATAACTTTATTTAAGAACTTAGTAAACGTCAAAATTGATGGTTCTTAACATTGTATGTTGAGAATACAAAGTGCCTAAAAATGACACATTCTGCCCAATGCTAGTTCCTTCAGTATTACCACCAAACTTCTGTGAAAGACTTGTATTGAAAAGAAAGACTAACTGCAACATGGAAGATGATTTTTTAAAAAGTTCATTTACCAATTTTAACAATCTAGAAAAAAAGAAAGTCTGACTATAATACTTGATGACAGACATCATGTTTAAGTAGAAAACACAAGAATAAAAAGGCAATTCTCACAGAAAATATTGCACAACCTCAGTCATTTCCTCCAAATCTGCTTTATGTAATTGGGTGGATATAAATTAATAAACAGAAATTTAAGCAAGATACATGTAACAATTTAACAGAACCTGATAATCTAATTTCTTCAATTTTTCTCAAATTCATCTTTAAGTCTTTCCATCATGGGGCTCATAAAGAAATTTAAGCAACATATGGATACTACAGTTGAATGTCAAATCTTTACAAAGTACTTATGACATACTACATTCCTCTATAATGCAATTATGAATAACCTTCATGACACTGTGTTTTGCATGTAGAAAAGTGTTAGAGTTCAATATTCAACCCAATATAAAATAATAATAAGAAACACTTCTGATGTTAGGTTGAGATCACTTTTCCTTTTGCTAATGAATGATTTTTTTTAGCTGTATGTAATATCACTGAGGTGAACCAATAAGTCACCTTTGAGTACATATGAAAAAATAAACACATGCTAATGGATAAAACATTACTACTACATCTTTACTAGACCATCTCTACCTCTAACACTTCAGAAGCTTAGAGATTTAAAGTATTCTTACATTAACTGCAAGAAACAAAGGAGAAATTCCTTCTTTTTTGAGATCACAACTATGAAGTCATATGGTTATACAAATTCTGTGTTTGTGTGCAAAACATAAAATACAATTATCTTTATTCTCCCTGCTTAGTTTTGTCAGTCAGCTAGCAGGATGTAATAGATACCTTTCCAAGAAACAGAGACTGAGATGTGTTTTATATAACTTCAATAACCTCAGCACTACAGTAATCAGAGATGCAGTATCCTTTTGCTATGGTTCAAGACGAGGGAAGGAGGTCAGAAGAAAGAATAAATCAAAATTGTTACAACTGAGTAATTATTTCTCATTAGGTCTCACCAAGGTGCCACCTTCATTTTTACATAAACATGGTGGCATAATTCAATCTCAATAAATCAGAATTCTTAATATTTAAAATTTAACTTGACTTTCCATTATCACCATATTAACAACCAAAATAATTAGATAAAACACATAGAAAAGGGCAATATTAAACCCCACTTTAATAGAGTTTGTTTCTTGACACATTAACTTATTTTTTATAGAAAAGGGATAGTGCATCTCAGTTTGCTTACAAGCTAGGAGATCACTTTGAATTCTGCATTTCCTAACTGCAAACAGAATATAGCACTTATAACAGGTTATAAATAAACTGGTTTTCAAGCATAGAGCCAGCCCCAACGATAATAATACACTATTTAAAAAGACCTAAGGCAATGAATTCCATTTCCAATGGAAAAAAGAACTGTGCAAAAACAAGCTTAAAACTACTTTTTTGTGTGTGCCCAGTGTTATAAAAAAGTAGCTTTTAATAAACCTTGGGACCCAAATTACCAGCAACTTCAGGAAAGGGTGGGGAAGGGGAAGAGAAGAAAGTTATTTCATTTAGGAAAATAACTACTATCTTTTCCTAATCTTCAATACACACAATTTAAACAAATACAGCTGCTGTAACACTTTACACAATTCCTATGTACTGGAGCAATAACAAGATCTAAATACAATTATATTTTTAAACATTGGGTCAAGGCTTTACATAAAAATACCATCCTACTTTTCCCACTAAGTTTCTAAAATATCACGTACTTTTCCCCCAACATCTGCAGCCATCCAGGAATTTTAAGGAAACTTTTGTGCATGATCTTAATTCCTAATCCCTGGCTCTTTGGGCTCAGTGACAAAAGATCAAAACCACCAAAATGGTGGTTCACTTGAAGTCAGATGAGAGACCCTGGCTCAATTAGTCTCATAGGATGAAAGCAGTGCTGCATCAACTGGCTCCATGCAGGAGGGGCACGTGAAGGATCTCATCAACCAGTCATCTATACAGTCCAGGTGATAGATGTGCATGCACGGCAGAAATCGAATTGGGTCCCCATAAACAAAGTCCATCATACAGATCACACACCTGTTGGGAGCAATGGAGAGAAATCAGAAGGCATTTTCAGAAGTGTCCTATTCAGAAAACTGTTTAAATCCCATTAAAGACAGTGTTAATCTGAGTAACACATCAGAATGCTTTGCCTGTCATCTTATCACCAAAGCATGCAAATTGAATTTTTTCCTAATGCTGATCTATACACAATCTCTTATTTAAATCCCCTGAGAATTTGCAGGACTTAGGAGCAATCAACAGAGCAAAGAGAAATGGATTACATATGGATCAAGTTTACTGCTGTGCTTGTAAACAGCTACATACTATAGCAGATACCTTAAGGAGAATGGGATTATTTTAGGTAGAAAAGCATCAGTTAGATCAACTTTGTTTTTTTGCACTATTTAGTGTAATCCTGGACTAAGATAATTTTCATTTTAATAACTGTAAAACAGAAACACTAACTTCAGCCTACTTACTGGGTCGCTGTAAATTAAAGCTCTCTTCATTAACTTTCTCTTTATTAATTTAATTTAATTTTATTTTTTGAGACAGTTTCAAGTGATTCTCCCACCTCAGCCTCCCGAGTAGCTAGGATTACAGGCACATGCCACCGTGCCTGGCGAATTTTCGTATTTTTAGTAGAGATGAGGTTTCATCATGTTGGCCAGGTTGGTCTTGAATTCCTGGTCTCAAGTGATCTGCCCACCTCAGCCTCCCAACGTGCTGGGATTACAGGTGTGAGGCACTGTGCCCAGCCTGTGAAAATTTTTAATTACTATATAACATTCTCTTGCTAGTAGCCAGTAATAGAGCTATGAAAAAAAATTAAACATTCTCTTGCATTAAGCAAAGGATTTCAATATATTAAATGTCTGACTTTCTAAAGTGCAGGAGAAAAGGCAAAATTTTCAAAAGCAACCTGAAAATAAAACTTTGAAATGTACAAATTAATGAAAACTTACTCCCGGATCTTTTTTTCTGATCCATCTCTTCCAGGGTCATAAACTCCTTTAGGCAGATGTTGTATAAGGCCTATTCTTTGAGCTATCCTAATTTGTTCCTCTTCAGTCAGCTGAGTTGCTAGCCGAGTCTGGCTAGGTGTTGGGTGGTAGACTGGAACTGGAACTTGTTCCTAAAATATTAAAATATGGAGGAAAAAGATTATTTTTTCAAAACCTTTTGAGGGCTTATTTTTTAGTCAGAGATAGAAGGGAAAGGGAGCCCTGGGAGGGCAGGAAGCTGGGCTAGTGTGTGGCTGTACTGACTGTGTTTCACCCTGCCTTAACTTCAGCTATTAGAACAAAACATACAACAAAACATTCTCATTCTGTCTAAAGGATATAAACACAAACATCACTGAAGAGCTGGCATGGAATGTTAAATGAACTATTTCCACGGGATAAGAGACCAGCTTGGACAACATAGCAAGACCCCATCTCTAAAAATAATTTAAAAAAATTTTTTAATGGATTGGACTATGGCAAAAATAAATCTGAAAGTCATCTAAGACTAACTTTCCCATTTCCTAGGACCAAGCTTGCCTACAGTCACATAATTGACAATACTGAAATTAGAATTCTACTGCTCCTAATCCAATGGATTTTTTACACAATTCATTCAAAGGAGTCGTATGTATAACCCCCACCTTTTATTTGAGACAGGGTCTCCCTCTGTTGCCCAGGCTTAAATGCAGTGGCGCAAACACAACTTACTATAAACTCAACCTCTCGGGCTCAAGCAATCCTCCAACCGCAGCCTCCTGAGCAGTGGGACCACAGGGGTAAGCCACGGTGCCTGGCCTATAACAATAATATTTAAAACTGAGCAACTCTGATGGAATGAAGCTGGGATAGAGTGTGGCCTAGGAGGGATGAGGCTCCCCATCCGCAAGCCCTCACCTTGGTTACCTTTGCAGAATCCTCAGAATCAACAGAACAGTCTGAAAAACACTACTATCTCAGAAGATGAGATTTTCAGTCTGAAGAATTAAATTATGAGATTTTAGTCTCCGCTCAGCTACTTACTGCGATTGCTTGGACCAAGTCCCTTAATGTATTTGAATAATGTATTTGAATAAAGCAGATAACAGCACCCACTTCAGAGAGTTGATACAATCATGAGATAACTAAGAGCTTTGTAAATGCCAATATTTGTAAATTATTCTATCTAACATCTCCCCATTGTCATGATTCTCCCCATCATGATTCTCTGCTTTGCAGACTGTAAGCTAAGTGCTACTGTCCTTGGCTTTGGTCCTGACTTTCTGGCTTCTCTTTGAATACTACAAACTCTTAGCCTCTGTTGTGATCTCTGCCAGCTCTGAGTTCTGTGACCCTTGAATTACTATTTCCAGTCTAGACTACCTTCCTGAATCTTAGTCTCAGTCCTAGTTGACCAGTTTTGACGAACTGTCATCCATATGCAAACTGGGAACAAACTGGTTTAAGACTTTGGATGATATAAAGGGTCTCTTAAATCCTTGAATCTAACAAACACAAATAATTAAATTGTTTTAGACCAAATAAACTCCAACTATGGGTTTTTCAGAGGCTAGATTTCTTCAGTCTTGTGGTTCACATATGTGTAGAGAATACAGAAAGCAGAACAGAAAAGGAAAGTTCTACTTTATGGGGAAATATTAATAAACATTAAAGAAGAAAATAAAAACTATATTTTAATTCATGTTATGAGTGTATTTTCTCCTTTGGTATTTTTTTGTTAAAACAAAGGAACCCTGTATGTATCTTTTAGATATTTAAAATGATTCAACAATCTAATTTCAGTTTACATGCAAATTTTCAGAAAACCATAGAGGAAAGGAAATGACTAAGACCTCCTGATATTTTAAAGATGAATGTGGCCTCACCCTTCTCACCACACATGCCTAATTTTAAATTTTAATTCCCATGATATTTGTTTAAAAACGGCTTGATATCTGAGTTACCAATTGTTTTTGTAACTAGAGAGCCACTGATTTTCTAGGCAGTAAAATGGAATCTTGATTCAATTGTTGGCTAACAGACACTGAGTGAGTAGATTACACAGGGGTATAAAAACAACAATTTTAAAAGATGTGATGGCCAGGTGCAGTGGCTCACGCTTGTAATCCCAGAACTTTGGAAGGCCGAGGCAGGCAGATCACCTGAGGTCAGGAGTTCGAGACCAGCCTGGCCAACAAGGTGAAACCCCATCTCTACTAAAAATACTAAAATTAGCTGGGTGTGGTGGTGCACGCCTGTAATCCCAGCTACTCAGGAGGCTGAGAAAAGAAAATTGCTTGAACCCAGGAGGCAGAGGTTGCAGTGAGCCGAGATCTTGCCACTGTACTCCAGCCTGGGTGACAGAGTGAGACTCCATCTCAACAACAACACAAAGATGTGGATTTGGGGGTGGTTCCCACCATTCCCTGCTGACTCTCTATATAAACAAATACTACATGGTTTATGTTCAACACCCGCTTTCCCTCTGAGAATCTGGATTTTTGTCATATGTTAGGCAGTGGGTGCCTAATCAGTACCTGGGGCACTGAGTCCCCAAATGAGCTTCTCTGGCAGAAAACCTTTCATATATGTTGAAGGAATTAAGCACGTCCTGTGTGATTCCACTAGGAGATAACTCTTGGAAGCCTGCGCTTAGTTCCCTTTGGACCAAAGCACCTCTCCCCTTAGCTGGTTTTGCTTTGATTCTTTGCTGTAACAAATCATAGCTGTGAGTAAGATTATATACTAAGTCCTATGAGTCCTCCTGTTGAATCACCAAACCTGGGGACCGTTTTGAGGACCTCCAATGCCAGTGCTAGGTTGTGCTTCCACTTTATATTTGCAAAGCTACTGTGTTTTGTTCCCAGCTGAAAACAAATAGAAAAAAAAAAAAAAACCCTAAATATTTTGATTAGCCTGTTTCAGGGCCTAAATATGGATCTAATGATAAAAGGCATACAAACACAACTCACTGCAACCTCCAACTTCTAGGCTCAAGTAATCCTCCCATTGCAGCCTCCCCAGTAGGTGGGATTACAGGTACGCATCACCATGCCCAGCAATTTTTTTGTTTTGGTAGAAACAGTGTCTCGCTGACCAGGCTGGTCTCAAACTCCTGGCCTCAAGCGATCTTCCAGCCTTGGCCTCCCAAAGTGCTGAGATTACAGGTGAGAGCCACTGTGCCCGGGCTATCTGGGTAGTCTGATAAGGGCAGGGGCTATGTCTGTTTTGCTTACCAATGTTTGCTACCTACTCAGCACGGTATCTGGCACACAGTTGGGACTCAACATAATTACATAACTGAAAAAACATAAATCAAAGCACGTATGTTCTTGCAATATACATTATATACATATTAGAACTTTGTGGATATGCTATGAAAAATTGCTAATGGGGCTGGCACAGTGGCTCACGCCTGTAATCCTTGCAGTTTGGAAGGCCAAGACAGGCGCATAGCTTGAGTTCAGGAGTTTGAGACCAGCCTGGGCAACATGGTGAAACCCAGTCTCTATAAAAGATACAAAAATTAGCCAGAAGTGGTGACGTACACCTGTAGTCCCAGTTACTTGGGGGACTGAGGCAGCAGGATCACTTGAGCCCAGGAGGTTGAGCTACAGTGGGATGAGATCGCGCCACTACACTCCAGGCTGGGTGACAAAGTGAAAGAAAAAGAAAAGAGAAAAACTGCTAATGATTTGGATTAAATAACAATAACAAAAAGAAAAAAAATTGCTGTCTCAAAAAGAAAAAAGGCTAATGATTTGGATTAAATAACAGTAAAACAAAAAAGGAAAACTTGATATAAATTACACCCAACATTTATTTTCCCAAGTGAAAATACTTGGGTTGTTGCCTCTTTCAAAGTTCCACCTGCCCATCCCACAGGAACTTCAACAGGTCCAAAACTAAACCAGATATACTTGTATAGGCATTTCCTGGAATTTCTGCTCTGGCATTTAATTATGTATGTGGCCTTACACAAGCTTCTTAATATCTCTGAGTATTAAGGTTCCTCTCAGCATAACAGACAAAATGCCTATCTTAATAAAGCGTTGGAGGTCAGGTGCAGTCATTCACCCCTGTAATCCCAGCTACTCAAGAGGCTGCAACAAGAGAATTGCTTGAACCTGGGAGGCAGAGGTTGCAGCGAGCTGAGATCACGCCCCTGCACTCCAGCCTGGACCACAGAGCTAGACTCCGTTTAAAAAAAAAAAAAAAAGTGTTGTAAGGAATAAGCAGATAAGTAAGGCACTTACCAAGATAAGGGCTTAATATATGGACTGTTCTCTAATGACACCAGTCACTGGAGATAGACATCTCATCCTTCCTGATTCCTCTGACTTCCTCTCTTCCGTTTTCCACTATCATCTACTTAAATGTCTTATACAGTCTTATCTAACGACCATCTCTACATTGTTGATTAGGAGACACACATGGGCTTGCCCTATGAGTTTAAATTTTAAGATGGAATTCACAGAGAAGCAAATTTCAAATAAATTTAAACAATCTTTTCCTTAATACTTTTAGTTCTCCATATGTCTGCACGCAAAAGAGAGAAAGAGCAAGAATCCAAAAGAAATCATCTGCCTTTAAGAAAAGGAGAAAAGGAATAATTTAAAATTAAAATATGCACTGTGGAAAAATGCAGCAGCATGGAAGGGGATAGAATACAAATGGAAGACAGGGTTATAAAATATGCTGAAGCTGGACAGAAGATAGGGTCTTGATCTTGGCTCACTACAACCTCCACCTCCCAGGTTCAAGCAATTCTCCTACCTCAACCTCGAGTAGCTGCGAGTACAGGCACACGCCATCATGCCCGGCTAATTTTTTTATTTTTAGTAGAGACAGGGTTTCACCACGTTGGCCAGGCTGGTCTCGAATTCCTGGCCTCAAGTGATCCACCCGCCTCGGCCTCCCAAAGTGTTGGGATTATAGGCGTGACACAGGTGTGAGCCACCGCACCCGGCCAGAAAATAGGGTCAAACACCAAAAACAGCAAGGTCTGGTCTGATGAGAAAAATCTCTGAAGCATTCCGGTTGTCTGTTAATATATAAATGAAGCACCTTAAAATGATGGATGTTGTCAAGAATGTACTGGGCCCTAATCTTAGGTGGTTTAAGCCAAGAAAGACACAAAACAGGTGAATGTAAAATGACGTGTTTTTCTAAAGGGCACTGCATTAAAAGTTGGATTCAATTGAGGGAATGTGATACAATTTCAGAAACTAAAACAATGCAGTGGGGAAGTGCCTAAATAATGTGCTGAGGCTGGAAATAGTACAAGTCTGGTTTGTGGTGAAGGAAAAATAAAGTCACTGCTAAAGAATGCAGCTTGTCACCAAAAGCTGTATCTTTTCCTCCAGTAGGAAATAAGAGCCAGCTCTTCTGATCTTTCTCTTTATATCCTTACAAGCTGCTGCTGGCACCACCTTCTTCCCAGCTGCAGTCTCCTACTGGGAAATGTTTTCTCTGAATTTTGCCAGACTGACACTTAAGATCATAAAATGGAGGATTTAGAATAGTTGGTCTCAACATATATTCTAGTTCTGATGTTCAATGAAATCTTGACCAAAACAAAAACCCCAGATTAGCATTGATGCAGTTCCTGAACAATTACACACAGATTTAAAAGCTAGCATCACATCTATCTTCCTGATAAATATAATTTTTTTTTTTTTTTTTTTTTTTTGAGAGAGGGTCTCATTCTGTTACCTGGGCTGGAGTGCAGTGGCACAATCTTGGCTCACTGCAGCCTCGACTACCGCCTGGGCTCAGGTGATCTTCCCACTTCAGCCTCCTGAGTAGCTGGGACTATAGTCCCATGCCACTATGTCCCGCTAATTAAAAAAATAAATTTTGTAGAGACAGTGAAAAACTGTTGCCCAGGCTGGTCTCCAATTCCTGGGCTCAAGCAATCCCCCTGCCTTGGATTCTCAAAGTGTTGGGATCCCAGGAGTGAGCAGTCAAGTCCAGCCTTAAAAAGTACATCTCGGCATTGAGGAAATACAGTATTACGATAAGGTGAAAGGCCTCTATTAACTTTAACACCTTAGAGATACAATTCACATTCTATTTCCCTATTTAAAATACACAAGTCAATGGTTTCCAGTGTGTTCAGAGCTATGCAACCATCATTTACCAATTTTAGAACATTTTCATTACCCCCAAAAGAAAGTGTACTCATTAACAGTCACTCCCCCAAACTCCCTGGCCCTAGGCTACTACTAACTAATTTGTTTTTTGTCTCTATAGATGTGCCCTATTCTGGGCATTTCATAGATAAGCATTACTCAGATGTGTGGGTTTCATTCCAGACCACCCTAATAAAACTGATCACAGATCGCCATAAAAGATGTAATAATGGAAGGGTTTGAAAGCACAAGAATTACCAAATGTGGCAGAGAAATGAAGTGAGCTGCTGGAAAAATGGTGCCAAAAGAATTGCTTATTGCAGAGCTGCCACAAACCTTCAGGTTGTGTAAACACACACACACACACACACACACACACACACACGTCAAGTGCAATAAAACAAGGTATGCCTGTGTATGGCATCATACTAATATGTGGTCTTCTGTGGCTAGCCTTTCACTTAGCATGTTTTCAAAGTTCACTCATGATGCAGCATTTATCAGAATTGCAATCCTTTTTATTGCTGAATATTCCATCACCATTTTCTTTAGTCAGTGATGGACATGGGTTGTTTCTACTTGTTGGCTGCTGTGAATAATAGTGTTATGAAAATTAATGTATAAGGTTTTGTACATGTTTTCATTTTATGGGCTATATATACCAATGAGTGGAACTCTGCAAAACCTTTTGTAGAACTGCCAAACTTTTCCAAAGCACCTGCACCATCTTACAATCCCATCAAAAGCTGTATTGGTAAATGATGGTTGCATAACTCTGAACACACTGGAAACCAATGAAGTGTGTATTTTAAAAAGGGAAACAGAATATTCCAGTTTCTCTACATCATTGCTTAAACTTGTCTTTTTTTATTATAACCATTCAAGCGGATAAGATGTATCTCATTGTGACTTTGATGTGCCCTCTCTGACAGCAAATTACCTTTTTGTTATCTCCTGGACATGAGTCCCTTATCAGACCAGTGATTTACAAATATTTTCTTTGAGAGGCTGAGGCAGGCAGATCACCTGAGGTCAGGAGTTCAAATTATTAGAAGTAGGAAGAGATACTTCAAGGGCAGACACACTAACAGCAGATGAAGAACTGACAATGAGATAAAAAAAAAAAAAAAAATAAAAAAAAGTAGGTGCAGGAATGCAAAAGCATAACAGATTTCACCCACTAACACAAATTGTCCTACATAATTCAAGATTCTGGATGCACTATTCTGTTACCTCCAGGGTATAATAAACTTACCTAATAATAATTTCGAATCAGTAAGATAAAATGACAATGTGCTCAGAAGTCATTTCAGTGATTTCTGGAAGGGAGTGAAGATGAAAAGGGAGAAGCTGTGAAAGTTTACAAGAGGGCCAGTTGAGACGTCTTCTCCTACATATGCTATTTGATCATGAACTTATTAAGTCTTTGACAACAGAAAATATTCAATTACTGATTGACTTAAACTTTGACCTACACTCCTCACCAATCTTTAATTCACTGAAGTGCTTCAGAAAGGAACAGGAAAAGGTATCTCTTACTTAGAGATATTTTTTGATATCTTTGCAACCATTTGAAAAAGTAAAATAACCTCCACCTTTCAGTTGAAGAAATAAACTCAATTAAGGACCTAATTGAGGTTAGAGAGGAAAAAGGGTTTGCGTAGTGAAGGGTTTCTCAACCTGGGCAATACTGACATTTTAGTAAGACAATTCTTGGTTGTAGGGGGCTGTACTGTACATCACAGGGTGTTTGGCAGTTCTCTCCATCCACTAGATGCCAGTAGCACCCTCTTCCCTGCCACGTTGTGACAACCAAAAATGTCTCTAGACTTTGCCACATGTTTCCTGGAGAGCAAATTCATCTTGGTTGAGAACCACTGGCTTAGGATCTTAGAGTAAACAGGACAACACAAGGCTGGATAGTTTCTGGTGTTATAAGAAAGCCATAAAGGATGGGATACACGTCCTTTTTCTAGTAGTTTTTTAAACAAGGCCTCCAGTTGTCACACGAAAATGGGGTGGGGAGTGGTGCAAACAGTAAATATACAAAGGCCTAGTGGACATAATACTAAATAAAACACATCCACATTACACTGAAATGAGCCTTAATTGATAGGAATTGGTGCCTTAGTAATAACTACACTATAAATTCAAGAGAGAAAGGTTAGACAGAGAGCACAGATTGTCCATCAGGGAGAATGGCAAAAGAAAGGAAATCACCAACTGAGAACAGAAAAGAAGACATGGGGACACTTTGCTGAGGCAGGGCTGTTTACTTCCAAATGAAAAAAGAGATGTTATACATATGGGTATTTCTGATAATTTATGTGCCATATGTTGTGCCTACCTTTAGGATTTATGAAACATTTTTAGAAGACCCATTTCATTTTAAAGAAGTCTCATTACTTCAAGTATCACTGTATAACCTACTTAATTCCAATATCCCATTCCTCTCCTGGACTCTACTGGAAATGAACTCCTAGAGGCTCCTGTGACTGCCTTTGAAAAAAATCTAGTGTATTATATAATATTTTCTGCCTCACTGTGCAGTTACCCGTATTGTCTAAATGCATTTCTCCTAGTTGCCCTGCTGTACTGCCCAACCTATTTCTTCATCTTTAAAATGAAGAAGATCTCCAGTAGTCCCCACTTATTGCAAGGTTTCAGTTAACTGTCAACCATGGTCTGAAAATTATGGAAAATTCCAGAAATAAACAACTGATGTTGTAAATTGCGTGCCATTCTGATTATCACTGATCACTAGAGAAATGCAAATCGGCTGGGTGCAGTGGCTCACACCCGTAATCCCAGCATTCTGGGAGGCTGAGGCAGGAGAACTGCTTGACTCCGGGAGGAGGAGGTTGCAGTGAGCCAAGATTGCACCACTATACTCCAGCCTGAGAGACAGAGACTTTGTTTCAAAAAAAAAAAAAAGAAAAGAAAAGAAATGCAAATCAAAACCACAATGAGATACCATCTCACCAGTCAGAATGACTACTATTAAAAAGTCAAGGCTGGGCACAGTAGCTCACACCTGTAATCCCAGCACTTTGGGAGGCTAAGGCAGGCGGATCACTTGAGGCTAGGATCTTGAGACCAGCCTGGGCAATATGGCAAAACCCCATCCTACAAAAAATACAAAAATTAGTCGGGCATGGTGGTGTACACCTGTAATCCCAACTGCTCGAGAGAGGCTGACACCCAAGAATGGCTTGAATCGGAGGGGGCAGAGGTTGCAGTGAGCTAAGATCGTGCCACTGTATTCCATCCTGGGCCGCAGAGCGAGACTATCTCCAAAACAAAAAAGGTAAATAAAAAATAAAGAAAATTAAAATAAAAACTTCAAGTGGACCCAATCATATGGGGCCCCCACACTTTTGTGAATTTTACCTCCAAAACCTCTACCAGGTCCTCACATGAGTGCTTCCAGGAGGCGGAGGGGAAAATAAGCCATTTTAAATATGCCAGAGCATTCTGCTCCTAATAAGCCATATCCTCATGCTAAACTTTTAATTTAATATACAGTTTTACCAGAGCTTAACCTACCTGGGGAAAGGGAACTACCCAACTCCAGCCCCTCCAGCCATCCTGTCCCAGTTAAGGTGTGTGGGAGGTACTGAGAAGCACTGAGAACTGCAAATTAAAACAAAAAAATACCACTATATACCTATCAGAATGGTGAAAATCCAAAACACTGACATTAAGTCCTGGCAAGGATGTGTGGTAACAGAAACTCTCATTTACTGCTGGTGGGAATGCAAAATGGTATGCTTTGCAACCATGTGCGGTGGCTCATGTCAGTAACCCCAGTTTGGAAAGCCGAGGCGGGAGGATCACCTGAGGTCAGGAGTTTGAAACCAGCCTGGCCAAAATGGTAAAACCCCGTTTCTACCAAAAATGCAAAAATTAGCTGGACACGGTGGCACATGCCTGTAATCCAAGCTACTGCGGAGGCTAAGGCACGAGAATCGCTTGAACAAGGGAGGTGGAGGTTGTGGTGAGCTGAGAGCATGCCACACTGCACTCCAACCTGGGTGACAGCAAGACTCCATCTCAAAAAACAGTAACAACAACAACAACACAACAAAAAAAATGGTAGGCTTTGGGTGACAGTTTGATAATTCTCACACAACCAAACATACTATTACCATTTGATCCAGCAATTGCACCCTTTGGTATTTACCCAAAGGAGTTGAAAAATTACATCCAACCAAAACCCAGAAACAAATGTTTACAGGAGCTTTATCCATGACTATCAAAATGCGGAAGCAACTATGGTGTCCTTTGGTAGGTAAAAACTACAGTATATCAATACAAATGGAATATTATTCAGCATTAAAAAATGAGCTACCAAGCCATGAAAAACATGGAGGAACTTTAAATACGTATTACTACATGAAAGAAGCCAATCTGAAAAGGCTACCTACTGTATGATTCCAAATATGCAACATTCTGCAAATGGCAAAACTATGGAGACAATAAAACCATCAGTGGTTGTCAGAAGTTGAGGGGAGGGATGAACAGATGGAACACAGAGAATTTTCAGAGCAGTAAAACTATATGTATGATACAATAATGGTGGATGCATGTCACTATACATGGCAAATCCATGTACAACACCAAGAATGAACTCTAAGGTAAACAATGGGTTTCCGGTGATAATGTTTGGGCAATCGTTGAATATATCAATGTAGGTTCATTAAAAAAAAAAAATGTAGCTCTATCAAAATTCTAGCTGGCTCATTTGCAGAAATTGACAGTTGATTCTAAAATTCACATGGAAATACAAGGGACTAAGAATAGCCATAACCATCTTGAAAAGGGAAAAAAAAACAAAAGACTCACACTTTCTGATTTCAAACCTTACTTACAAAGCTACAGTACAGTACTAGCCTAAGGACAGACATATAGACCAATGGAACAGAAGAGTCCAGAAATGTACTCTCACATTTATAGACAATGGATCTTTGGCAAGAATACCAAGATAATTCAATGAGAAAAGAAAACTATGTTCAACAAATCGTGCTGGAACATCAGGCTAGTCACATGCAAAAGAATGAAGTTTGACCTCCTCCTTGAAAATACCAAAAGCTCCCCAAAGAAAAAAAAATAGACGAACTGGCTTTAATCAGGATTAATCACTTTTGTGCTTCAAAGAACACCAGCAAGAAAGTGAAACACAGCTGGATGCAGTCGCCCACGCCTGTAATCCCAACACTTTGGGAAGCCAAGGTAGAACTGCTTAAGCCCAGGAATTCAAAGCCAGCCTGGGAAACAGAGCGAGATCTTGTCTCTACCAAAAAGACAAAAATTAGCCAGGTGTGGTGGTGTGCACCTCTAGTCCCAGCTACTCAAGAGGCTAAGGCAGGTGGATTGCTTGAGCCCAGGGTTTAAGGCTGCAATGAGCTATGATTGTGCCACTGCACTCAAGCATGGGTAACAGTGTGAGACCCTGTCATTAAAAAGAAAAATAAAAAATTAAATGTAACAAATTTATCCAGAGTACAAACTGCTTAGTCTCTATGTCAGCTATAATGTACATATTATACATGATATATAAATAGTAGAAACATATATATACATATCACATAGCATATAAACATTATTTAAAATAATATAGTTCCTCTTTACAGATACTATGTGATAATTAAAAAATGTATGTTATGCATTAAACAGTATGTTGGAGGCAATGTAAACACTCCCCTCACCAATGTATAAGCTATTGTTATTCTATGCAAGTATTCTATTCAAGAGCCTACACAATGAAAAGAAAATTGGAGCTATGTTTTTTTCTCCCAGAGTAAAGTTAGTACTTATGTACTATTCATTTGAAAAAGGAACTAGGCTGGGTGCGGTGGCTCATGCCTGTAATCCCAGCACTTTGAGGGGCCACGGCAACCTGAAGTCAGGAGTTTCAGACCAGCCTGGCCAACATGGTGAAACCCTGCCTTTACAAAAATACAAAAAAATGGCCAGGTGCAGTGGCTCATACCTGTAATCCCAGCACTTTGGGAGGACAAAGTGGGCGGATCACTTGAGTTTGGGAGTTTGAGACCTGCCTGGCCAACATAATGAAATCCCCTCTCTACTAAAAATACAAAAATTAGCCAGGAGTGGTAGCATGCACCTGTAATCTTAACTACTTGGGAGGCGGCTAAGACAGGAGAATCGCTTGAACCCAGGGGATGGAGCTTGCAGTGAGCCGAGATCCTGCCACTGCACTCCAACCTGGGTGACAGAGCAAGACTCCATCTCAAAATAAAATAAAATTACAATTAAAAATACAAAAAAATTAGCTGAGTGTGGTGGCATGCACCTGTAGTCCTAGCTACTCAGGAGGCTGAGGCAGGAGAATTGCTTGAACCCAGGAGGCAGAGGTTGCAGTAAGCAGAGATTGTGCCAACGTACTACAGGCCTGGGTAACAGAGCAAGACTCCATCTCAAAAACAGAAAAAGAAAAAGGAATTCATCCAAGGAGCTAGCAAGGGATATCTAACTCTAATCAAGGAGACCATGTTTTATTCTTTGATTAAAAAAAACAACAACAACCATAACTTAGTCAACAGAATTATCTCATGAATGTGCCAACACAAAGGGGGTTAAAGTTTTAGGCGGAACCCCCAATATTCATCAATGCCACATTTTGGTCACCAAAGAGGTATGCTTTGTTGTGGAACATACTTTTCCATGGTTTCAATAAATTATTTAGGATGATCTGATTGTTTTATTGTGTAGAGCTTTAAAATCCTCACATTCTTTGATTTAGCAATTCCTTCCCTTTTTTTTTCAGAAATGGGACCTCACTATGTTGTCCAGGCTAGTCTCCAATTCCTAGGCTCAAGCAATCTTCCCGCCTCCACATCCCAAAGTGCTAGGAATACAGGCATGAGTCATGGTGCCTGGCCAGATCTAGCAATTCCTAAAAAAATTTATACTAATAAAATATTCTAAAACAAGAAGTGTTTTATTGATTAAACATTCATAGTATTATTTAAAATATCAAGAAAGCAAAAAATGAAGTGTTGAGCAAATTATAGCATCCTAAACATTCTTCTTCATAAAATTTATGGCAGTGTATTTTATATCCATTTATCTACATCCCTCTCTAGAATGCGGGTACAGAGAACATGGAGATCATTGTATTTACCTTTGCATTCTAGGATCTAACACAATCTCTACTTTCCCTCTATTCTTTATTTCCTTTTTTTTTTTTTTAAAGAGACAAGATCTTGCCGTTGCCCAGGCTGCAGTGTAATGGTGTGATCATATCTCACTGTAACCTTGAGCTCCTGGGCTCAAGTGATCCTCCTGCCTCAACATTCCAAGTAGCTGGGACTACAGGTGCATGCTGCCACACTTGACTTTTTAAAATTATTTGTAGAGATGGGGTCTCGGTATGCTGCCCAGGCTGGTCTCAACCTCCTTGCCTTAAGGGATCCTCTCACCTTGGCATCCCAAAGCACTGAGATTATAGGCTTGAACCACTGTGCCCGGCCTTATTTTCTAAATATTATGCAGAGAACAACTACCATTCTTTTTTATTAGTAAAATATAATATACTTTAAACTCCTATAAATCAAGTTTTTAACAGACAGGTAACCCAATTAAAAACTGGACAAGGTCAGGCACGGTGGTTTGCATCTGTAAACCCAGAACATTGGGAGGCAGAGGCGGGCGGATCACAAGGTCAGGAGTTTGAGACCAGCCTGGCCGACATGCTGAAACCCCATCTCTACTAAAAATACAAAAAAATTAGTTTTTTTGAAATCCTGTCTCAAACACACACACACACACACACACACACACACACACACACACACACACACAAACTGGACAAAAGACTTCACAAAAGACAATACCCAAAAGGCCAACAAGCTATTTGAAAACATTCTTAACTCTAGTACTCATTGGGAAAATGCAAATTAAAACCACAATGAAATACAGTTGACCGTTAAAGATGGGGGTTAAGGGTCCCGACGCCCAGTGCAATTGCAAACCTTCATATCATTTTTTTTTTTTTTTTTTTTTGAGACAGGGTTTCACTCCAGTTACCCAGACAGACTGGAGTGCAATGACGCAATCTTGGCTTACTGCAACCTCCGCCTCCTAGGCTCAAGCAATTTTCCTGCTTCAGCCTCTCAAGTAGCTGGGACTACAGGCGACTGCCACCACATACGGCTAACTTTTGTATTTTTTTTAGAAATGGGGTTTTGCTGTGTTGCCCAGGGTGGTCTCGAATTCCTGAGCTCAAATGATCTGCTGTCTTGGCTTCCTAAGACATATACCTGGGATTACAGGTATATGCCCCACGCCTGGCCTAAATTTTGACTTCCCAAAAACTTAACTACTAATAAGCTACTTTTGACCAAAGAAGCCTTACAGATAACACAAACTTGATTAACTCATATTTCATATGTTACATGTATAACATATTGCATTCTTACAAAATAAGCCAGAGGAAAGAATATTAGGAAAATCATAAGAGGAAATACATTTACAGGGCTATACTGTATTTTCTTTTTCTGTTTCTTTTCTTTTTTTTTTTTTTTTTTTTTTTTTTTTTTTTTTTTTTTTTTGCTTTGAGATGGAGTCTTGCTCTGTCACCCTGGCTGGAGTGCAGTGGAACAATCTTGGCTCACTGCAACCTCTGTCTCCTGGATTCAAGCAATTCTCTTGCCTCAGCCTCCTGAGTAGCTGGGATTACAGGCACGTGCTACCACACCCAGCTAATTTTTGTATTTTTAGTACAGTCAGGGTTTCACCATATTGGCCAAGCTCATCTCGAACTCCTGACCTCAAGTGATCCCTCCACCTAGACCTCCCAAAGTGCTGAGATTACAGGCGTGAGCCACCTCACCTGGCTCCAGCTAATTCTTTTGATTTTTTGTAAAGATGAGGTCTTGCTATGCTGCCCAGGCTGCCTCAAACTCCTGAGTTCAACTGATCCTCCTGCCTCAGCCTCCCAAAGGTGTGGAATGACAGGTATTAGCCACTATGCCCAGCCCAAATTTTAATTTTTTATAATAGATGTGAATGTTTTATGGTAGTAAATGATAAAACGGACTAGTATCTACATATTTTATGCATCCATCATGACACACCTTAATTTTTTTGATATTTCAAAAAATGAGAATCACCTAAGTTGATTCAAATTGTCACAAATCTCAAAAATTCCAACATACTTGTCTAAACAAATTAGCACTGTAAGTGGACCCCTGCTGTTCAACTCTATGTTGTTCAAGGGTCAACTGCATTTCTATACTTCTACACACCTATTGTCTAAAATAAAACATCTACAATTCTGGAGATCTGTTGTATAACACAGTGACTACAGCTTAGCATAATGTATTGTGTATACTTGAAAACTGTTATGAAAATACATCTTAAATATCCTCACAATAACAAATCATAACCGTGAGGTGAAGGATCTGTAAATTAGCTTGCCTGTGGTAATCATTTCACGATGTATACATATATTGAAACACCATGTTGTACATCATAAGTATATATAATTTTATCAATTATACTTCAAAGCTGAAAAAAGTTTCAAAAATAAAGATCGACAATACCAGGTTCTGGTGAAGATGTGGCACAAATGAAACTCTTATATTGTCAGTACAAGCAGAAAATTAGGGCAACCACTTGGAAAACTATTTGGCAACTTTTTTTGAAACACATCAACCTGATAGATTGACAGGAAAATGATAAATAGGTACGTGTGAAAGCAAATACAGCAAAATGTTTACTGCAGAATCTAGGTGGTAGGAATGAATATGGGTATTCAAACAATTCTGTAAACTCTTATTTTTGAAAATTTCTGTAATAAAATGCTGCAGGAAAAACTATACACAAGGCTCCATTATCCAGTAACTCTATCCCTGGATATATATTCAAAATAGGTGCTCAGGTATAACATTCACAGCATCTTTCTTTATATGGCCAAAAATTGATACTACCCGAATACACACAATGGAATGAATAAATAAAATGTGGTATATTTACACAATTTTGAATACTGCATAGCAATGAAAAAGAATGTGAACTACTGCCATTATGTAAGAACACAAATTTCACAAACAATGCTAGAATGTTATTCAGTTTGAAATTCAGGACCACACAAAACAAATATGGGTGATAGGAGGTCATACCAACCAACAATTACCTTTGGAAAAAAGCTACTAACTGTCGGAGGGGGCAGGAGGGAGCCTTTTGGGGGCTTGGAAATAGACTACATTATAGTTGTGGCTGTATTTTGCAAGCGCACCAGGCTATGTAATTAAGAAACCTGCTGGGTGCAGTGGCTCATACCTACCTGTAAACCCAGAGCTTTGGGAGGCTGAGACAGGAAGATCACTTGAGCCCATTGTCATCCTGGGCAACACAGCGAGAGCCCTATCCCAACCAATCGACCAATCAATCAGTCAATCAAAAGAAACTTAAGATATTCTGTTAAAGACACACTAGTTTCTGTATATTACATTTTAATTAAAATTTATACACACACATACTTTTACTGTACAAAATTACACAATTCAATGACCTCCAAATTCATGTCTACCATCTAATGATTAGTCCCACCCGACTGACTCCAAAATCCTTGAGAACACGAAAATCCTCAGGTGCCCAAGTCCCTTATAAAATGGCATATTTGCATATAACCTGTATACCCTCCCATATACTTTAAATCATCACTAGATTACTTATAATACCTAATACAATGCTACATAATAGTGACACTATATTTTTTTATTTGTATTATCTCTTGTATTATTTTTTATTGTTTTCTTTCCCAAACATTTTCTGTGATTGGATGGATCAGAGGATGTGGAACCTGTGAATACAGAAGGCTATCTTCTTGGCTCCAAGCTCCACCACTCAATTTAATCAGGGCAGTTCTGTTGTTTTTATTCATTTTTTATACTCAAGTTCCAAGTAAGATTATCCCAAGGATTCAGAAGCTAAAAAGTACATTTGTGATTCACTGCCCTATCACAAACTGATCACATGACTTCAAAACTATATACCAAACAATCTAATACTTGATTACCTACTATTTCATGCTGACCTCATAACTGCTTCATGTCTTGTCCCTTAACTGTAGGCTCCTAGGGGTAAGAGACTCATTATTTCTCCTTTCCCTGTGGAGCTTATAACATACTTGCTAACTGATAGAAGAAACTAGAGGCCGGGCGCGGTGGCTCACGCCAGTAATCCCAACACTTTGGGAGGCCGAGGTGAGCGGATCACCTGAGGTCGGGAGTTTGAGACCAGCCTGACATGGAGAAACCCTGTCTCTACTAAAAATACAAAATTAGCCAGGCATGGTGGCACATGCCTCTAATCCCAGCTACCCGGGAGGCTGAGGCAGGAGAATCGCTTGAACCCAGGAGGTGGAGGTTGCAGTGAGCCAAGATGGTGCCACTGCACTCCAGCCAGGGTGACAGAGCAAGATTCCATCTCAAAGCAAAAAAAAAAAAAGAGAAAAGAAACAGAAAAAGAAAATACAGTATAGCACTGTAAATGTATTTTCTCGAGACATTGCACTCCAACTTGGGCAACAAGAGCGAAACTCCGTCTCAAAAAAAAAAAAAAAAAAAA
>NW_016806314.1:904927-909638 GCF_001698545.2 Rhinopithecus bieti
AAAAAAAAAAAAAAAAAAAGGAAACTAGGTATCAAGCATACTATTTCTTACCCTTAAGGCCTCACTACTCAGTTATGGTAAACTGCTTCTTTTTCTTCCACAAAAGAAAGGTTTAAACTGTTATACAAAATTACATGTAACTTTAACTAACTGGGTCAGTTATAAAGTCTCACTCTTCTTAAAGCCATTCAACTTTATGAGCGTTCAGAAAATTTTAAGGATTTTTGAAGCAAATATATTTGGAGGGTTGCTTTCTTTATTCTTACACTTTCATATCCTTTAGTTACCTTGCAGTATGTTTTCTAGATTAAGTAACAAGATAATTACTCGTTTGGCCCCTGGGAGTACACTCTAGGCTAGCAATTTAATTAAAAGATAGGGACACACGCATTCATATGAAATTTTAAGTACCCATTGTCAAAACAAGGAACTCAACTAAGAGTTCAAAAGGCTAATTTGAATATAAAAGCAATAGGTCAATTTGAATATAAAATCAATAGGTCAAGCAAATTCTCCAAAAGGATAAAATATATTTACTTCTCCCTTATCACTTTACTTTTTTTAATTTTTTTTATTTTTTATTTATTTATTTATTTTTTTGAGACGGAGTCTCGCTCTGTCGCCCGGGCTGGAGTGCAGTGGCCGGATCTCAGCTCACTGCAAGCTCCGCCTCCCGGGTTTACGCCATTCTCCCGCCTCAGCCTCCGGAGTAGCTGGGACTACAGGCGACCACCACCTCGCCCCGCTAGATTTTGTATTTTTTTAGTAGAGACGGGGTTTCACCGTGTTAGCCAGGATGGTCTTGATCTCCTGACCTCGTGATCCGCCCGTCTCAGCCTCCCAAAGTGCTGGGATTACAGGCTTGAGCCACCGCGCCCGGCCTTTTATCACTTTACTTTTCAACTTTGGCCAGGCCTAGTGGCTCATGCCTGTTATTCCAGCACTCTGGGAGGGTGAGGCGGGAGGACCGCTTGGGGCCAGGAGGTCAAGACCAGCCTGGTCAACACAATGAGCCACTGTCTCTACAAAACAAAACAAACACATACTTCCATTAAACCTGAGGAACCTAACTGAAGACAAAAAAACCCACACACTTTGACTGGATGTGGTAGCATGAGTCTGTGGTCCCAGCTGAACCTGGTTCAGTCGGTGGAGGCTGAACCAGGAGGATGGCTTAAGTTCAAGAGTTTGAGGCTGTAGTGTGATCACACCTGTGAAGAGCCACTGCACTCCAGCCTGGGCAACAAGGTGAAACTCCGTCTCTGAAAAAAATAACTAAACACTGCGGCTATCTAAGCCAGCTTTTCCTCAGCCTTTCACTCACATTTCCACCCAGACTTCTCTCACCACCTCACTCTCACTTTCATTTAGATCACAGGTGAAAAAAGCCTGAACTCTGAGCATGTTAAAAATACCACACAATATTTGTTAATTCAATATTGAAAGTTACTGGTAAGGAATCAACTTTTTACAGCCATTTATTTATTTATTTATTTATTTATTTATTTATTTATTTATAAGAGATAAGATCTCACTCTGCTGCCCAGGCTGGAATGCAATGAATGGCTCAATCATAACTCACTGCAGCCTCAAACTCCTGGACTCAGGTAACCCTCCTGCCTCAGCTTCCTGGTTAGTTGGGACCAAAGGCACAAGCTACCATGCCCAGCTCCAATTTTTTAGTGTATAGTTCAGTGATCACATATATTCATAAAGTTATGTAGCCATTACCACCATCCATCTCCAGAACTTTTCATCTTATATAACAGAAAACTCTACCCACTAAACAATAACTCTCCACTTACAGACTAAATTTTTTCTTATAGAAATGGGAGTCTCACTGTGTTGCCTAGGCTGGTCTCAAATTCCTGGACACAAGCAATCCTCCTGCCTCAGCCTCCCAAAGCGCTGAGATTACAGGTGTGAGCCACCACACCTGGCCTTCCCCATGCACCCATTCACTCAGTTGCCCAGGCTGGAGCACAATGGTGCCATCACAGCTCAACGTACCTTCCAACTCCTGAGCTCAAGCATTCCTTCTGCCTCAGCCTCCTGAGTTGCTGGGACTACAGGCATGTGCCAACACACCTAATTTTTTTTTTTTTTTGTAGAGATAAGATCTCGCTATGTTGCCCAGGCTGGTTTCGAACTCCTGGGCTCAAGCAATCCTCCCCACTTGGCCTTCCAAAGTGCTGGTAGCACAGGTATGAGCCATTGCATGCAGCCTGTCTTCTATTTTTCTTTTTGAGATGGAGTTTCACTCTTGTTGCCCAGGCTGGAGTGCAATAGTGCAACCTAGCCTCAATGCAACCTCCACCTCTGGGTTCAAGAGATTCTCCTGCCTCAGCCTCCCAAGTAACTGGGATTACAGGCATGTGCCACCACGCCCAGCTAATTTTGTATTTTTAGTAGAGACGGGATTTCTCTGTTGGTCAGGCTGGTCTCAAACTCCAAACCTCAGGTGACCCACCCACCTTGGCCTCCCAAAGTACTGAGATTACAGGTGTGAGCCACTGTGCCTGGCCGCTTGTCTTCTTTCTTGACTGTGTCTCAGCCAAGGCAAATTTGCAAATGAAGAGGGAAGTGATAAGAGGTTGACTGTAGATACAATCAGAATTAAGAGATGTGTTTTATTTCTTTTCTTGCATTTGCGAATATGTCTTTTATGTATTACCTTACTTCAGGTAGAGAGTTAGGGATATATTTCTGTCTGCATTCATATAGGTTATTGAAAATAGGCTGTTGGTGGCTGGCCCAGTGGCTCATGCCTGTAATCTGAACACTCTAGGAGGCCTAGGTGGGTGGATCACGAGGTCAGGAGTTCAAGACCAGCCTGGCCAACACGGTGAAACCCCATCTCTACTAAAAATAAAAAAATTAGCCAGGCATGATGGCAGGCGCCTGTAATCCCAGCTACCCAGGAGGCCAAGACAGCAGAATCACTTGAACCCAGGTGGCAGAAGTTGCAGTGGACTGAGACTGCACCACTGTACTCCAGCCTGGGCAACAGAGTAAGACTCCAACTCCAAAAAAAAAAAAAAAAAAAGGCTGTTGGCTGGGCATGGTGGCTCACACTTATAATCCCAGCACTTTGGGAGGCCGAGGTGGGTGGACTGCTTGAGCTCAGGAGTTTGAGACCAGCCTGGGCAATATTAGTGAAACCCTGTCTCTCCTAAAACTACAAAAAATAGCTGGGTGTGGTGGTATGCACCTATAGCCCCAGCGATTTAATCAAGAGACTGAGGTGGGAGGATTGCTTGATCCCTGTCTCTACAAAAAATAAAATTAGCCAGGCAAGGTGGTGCACGCCTGTAGTCCCAGCTACTCAAGAGGCTGACGTGGGAGGGTGGCTTGAGCCCGTGAGGTTGAGACTGCAGTAAGCCGTGATCATGCCACTACACTCAGCCTAGGCAACAGAGCAAGATTTTGACTCAAAGAAAGAAAAGAATCCCAATCTACCTAAGTATTTATATTAAAACTTTTGAAGATCAAAATTCTGCAATAAAGGTTTCTACTAAGTATTACCTAAAAAATATTTTAAGAAAATCAAGTACTCAGATCTTATGTACCAAGTAACTCACCATCTCATCTTCTCAAGTTACCCTATAATTAGCTCTAGAATTAAACTCTGAACACAGACTGTCTTACTCCTAATGATGCATACAATCTTAAAGCCAAAAAATCAGCCTTTATTAAAGTGCATTCAGATTGAGAGATCAGGCAGAAACAAAGAAAAAACCCGCAACAATGCGGTCACACAAATAACAAATAACTGGTTACTTATTTATAAGTCACCTAGGCAAGCTGAACTTCATAGAACACAAAACCAAATTCAAAAAATATATAATGAAATTAACTTTCCCAAAGCTCAACATACTTTATAAATTAGAAGTGATAGGCCAAACACTAAAGCACAGGATTCTGGGAATGTTTAATAGACACTAACAACCATACAATCACACACTCTTACAGCAAAATGCTGATCATGACATTCACTAAAGTGTAAGTGCCTGCTATGTGAAAACTGTAGTTCTAGCAATGCGAAAATGAACCAGACTTGAATTCTAAAAGAGCAGATGTGACACTATCACAAATAATTAAAATTAAAAGGGTAAAATGTCCTAAGAATGGTGCACAAAGTAATAAAGGAGTTCAGATTAAGAAAAGTATATGTAGGAGAAATCAGAATTCGTGGATTCTTGGCATTTGAACTGGGCCCTGAATATTAGAAATGAGACTGGGAAGGATTAAGGAAGAACATTCTGGGCAATGGGTATAGAATGGGCAAAGACAGGAAAGCAGAAGACATATATGGAATACAGCAAACTGTTCTGCATGACTGGAGTATACAGGTTGTATAAAAGAAAGCACAAGGCTATGAAGAGCTGAAAAGTATACACAGAGCCAAATCCTGACTTTGAATGCTAAGTCAGATATCTTCAGTGGTTAGTTATAACAAAGAATCATTAAGGGCCGGGCATGGTGGCTCACGCCTGTAATCCCAGCACTTTGGGAGGCCAAGGAGGGTGGATTACCTGAGGTTAGGAGTTGCACAGAAGCCTGACCAATACGGTGAAACCCCACCTCTATTAAAACACAAAAGGCCGGGCGCGGTGGTTCAAGCCTGTAATCCCAGCACTTTGGGAGGCCGAGGCGGGCGGATCACGAGGTCAGGAGATCGAGACCATCCTGGCGAACACGGTGAAACCCC
>NW_016806314.1:911532-920081 GCF_001698545.2 Rhinopithecus bieti
AAAAAAAAAAAAAAAAAAAGGCTGTTGGCTGGGCATGGTGGCTCACACTTATAATCCCAGCACTTTGGGAGGCCGAGGTGGGTGGACTGCTTGAGCTCAGGAGTTTGAGACCAGCCTGGGCAATATTAGTGAAACCCTGTCTCTCCTAAAACTACAAAAAATAGCTGGGTGTGGTGGTATGCACCTATAGCCCCAGCGATTTAATCAAGAGACTGAGGTGGGAGGATTGCTTGATCCCTGTCTCTACAAAAAATAAAAATTAGCCAGGCAAGGTGGTGCACGCCTGTAGTCCCAGCTACTCAAGAGGCTGACGTGGGAGGGTGGCTTGAGCCCGTGAGGTTGAGACTGCAGTAAGCCGTGATCATGCCACTACACTCAGCCTAGGCAACAGAGCAAGATTTTGACTCAAAGAAAGAAAAAGAATCCCAATCTACCTAAGTATTTATATTAAAACTTTTGAAGATCAAAATTCTGCAATAAAGGTTTCTACTAAGTATTACCTAAAAAATATTTTAAGAAAATCAAGTACTCAGATCTTATGTACCAAGTAACTCACCATCTCATCTTCTCAAGTTACCCTATAATTAGCTCTAGAATTAAACTCTGAACACAGACTGTCTTACTCCTAATGATGCATACAATCTTAAAGCCAAAAAATCAGCCTTTATTAAAGTGCATTCAGATTGAGAGATCAGGCAGAAACAAAGAAAAAACCCGCAACAATGCGGTCACACAAATAACAAATAACTGGTTACTTATTTATAAGTCACCTAGGCAAGCTGAACTTCATAGAACACAAAACCAAATTCAAAAAATATATAATGAAATTAACTTTCCCAAAGCTCAACATACTTTATAAATTAGAAGTGATAGGCCAAACACTAAAGCACAGGATTCTGGGAATGTTTAATAGACACTAACAACCATACAATCACACACTCTTACAGCAAAATGCTGATCATGACATTCACTAAAGTGTAAGTGCCTGCTATGTGAAAACTGTAGTTCTAGCAATGCGAAAATGAACCAGACTTGAATTCTAAAAGAGCAGATGTGACACTATCACAAATAATTAAAATTAAAAGGGTAAAATGTCCTAAGAATGGTGCACAAAGTAATAAAGGAGTTCAGATTAAGAAAAGTATATGTAGGAGAAATCAGAATTCGTGGATTCTTGGCATTTGAACTGGGCCCTGAATATTAGAAATGAGACTGGGAAGGATTAAGGAAGAACATTCTGGGCAATGGGTATAGAATGGGCAAAGACAGGAAAGCAGAAGACATATATGGAATACAGCAAACTGTTCTGCATGACTGGAGTATACAGGTTGTATAAAAGAAAGCACAAGGCTATGAAGAGCTGAAAAAGTATACACAGAGCCAAATCCTGACTTTGAATGCTAAGTCAGATATCTTCAGTGGTTAGTTATAACAAAGAATCATTAAGGGCCGGGCATGGTGGCTCACGCCTGTAATCCCAGCACTTTGGGAGGCCAAGGAGGGTGGATTACCTGAGGTTAGGAGTTGCACAGAAGCCTGACCAATACGGTGAAACCCCACCTCTATTAAAAACACAAAAGGCCGGGCGCGGTGGTTCAAGCCTGTAATCCCAGCACTTTGGGAGGCCGAGGCGGGCGGATCACGAGGTCAGGAGATCGAGACCATCCTGGCGAACACGGTGAAACCCCGTCTCTACTAAAAAAAAAAAAAAAAAAAAAAAAAAAAAAAAACACAAAAATTAGCTGGGTGTGGTGGCGCATGCCTGTAATCCCAGCTACTCGGGAGGCTGAGACAGAATTGCTTGGACCTGGGAGGCGAAGGTTGCAGTGAGCTGAGGTGACACCACTGCATTCCAGCCTGGGCAACAGAGTGAGACTGTGTTTCAAAAAAAAGAAAAAGAATCATTAAGGATTACGAGGCAAGCAATCTGATCAGGGATGAAATTTATCTGGCAACATGGAATGAAAGGAATGAGGAGGGGACATCAATTATGTTGCTGTAAGAACTGATGAGGACTTCAATTATGATGGTGACCTTACAAGGTGAAGAAGGCACAGTTCTAAGTTAGTCTATCATCAAAGATTCATTGAGTGTCTACAATATGGAAGGTAACATTCTACTCCACTAAGATATCTTACAAGTTTAATGTATCATTCTCATTCTTGAGGAAATTGTGATGTGGAAAAATAACTGTTAAAGCAACAAAAGCTAATAAGGCAATATTTCCAGATAAATGTTACAAACACAAAACAAACCGTACATGACAAATCAGCAGTGAGAGGAAAAAAATGGTCAGTGAAGGCTTTATTAACAAAGGTGGAGTGAGTTGATCTGCCCCTCAATAAGAAGGCTGAACTTCTTGAACATGAAGGGAAGGGATAAAACTTCACAAAGGTAAATTGTTAAAAGCTGAATAATTTGTATAATAAAGCCAAGATATGTGAAATAAATTTGGGGATATTTTCCACCAAAATGTTAAACAAAATGCTAATAAGAAAAAAACAACGCTTTATCTAAATTTAATTTTGTGTTATCAGGAAAATGAGGCATTAATATATACCATTACAGGCAGGGCACAGTGACTCACATACGTAATCCCAACACTGGGAGGCATGGTGGGAGGATCAGTTGAGCCCAGGAGTTCGAAACTAGCCTGGGCAAAGTGAGGCTCCATCTCTAAAAAAAAGCCCATTCCCCACAAAACATTATAGCTTTGCATGCTTAAAAATAACCATTACATTCTAGATTTTTTATAAGGAAGGGGGTTATTTTTAGTGCATTCTACAGGATAAACCAATCCTTTTAACAAGAAAAGAAGGTTTTGTTTTGTTTGGTATTTTAATAGAGATGGGGTCTCACTTTGTTGCCCAGACTGTTCTCGAATTCCTGGGGTCAAATGATCCTCCTGCTTTGGCCACCTAAGTGTTGGGATGACAGGCATGAGCCACTGTGCCCGGCCAAAAAAAAAAAAAGAAAGCTTTATGCAGGGGCAATTTGAAATATCCAAAATGTTACATTTTCTTATTTGTCAAAAAAGCTCCCCAAAACAATCTGATAAATCCTTTCCTTCTTCATATTTTACATGTAAGCAGCAGAGTCAGAATTTGAACACAGGACCATCTGACTCTAAAAGCAGAGCTATACTTTCATTCAATGCTATACAAACTTAGGATTTTAAAATTTCAAATGTATTAATCAAAAAGTATAGGTCGGGGAAGAAGAATGGCGAATCTCAAACTATATAATTACCGCAAAATTGAGACGTATCTACCCTTCTTTTTAC
The DNA here is from genome assembly GCF_001698545.2 of Rhinopithecus bieti. Lineage (NCBI taxonomy): Eukaryota > Metazoa > Chordata > Mammalia > Primates > Cercopithecidae > Rhinopithecus > Rhinopithecus bieti. The sequence continues at coordinate 914,816 of NW_016806314.1, forward strand.
ATATTCAGATTAGAAAGTGTAACATGGTTTGTTGTTGAATGAATATTATGCTCTTTTAACAGAGTGCCTCCCTCAAATGAGCACATAACAAAGCTCACAGTGACAGAGGGGAACCTCAAGCTGTTTTACATATGTCTTTCAGGACTGGGCTGCCTACCTGGCCTCCCCCTCTCATGGACCTCCCTCCTTCAGCCTTTCCTGGCTTATTATCCCACTCACTGTCCTTCCAAGACTGCCTTGGCTGGGCATATTTCCTCTGTATTCTTTTTAAACATTTACGAATATGGGAGTTGGGTGGAGGGTCCGACAAATTTGTTTCTACTTTGTAATTCGATAAACACCCTAAATCTCTTCCCATTCAATACTTCAAGGATAGAGATTCAAGTACTTCCTTTTTCTCCCCCAAGTACTGTACCATTACATAAATATCTTGTGGTGATATATATACAGGGCAAAACCCCCTAAATCACTAAATACATTAGTTTAAACAAATTACTGTATTTAATATTACTGGAATTTGACTTTTTGGATTCCTTAAAACTGATCTACAACAGCCAGACACAGTGGTATACCCCTATAGTCCCAGCTACTCAGGGGACTGAAGCCACAGGATCCTTTGGAGACCTGGAGGTGGAGGCTGCAATGCACTATAATTGCACCTGCACTCCAGCCTGGGCAACACAGCAAGACTTCATCTCTAAAGGAAATAATTTTTTTTAAAAACCTAAGCCAGGCAGAGTAGAAGCACACCTGTAACCCTAGTTACTCAAGAGGCTGAGGCAGGAGTATCCCTTGAGCCCAGGAGTTTGAGACTCGCAACATAATGAGACCCTGTCTCTATTTTTTAAATTTAAAAAATATAAACGGCAGGTGCAGGGGCTCACGCCTGTAATCCCAGTACTTTGGGAGGCCAAGGCAGGCAGATCACCTGAAGTCAGGAGTTTGAGACCAGCCTGGTCAACATGGCGAACCTCCATTTCTACCAAAAGTACAAAAATTAGCTGGCCTTGGTGGCACATGCCTGTAGTCCCAACTACTTGAGAGACTGAGGCAGGAGAATCACTTGAACCCAGGGGGCGGAGCCAAGATCGCACCACTGCACTCTAGCTGGGCAACAGGGCGAGACTTGGTCTCAAAAAAGAGAAAACAAGAAAAACCCAAACATATATATACAGAGAGAGATCAGCCTGGGTAACACAGGGAGGCCCAGTCACAAAACAAAAAAAAAAAAACAAAAAACAACAACAAAAAACTGATCAACAATATAGAAGCAAAAATGGCACTAGGAAAACGCAGAGTTCTTGCAAGCAGTTCAAGTATACCTGCCTCAAATACATTAGTTCATTTAAAAGAAATCTATTCATTCATTCAACCAAATTACTGAATGCCTAATATGTGCCAGGCGCTGTTATAAGTACTTAGGAAACACCAATTAAAAAAAAAAAATCGGCTGGGCACGGTGGCTCATGCCTGAAATCCCAGCACTTTGGGAGGCAAAAGGCAGATGGATCACGAGGTCAGGAAATCGAGACCATCCTGGCTAACATGGTGATACCCCCGTCTCTATTAAAAATACAAAAAATTAGCCGGGCGTGGTGGCGGGCGCCTGTAGTCCCAGTTACTTGGGAAGCTGACGCAGGAGAATGGCATGAACCCGGGAGGTGGAGCTTGCAGTGAGCTGAGATCACACCACTGCACTCCAGCCTGGGCAACAGAGCCAGACTCCTCAAAAATAAATAAATAAATAAATCCCCTTTCCTCTTTTCTATCTAGTGGGAGAAGGCAGATGATAGACAATGTAACTTTCTAACTTGTGTTAGAAAGTAACAAATAGTATTGGGAGGGAAAAACAGAACAGGGTGAGAGGGACTTCCAGGGTATTAGGATAGGTTGCACTTTCAAATAGGGTGGTCAGAGAAGGTTTAAGGTGGCATTTGAGAAAAGACTTGAAGGAGGTGAGGGAGTAAGTCAGCCATGAAATCTGGGGAAGAGTACTCCAGACATCATAAGGAGGACAAAGGTCCTAGAATAGCAATGAGGCCAGGGAAGCTGGAGGGAAGCCAACAAAGGGGTTAGCTGTAGGTGTCACGGGACATGTGTGGAAACAAGGGGTACAGATTATGTACGGTTTATGGGACACTATAAGGAATCTGATTTTTACTTTGAATGAGACAAGGATCCACAAAGGGTTGGGCAGACTGTAGAGTTCAGTTTTAAAAAAATATGGCTGTTGTGTTGAGGGCAGGCCTTAGCAAGGACAAGAGTGAAAGCAGGGAGACTAGTTAGGAGGCTACAAAAGAAACTATGGAAAGAAATATGCACAAACTTGGATCATAATGGTGCAGGGGGTTTACTTTTAGGCAAAAACAAAAACAAATTTGTCAGATGTTAATAGGAAATAAATGGAACTGGCTCTTGTCATTATATGTACATTGTACATATAAAGCAGCAAACAATGACATCTTTTAACTTCTCACCTCAAGAGAACATGTTCCTTTACAATCAGCTATTCACTGTTAATTACATACAATTTGTTGAAAAGGTTACTTTTATCAACTGAAAGTACTATAAATCTGCTGTGTGAGGTAGCTCATGCCTGTAATTCCAGTCTTTGGGAGGCTGAGGGAGGAGGATCACCTGAAGCCAGGAATTTGAGGCTGCCAAGTGAGCAATCCACTCTAACCTGGATGACAGAGGGAGATTCCCAACTCAAACAAATGAATAAATAACTGTGGATTGCTGTTTCTCAGATCATCTAAAATAAACATTCCTAAAACAGATCTTACTTCTTTGGGGTGGGGACAATACTTTTCTCCAAAAGTTTCTTTTTTGCTTCCATCTTTTTTTTTTTTTTTTTTTTTTTTGAGTCAGAGTCTCGCTCTGCTGCCCAGGCTGGAGTGCTGTGGCCGGATCTCAGCTCACTGCAAGCTCCGCCTCCCGGGTTCACGCCATTCTCCTGCCTCAGCCTCCCGAGTAGCTGGGACTACAGGCGCCCGCCACCTCGCCCAGCTAATTTTTTGTATTTTTTAGTAGAGACGGGGTTTCACCGTGTTAGCCAGGATGGTCTCGATCTCCTAACCTCGTGATCCGCCCGTCTCGGCCTCCCAAAGTGCTGGGATTACAGGCTTGAGCCACCGCGCCCGGCCAATGCTTCCATCTTTTAAAGTAATTTTCTTACAATTGATACTGAATTTGTGTATTAGTCTGCGTCATTCACTTCAGGAAAGCGCAACCATAAAAAACTCCCACTGTCAAAAATATAACATTTCCAAAAAAAGTTCCTTCATGACACCAAAAACCCCTCATCCCTCATCATCATCTAGTTCTTCTGGAAAAGGCAAACACAGTTTCCATAAATTCTAGTACCTTTAATAGTACAATTATCATAAGGATAGGAGAAAGAGAACAAGTCAAAGATATTCAATTTGCCTGGAAAGAAAGGGGATAGGAGGCAGGAGAATTGCTTGAGGCCAGGAGTTCAAGACCAGCCTAGGCAACATAGGAGCCCCTGTCTCTTTTTTTAAAAAAGAAGGGGGTGAGGGTAGGGAGCATAAGAGATTTTAAAATAAAAACTTCAAGCCAGATGCGGTGGCTCATGTCTGTAATCCCAGCACTTTGGGAGACCAAGGTGGGTGAACTGCTTGAGGTCAGGAGTTCAAGACCAGCCTGACCAACATGGTGAAACCCTGTCTCTACTAAAAATACAAAAATTAGCTAGGCGTGGTGGCACGTGCCTGTAATCCCAGCTACTCAGGAGGCTGAAGCAGCAAGAATCACTAGAACCCGGGAGGCAGAGGTTGCAGTGAGCAGTCAGATCATGCCACCGCACTCCAGCAAGGGCGACAGAGCGAGACTCCATCTCATTAAAAAAAAAAAAAAAAAAATGAAATAAGCACTCTTGTTGTATAGTAAATATAGAGGGGAAAGAGAGTGAAGGATAAACATAGCTTGCTTGCTTCACTCAAAAGAACTTGTAAAGACACCCAGATTCAGCTTTGATTTTTAAGAGACTACCCTTGTGACAACTTACTTTGGAAAAAATAGTTGTGTAAATACAGAAAATACTAAATTCAACTTCATTAATTAATTCAACATTTAGGTGCTTATGTGCCAGAAACTGAGCGAGGGGAGAGTCCTTGTTCTCAAGGGCTTTTACTTGTAATCTATCTCCCGGTTACTGAGTACCTACTGAGGCAGATGCCAGGGATACAACAGCAAACCGGAAACAGATTCTCTACCTTCATGCAGCTTGTACTGAAGGAGGCGAATGCAAGGATGAGACACACATCTAACAAAGATACAACACTAAAGTGTTATAGATATTGCTTATGGAAGTGTAGAGGTTTCACTGGGGACGCAAGGGATTCGGGCTGGAAGGAAAGGGAATGCTGGGACTTCAAATATGAAAGCTGAGTTCTCAAAGAGGATTAGATGTCCACCTGGCTGACCTGGGGGAAGGGCTCCAAGCAGACAGGAACTGGAGCAAAACAAAGGTGTGAACAGCATGGTGTATTTGGTAGGCCTGGAATACAGAATGTAAGAGAGAGATAAGTCACGGAGGCTTCTGTATACCACAATCAAGACTGGACTTTACTGGTATATACAAAATGCCCCAGAAGAATTTTATTCAGAAAACCAGCATATATGATCAGGTTTTTCTGGTGTGATGAGACATTGGTTTACACAGGAATGAGAAAACACTAGATAATGATGTCATCACATGGAACAACAAAGGAGCCTGCCAAGTCAGAAAACTAAACTCTTCAGGAAAAAATTAAGTACTACTACTACTGAAGCCCTCTGGAAAAGGTTGTATTCAATATCATCTAAAATGGAAAAAGTACAGGAAAGGTTTTCAAACATATATTATGGATTATAATATCCACATACCTATTTAGAGTTTAAGAGGTCTTCACTCGAATTCTGCAACACATCTGGGACTACTGATTGTTGTACAAAAAGCAGTAAAACATATTCAGGAGAGTCTTTGATACAAAGGGAGAACACGAGTAACCGAAGGAATTTCCCAAGCTAGGTTTAAAGGTTTCCAAAGTTGAAGCTAATCAAGTTTTCTTAAGTCAGCACGTTTAAAAGGTGTGTCATATGGGTGGAGCAAAAGGAGGAGGGATTAAAATTAATATATATATATATATATAAACAAGTAACTCGATGTCGCTAGGGTTAAAATCACCACTTGGAGATCCGTCTCCCAAGCAGAGGCAGAAATGAAGACCTGCCAGATCCAATTAACAAAAAGACGAGGGAA